>NW_026516240.1:0-438862 GCF_025602895.1 Polychytrium aggregatum
AGGCATGGTTGGTCCAGTGGTAGAATTGCCGCCTGCCACGCGGCAGACCCGGGTTCGATTCCCGGACCATGCAATTTTGCTTTCGCTTTTTTTTTCTTCGCTGTCCCTTCCGTCATCTCACACACTGTTCCTCCCACTTTTGTCAATCCGCTCGCTGCCTCTTTGGCTTTCTCCCTCACGTCTTTTTCTCCCTTGCACGATTACACATTCGTTCAGCTCACATTTGCGCAATTCCACATTGGCTTCAGTTCCTTATTTGCTCAGTTGCGCATTCGCCCCATACCGCTCTCTGTTGTTCATCGCCTTTGCTTTCACCACTCTTCCCTGCTCGCTTCCCCCTGCTCGCCTGCCAGCACCAGAGAGACTCTTTGCCAAAGTGGATGCTCCGCACATCTACCACTGTACTGGGTACTGTACTGAGTGCTGTATCGGTACTGTACTGGGCGCGGCTCTTCAATGGCATGATGGGTTCAAGGCTCCGCCCACCGACATTATCGCCTGCTCTGCTCATCATCGCCTGCCCATTCCCCAATCAAACAACCAAACAATCGCACCGCACACGACGCGAACGCAGCACAACTCCATCCATCCTCCTCCCTGTCGGAGGAGCGTCGTCTCTCGGATATTTGTTGCTGGCGGCCTGCCATCTACCAGCCACGACCATCGCCCAACTCTGTGAACCTGCGTCGCGCCCTCATAGTATCAAAATTCATTGGCCTCGATTGTGCAATGCGCCAGGGCAAGCCGATTTGCTCAAAGCCATCATTCCACTGTCGCTTATACTTCGTTGTCCGGGCTTTGAGCTGTGAGCGGTCGAGCAACACTGGAGCTTCGTGCGGTAGATATGATGGGTCTACTTGAAGGACTATCCGGCTGAAAGGATTTGGAAGGGTTCACTGATGCCGAGCCTTCACTCATTGTTGTTGCCGATGACCTCTTGATGATCTTGGTGATATACTGATTGACGACGCAGAACAGGAAAATGTCCAGGACCCATAGGAATATGCAGACGGCGTTTCCGATCAACCCGGTGGCGTCGTATTGAGTGTATACTTGGAATCCGACATACAGCGCCAGTTCAGTTGCGATCGCCACAATGAGGGTCGCCCCTTCGCGCTTGACCTCATCCCTGCTTTCGAAGCGACCCGTTGTGCTGCTTCGACTTTGACTTGTTAAAGTTCGCGACGGTGCCGACGATCTTAGTACACGTGCAGAGTTGACGAGGGAACGCAGTCGAAACATCATCAGGACATGGAGACAGATGAGGTTGATTTCGAGTGCCAGGTTGAAAATGAAGTTGAGGTACCACGATTCGGCCGTGGAAATGACGCCGTAGGTACTGAGGATGAAGCACACATCGTTGGTGCCATAGACGATCGGTGCAATCCCAAATACAAAGAGCCATGCGTACATTGGCTCGCTGTTGACGGTCATCACTCGCAGTCTCAACAGGTATGCCCAACCGATAGAGGCGGACCCGATGCAATCGCCAAAGGCATAGAGAAAGTTGGCGAACTGGGTGCAGTATGTGTTGGCTGTGCACACGTCATAAAGCATCAGTTGATTGCCAATGCAGTAGAGTGCCGAGAATATGGTTGCCAAAGCCATGAGCGAGTGTATCTGGAGACCGCGCTGAATGTTGAATGCATGTCTCCACTTGACGTATTTTGTGCAATGAAAAGCTAAATTGGCTGTGCCGATGTAGACGACAATCGAAAAGATTGAGGCATTTTGCATCACAACGGGATCCATGGCTGTGGTCTGGATGGTCTTGAGGGCTGGATCGACAGAGGTTGAATACGCGACGATATGGACGTCGGAGGCACTCGGGATTGAGAGAACAGTGCCAAAGTTGATGGCAAGACAGTGTCGGCTTCCAAGCGATGTGGCCGGGCTCGAGAAGTGCCGCTGAGGATAGATCCGGGACAGGGCCGGGGGAGCAATGCCATACGCGCTATATAGGTTACGGCGGCGGGAATATGTCCTGATGACGTCGGCAGATGCCTCGGCCTCATATGTCCCGTTTCTGAGGACACACGGGCGATGAATGCTCCGCCTGTGTGTCTGTGTGTCTGTGTCTGTGTGTTCATCGGTCGGGATGACCGGTGCACAACTTGGATGGGTGACGTTCGGCATTGTGTGAGGGACACGGCGTAACACACACCCCTTCGATATCGACTCCAGTATGAAGGCACTGCGGCCGATCACCCATATATATTGCACAGGGCTCCGATCCTGCCATTGTTCACATCCGACTGACATCATATGCGTATTCGCCAGCGGTGGCATTTCATTGATGTCGATATTCGACGCAATCACATCGCCGACTGAGTCATTTGTGTTCTTCTCATCCAGCAGAATCGCCGAGGTGGATCGCCAGTCCAACTCCCGTGTCCTTGCACTGCATTGCTTCGCCTTCATCTGCCACCTCCATCAGTGTGTCCAGGGTATTAGATACCGACATATTCGCACCCTCGGCATGTTGGGGTCTTTGTGGAATGGACGGCTTTCATCATGTCACCAACATGAGGGAGGTCGAGCACCGCAAGACCCGACTTCCATCCTTGGATAGTGGTGCCAACTGTCTGGGCGAGGATGAGTGCGCGGCAGAGAGACGAGGGCGAGATTGACCTTCCTTGAGGCCCAAACCTGTGATAAAAATGGAATCCAGTGGGCCTCTGCTTCTTGGCCACTCTCGACACATATCCCAAGACGATGTGCTATCGAGATTTGAAGTTGGCAGCAGTGCGGAAATCGCGGCTGTGATGCGCTTTCTTGTGAATGATGTATGTGCGCTTTGCCATAATCCGGCACGCTGAAGAGACAACTGAGCCCAACAGCTCCCACTGACAAAACCACTCCAAAGTCGGATCATTCATCCACTCGGCCAACAACGACCGAGTGGGAGAAGACGCAGAGCAAAGAGCGCAATCGTGTGGCGGGGCGGTCTGGATCGTGTCCACTCTTCCACCATTGTGGTTGCAGAACGAGGGATGATTTTGAATGTTGAGTTTGCTGTTGTCGAGAGGTCCGATGTTTCGGTCTGGCAATCGGTTTCTATCCGGCGATCAGCATCAGCGACCGTTGTGGGACAGCACTGTTTGTATATTGGATGGTTGGATGTATTGGATGTATTGGATGTATTGGATGTGTTGGATGTACTGAATATCAAATACAACACCACCACACTTCCCCATCACTGAAAACACTTTGCAAGTGCACTCTTTGGTATCATGGTGTCTGGGATGGGTGATGGCACGGTTTGCTTGGCTGCTTGCATATTCAGTACTGTGACAGAATCCTTGGAATATGGCAATCAGGAAGGGCTCGGAATCAGGGCCACTTGCCGAGTTGCTCGAGGTTGAAGCTGGCATATCGGAATCCCTGCTCAGTGGACTTGCGATACCAGAAAACGGCGGTATTGGCGTCCTCGGGGACACCAGCGTCAACCTGGTAGCAAAGGCCGAGATAATCTTGTCCGTATCGATTGCCCTGCTCGGCCGACTTGCGATACCACTCGACTGCCTTGGTGTAGTCCTCGGTGACTCCATGTCCATAATAGTGGCACCAACCAAACCATCCACTGCCCGTTGGAGTTGCCTTGGCTGGCCGACTTGCTGTACCACTCGAATGCCATGCGTCTGTCTACTGATTTTCCTCGGGCCCAGTAGTAGCAGCTTCCGATCCAAAACTGGCTGTCGCTGTGGCCTTCGTTGGCGAGCTGCTCAAGTATGGATGTTGCTTTCATTTTGTTCTTGGCGGTTCCGAATCCATGAAACAAGCACACAGCCGCGAGATGTCTGCACAGCCAGTCTCTATCTGATCCAAGCTGGCACAGCTCGAAGAACTTGCGAGATGCGGGCAAGTCACTATTGATGCTGTACCACCCCGCTTAAAAACACTCGGTCTCCCCAAGCTTGAATTCATCCGATTGGTTGTCTCAGATGATCTTGACACCTTTCTGCTTGTCCTGAACGGTACCCCGGACGAGGTAGTGCATCCATCCGACCATATGGGTGGCGATGGTTTGATGATCGGATCGATAGACTTGGTGCTGACATCCCGCCAGTGACCGAGAGCAGCGACATCGCTCTGTTCGACACCATGACCGATGGATTGAGACCAGGCCCTTGGTGGACCCCGGTTGATACCGATGCCATCGTGATAGCATCCAGCCAGTTGGAACTGTGCGATTGGATGGCTTGTTTTGGCGGCATTCTTCAGTTGGCGAAAGACTCGCTGGCGGATGGCTGCCTGCTTGGATTCGTTTTCAAACTGCTGATTGTCGAGATCGGTTTGGAGGATGTGCCAGGAAGTACGAGGCAGCAGCGTTTCCCCGGTCTGAGCAACGAGCCAGGATCGGTCGGTTGTCTCTTGATCATCGCAGCGCAGCGAGATGGCAATCTGGTCACTTGTATGGGCCAATCTGAATCTGTCCGTCTGGATCGCACAGTCCGTTTGGATCGCACAGTCCGTCTTCTGGCACCGTGTGGAAGCGAGGCAGCTTGGAGCTCAGAAGAGCCTGGGCGCATCTACACACATTCAAATGAATGCTGGGCGATATCGGGCATCGACGAGGTTGTTCTGGCTTCAGCTTGGCTTTGGTGGGTGGCAGATGACGTGTGGTTGAAGCAGGCTCGTTCATGCTGGCCATGTTGACGGAGACAGGAAGGAGGCAAGTGGGTGATGGATATAGACAGGAGACAGAGAGGGAAGTTGTGGAGAAGCAAGTCGAGCACTGGCAAGCCAAGCACACACACACATGTGCGTATCGAGTGCTCGTCCAATCAAAGTCGGAGCTGAATCAATCCTGGAATCGAAAGCAAGTCGAACATATCATCCAGTCTTGTCCGGTGGTCGGTGAACGACTGGTGTCGACGATGATTCTAGCGTCTCGTTGGCTCAAACATCAGTGATGCGGTTATGTGATTGGATGTGGGTGTGCTGTTCAACAGCGAGACCAGGACTCTCGTGTTGCCAATATCACAGACATGGTGAATGTGTGTGTGGAACAGTTACGGATGGATCGATGCAAACGACGAGCCCAGGTTGGCTGGAGATGCAAGTGAAGCTCCGGAGTCACATTCTGCAGGGATTGACAAGATATCACCATAGTTCGAGCTGATGTGATGCTTACACAGCCGAGCTGCGCACCTGATCACACACTGAGAACGCGGCTGTTGTGGACAAATGTGCTGCCCAAGATCCAGGAATAGCGATGCAGGCATATTCGATTGATCACGAGCCGTACCACACATTGATTTGATGTATCAGGGCTGACAGATGGACCATGGGTGGAAAAACTCTCCCACTGACCAAGGACAACTGGATCGGAGTGTATGAGGGCAGGGTTGGAAGGAATGCTAACAGCTACATGATCCGGCTTTTCTTATTGTTGTGGCCATGGTCAGAGGGCTTCTTGCGAGAGGACCCTGCAATCGAGGATCCGAGTGGTTGGCATTGCTGACCAATCTTTTTTCAATATCAGCAATGCCGATCTCAGCCTCTTTGATATCTTTGTGCTCGGGATTCTTGATGGTCTGGGTCCAAATGTCCAAAGCTTCCTGGTACAAGCCGAGTGCGTTGGCGTATTCCCCTTGAGCGTTGGACACATCACCCAGATTTCTGAGGGTCGTGGCAATCTCAGGGTGCTTCCGATTTTTGTAGACATTTGTGAAGATATCCAAGGCTTCTTGGAGCATGCTTTGTGATTCGGAGAGCTGTCCTTGGAGAAACTTGAGTTTGCCATGAGCATCGAGGGTCCACGCAACATGCACATGTTGCCGAGTTTTGAAGGCCTTGACAAAGACACCCAATGCCTCGAGATAGCTGACTTCAGCCAGTTCGTAATTGCCTTGGATCAGAGCGACATTCCCGAGGCGACGGATCGTTATAGCGACATCGGGATGCTCTCGTGTTCCATAAACCTTGGTGTGTATGTCGAGCGCCTCCTGGTAGCACTTGAGGGCGGTCTCGTACTTGCCTTGAGACGAGGCGACACTGCCCATGTTGGCGATTGTGGTGGCTACCGAGGGATGTTCCCGCGTGCCATAGATCTTGATCTTGATGTCGAGTGCCTCCTGGTAACGTTCGAGGGCGGTCTCGTAGTCGCCTTGGGAGGAGGCGATATCCCCGAGACAATGGATCGCCGTGGCTACTGAGGGGTGTTCTCGTGTCCCGTAGGCAGTGGCCATGATATCCAATGCTTCTCGGTAGTGCTCGAGGGCGGCCTCGTAATTGCCTTGGGAAGTGGCAATATCCCCGAGGCATTGGATCGTGGCGGCGACATCAGGGTGTTCCCGCGTGCCATAGACCATGGTCTCGATCACCAACACTTCTTGATAGTACTTGAAGGCAGTTTCGTAGTCACCTTGGGATGATGCGATATTGCCCAACTGATGTATCGTGACAGCGATATCGGGGTGTTCCCGCGTGCCATAGACCATGGTCTCGATCACCAGCGCTTCTTGATAGTACTTGAAGGCAGTTTCGTAGTCACCTTGGGATGATGCGATATTGCCCAACTGATGTATCGTGACAGCGATATCGGGGTGTTCTCGTGTGCCATATACTTTGATCTTGATGTCGAGTGCTTCTTGATAGTGCTTGAGAGCGACTTCGTAGTTGCCTTGGGCGGAGGCGACGTTTCCCATCTGATGGATCGTGGCGGCTACCGAGGGATGTTCCTGTGTACCAAAGACCTTTACCATGATTCCAAGTGCATCTTGGTAGTATCTGAGGGCGGGTTTATAGTCACCTTGGGATGATGCGATATTGCCTAACTGATGTATCGTGACAGCGATATCGGGGTGTTCTCGTGTACCATATACTTTGATCTTGATGTCGAGTGCTTCTTGATAGTGCTTGAGAGCGACTTCGTAGTTGCCTTGGGCGGAGGCGACGTTTCCCATCTGATGGATCGTGGCGGCTACCGAGGGATGTTCCTGTGTACCAAAGACCTTTACCATGATTCCAAGTGCATCTTGGTAGTATCTGAGGGCGGTTTTATAGTCACCTTGGGATTCGGCGACATTTCCCAACTGGTGCATCGTTGCTGCGACTTCAAGGTGTTCTCGTGTACCAAAGACTCTGGTCTTGATATCGAGTGCCTCTTCATAGTACCTGGAGGCGACTTCGTATTTGCCTTGGGCGGAGGCGACGTTTCCCAACTGGTGTATCGTGGCTGCGACTTCAGGGTGTTCTTTTGAGCCGTAGAATTCGATGCATTTGGCAAGATGCTGCTCATATAGCTCCATCGCCTGGGTGTAGGACCCGCGTATGTCCGCCATCTAAGCAATGCGATATTCGACTACTTGATGAATGTCCGCGGTATACCCATCTGCTGCCACCACCGCCGAAAATTCCTCAAGATGCTCCAAGTACGGATATGCATCCACCAGCAGAGATTCGGTTAGCTCAATCAGAGCTTCACCCGCTGCATCTTCAATCGCCTCGGCATTCAGTTCACTGTGTGCTTGGACATACTCTCGAGCCACTTGCTGGGTGAGCGAGTGTGTCGAGTACCGTCCCTCGTTTCCACTTCGGAGGAGACCACTCTGAACCACCATCTTGATCAGATCGGCCACTGTGGACAGATGGATGATCAGTTCCATGCACTGGCACCATCAACTGCACTTCGATCCACTCAACTCACCTTCGATCTTGAACTCCATCTTCTGTACAATCTCCTTGATCAACTCAAACTGGATGTTGGCCGGTGCCACCAGACTGAGGGCACCGAACAGCCTGGTTGCCTCGATGCCCTCATCTCCTCGCTTCATCAGCGAGTCCAGCGACAGATCCACAATCACCTTGAGCGACGACCGCGTGTCGTCCTCGCCATCCTGCAGCGCCAATGCTCCTGCAAACGTGGCCTCGAGCTCCGACAGGGGAGTGTCGTAGTTCTCGGCAAACGTCATGAATGTCTGGATGACGAGTGGATATCCGCTGATCTTGGCCACGATGTTGTCGAGGGATTTCCTGGCCTCGTCCGACACAAGTCGCTGAACAATCATCGGCGATGACGACATGATATAGTCGAGTGTGGTGGAGTCGTCCCAGTTGCCGAGACGGATCAGATCGTGCTGGAAGCTCGGTACCTTGGTCTCAAGAGCACTGGTGAATGCACCAGGAGGCAGCGAGGCCAGCCGGGTCGTCATCACCACATCGCCGCCGAACCCGACCGACTTGGAGTGCTCAAACACAGAGTCGACCACATTGATGTCATCGACATTGTCGAGCACCAGGAGATAGCCATGAGTGTTGGCGAGGAACCTCGAGGCATGTTCCTTGATCACATCGGGCTTGATGCCAGGGAACATCTCGATGAGTCCATCGATGGCAGTCGACTCGGTCGAGCAGTTGATCCAGAAGACCTGGCGGTACTGTGGCTTGATGCCGATGGTCTCGGCTTTGATGGCGAGGAGGTCGTCCTTGTTGCTCGCATTCATAATGCCCATCATGAAGAACAGGATCTGGATGGCGAGGACGGACTTGCCCATGCCACCCATGCCAGAGATGACGGCACGGCCAGTCAGGGTGAGTTGCTTGAGCAGGGTGTCGAGGTGGACGGGATCGAATCGGAACTTGGAGTCGCAAAAGTATTTGTCATGGATGGCCGTAATGAGATCCATGTTGGGTGGGATGGGATGGACGAGGTTGAGGAGGCGGTAGACTCGCTTGTGCATCTGGTCGGGACGAATGCCAAGGGATTGGATCTGGCTCACTCTGCCGAGGATCTGCTTGAGGGGGGCAAGGGCAGGGTCGTCGGGGAGGGACACCATGTGTGGCAGGAAGGGAGTGAAGTCATCGACATCGTCCTTGGTCTCCTTGGTGGCGATTCCGAGGGGAAGGACAGGGAGGGAGCGTTTGGCATCCTTGAGGTCGAGAGCCTTCTTGATTTCGAGCAGGACGCTATACTCTTGGCCATTCTTGACCTTGTTCTTCATCATGTCCATCGAGGCCTTGCTGAGGAGGAGGAAGACGGCCTTGCTGGTGGGGAGGGCACTGATGGAGCTGGCTGGAGGGTCGCTGGGATTGTTGAGGCAGTCGACATCGTGGAAGACGGAAAGGGGTTTGCCATATCGACGGAGGGCGACCGAGGTGAGCACCTCCTTCAGAGCCTGGACAGTGTCGGCATCAGTCTGGGCACGGTATGAGAGGAACAAATCGTGGTCGGTGCCGTGGGCAGGGCAGGAATAGAGTTGGTTGCTGGTGGCCTGCATGCCGGATGATGTCGATTGTGGGAATAGAGCGACGAGTGCTGTCCAAGCAAAGCCGGCGGTCACACCAGATGCCGTCAGCGATCCGATCCACGTGAGCGACACGGCGTCATGTGCCATGTCCTCGTGCGCAGCACAAACAACCGAACACCGCCACATCGGCATCCCTGGCGGAAGAGGGGCGAGTCATGGAGGAAATGACTCCCGAGACTCCTCTCCTGTCATCCTCCAACCACACCATTGCCTTTCCCCCAGGTTTCATTTCCATCCGTCCATCTCCTTCAAGATGACCAGCAAGCTCCTTATCCACCAGCACCAGGACAGACCACCATGGTACATCTCGCCCAGCGACATCACCGACCGCTCAGCCAGCCCCATCGGCCGTGGTGGGTTTGGTGGGGTGTTCACTGGCAGCTACTTTGGCACCCAAGTCGCCATCAAGCAGCTTCTCGGCGCTCCAAACGACCCCGAGCTCGCCAGCTACCACCATGAGATCGAGGTTTGGCAGAATCTCAGCCACCCCCACGTCCTCCCACTCCTCGGAGCCTGCGACAAGGGCGACGCCGGCGAAAAGATCACTCCGTTCATGGTCTCTCCGTTCATGCCAAACGGCACGCTTCGTGACTATGTGGCCAACAACAACATTTCCCTCGAGAAGAAACTCAGTCTCTTGTACCAGGTTGCAGCGGCCCTGGCCTATCTGCACGCCAGAAGCATCATCCACGGCGACCTCAAGGCAGCCAACGTCCTCTTGGACAAATCCTTCCAGGCCATCGTCACCGACTTTGGCTTGTCCAGAACCAAGCACACCTCGGCCTCGATGAACCCCAATCGAAATGGCGGCTCGACCAGTGGCACCGAGGGATACATGGCTCCCGAGATGCTCGACGATGAGAATCCGACTGGCACCACGATGATGACCGATGTCTATGCCTTCGCCATCACCATGTACGAAGTACTGAACAATGCCGATCCGGTTTGGGTTTCCAACGATGGTCAAGCGATGAAAGGCGAAGCTATCAGGGGGTTGGTCTGCAATGGCCAGAGACCCTCCCGATTCGATGGCATCCCCGACGACATCTGGTTGCTCGTCGAACAGTGCTGGCACCAAGACCCATCCATGCGTCCCACCTTTGGGGACATCGCGTCGATTCTCGCTCCCTTCGAAGATGTTACTTCATTCCCGATTCCCGCCGACACCGCCAGCTCTGCGTCGCCACGTCGACTCGAGTCCCCGACTCTGGCCCAGAGACTCACCACCGGCTATGGCCTCCCGCGGGCAGTGATCATGGGTATCCAGCGGGGTGACGCCGACGCCCATATCACTGCCGCCCACACGGTGTCGGACGGCAAGCCGGCCAACGACCCTGCCTGGACAACTGCCGCCGAGCTGTATCAGGCAGCCGCCGACAAGGGGAGTGTCGAGGCCGCCTCCGAGCTTGCATGGCTGCATTTCACGGGCATCGGCATCACCAAGAGCGACACTGAGGCCTTCGCCTACTGGCAAGTTGTTCATAACAAGGCGAAGGACGCCACCATGAAACCCATTGCCACATTCATGATGGGCTGGTGCTGCTATCTTGGCCGTGGAACTCGCCAAGACGAACCCAGGGCCAACCAACTCCTGCGCGAGAGCAAGACTGCCGAGTTTCCGTATGGCGAGAGCTCAATCCACGGACTGGAAACGCAATGTTCCTCCTCGACTGCCGCTCGATTCTTCGGCTTGTGCCAACTCGGAACGGAGCACGACTGGTTCTGCAAGCACCTGGCTGCACGTTGCTTGATCGGCGGCTTTGGAGCCGACAAAGACCCGCAACTCGCCGTGCGGTTGCTGCAAGTACTTGCGGACCAAGGTCATGCCATCAGTCAGTATGCATTTGCTGATTGCTACCTGGGGGGTCTTGGCGTTCCTCAAGATGACGCCAAGGCTGTTGAACTGTATCGCCGAGGTGCAGCTCAAGGTCACTTGTGGTCGATTCTGAATGTCGGGCTCCGCTATGCGAACAGTCAAGGTGTCACCCAGGACGATGACCAGGCTGTCGAGTGGTATCGCAGGGCTGCCGAGATGGGAATGGCGGCTGCACAGAACCAACTGGGGTTTTCCTACTACAACGGCAAAGGTATCACTCAAGACTATGCCCAGGCTTTTGAATGGTACACAAAAGCTGCTAATCAGGGGCATACAGATGCCCAGTGCAATCTCGGTAGCTGCTACTACCACGGACATGGTGCCGTCCAGGACTATGCCAAGGCTGTCGAGTGGTTCACCAAATCTGCTGATCAGGGCAATGTATGGGGTCAATGCAACCTCGGCAATTGCTTCTACCACGGGCATGGTGTCGTCCAAGACCATGCCAAAGCTGTCGAGTGGCTCACCAAGGCCGCCAATCAGGGGAATGCAATAGCCCAAACCGGTCTTGGTAACTGCTACCGTGATGGCGAAGGAGTAATCCAGGATTATACAAAGGCCGTTGAATGGTTCACCAGGGCTGCCGATCAGGGAAATGCAGTTGCTCAGAACAATCTCGGTAACTGCTATTACAAAGGTGAAGGTGTCGCCCAGGACTATGCCAAGACTCTCGAGTGGTTCACCAAGGCTGCGAATCAAGGAAATGCAGTTGCTCAGAACAACCTTGGTAACTTCTATCACAATGGCAGAGGTGTCACCAAGAGCATCGAGACTGCCCGACACTGGTACCGTAAAGCGGCTGACCAGGGTAACATAACCGCCCAAAACAACCTCGCCAAACTAGGCGGGGGCTGCAATATCCAGTGACCCCCCTCTATATTCTCAATGTATTGCACCGCCGTTGCTGCGATTTGTATCCGTTTACGAGAGGTGTATTGATCCAAGGCAAATGGTCATCAGTACCACGCGATACCCGGCAATGGATGAACTAAAGTAAGCAAGCAAGCTCGTGCACCCTGTTGCGGCTCTCACGGGCTCTCCACCCTACACGACGAACAATGCCGAGCTTGTGGATCCCAAGTTATTCGATGTTTCTTTTGGTTGATGAACACCATCAGTTGTTATGGGTAGCATTGTGTGTATACTTGTATGCGTTGAGTTTGAAAAACATCATCAATCAGCCGATATTGACCGATCGTAGCCACTCTGCAAGTCCATTGATTGGTATCTTGGTGTCTGGGCTGTGTTCGAATGAGTGCTGGGCGATATCGGGCATCGACGAGGTTGTTCTGACTTCAGTTTGGCTTTGGTGGGTGGCAGATGATGCTGTGATTGAAGCAGGCTCGTTCATGCTGGCCATATTGACGGAGACAGGAAGGAAGTGGGTGATGGCCATGGCGATGGACAGGAGTCAGAGGGACGAGGTGGAGAAGCAACCCAAGCACTGGCAACCCAAGTACTGGCACCCAACCCTTGGCAATTGAAAGCACACCACAGCACACATGCATTGATGCTTTCAGTGATGTTCCGCATATTTTGTGAGGTCGCTCAGCCGCAAGGACACCCTGCTCCCGTTCAAATGCGGCACTGCCATTGAGTTCCCACCGGATGATCCGACGAGCCCGCTTGGACGACGTTTGCTCGCTGCCATCGACTACGAATACCACGAACGAGCAATGAGACCCGCCACTCCCACTCACACTGAGGTGATGGACATGATCCGATCCATCATGAAGACTCGCGAGGATCAGACCGACATCATGCCGGACTTTGGTTCCCTTGGCATCCCTGGTGGCCATCCAAATCGAGCCCAAATGGAAGCTCATCTTGGCCACCAACCACATCCCAAACATTGTCTTCACCTCCGACCCGAGCCATGCCACTTTCAGACGCATCATCATCATCATCATCATCATCATCATCATCATCATCATCATCATCATCATCATCATCATCATCATCATCATCATCATCATCCATTTCCCACCAGTTTGTTCAGAAGAAACCAGGACTCATCCTGGGCCCAACCAACTTCCAGTGACAGCTCCCTGGAATCAAATCCCCACGGATGCATGGGAGTGTACATTCATCGGTGAGCTGATCCGACGATTTCCAAATGCATTTGATCCCGGCAGACCCATCGACTCTGAAGTCTTCATTCCCAGCGAGGTCCAGGCATTCACACACTCCAGCATCACCAACCAGGACTACATGGCCTCAGTACACCATCACACGATTGGAAAGCTCCACCCAGACGTCTTGAAGAGCTCACTCACCGCCAAGAACCTCAGAGTCCATGACGGTGCTGCCATTGTGGCCATCGCAGGTCCCAAGGCGATCGAGTGATGGCTGAACACTGCTCCATGAGTCGTGTGCTGCATGGTCCGTGTAGTAGATTGAATAGTGGCTGTTGGGGGTGTGCATCCGTCAAGACTCGAGCACAGAGGGAGTGGGAACTGGACTGGGACACCGAGTGGGAGCTGGACTGGGACACCGAGTGGGAACTGGACTGGGAAACCGAGGGTCAAGAGCGAAGCCAAGGACGTATGATGGATTCAAGAACAAGGATGCAAAGGAAAACAGGTGGCAAGACGAAGACCGAACACAAAATGTGACGACTCGTCCAGTGACCGACCGTGGGCATGAGGATGGCATGCACAGGAGCAGCAGATTGGCCGGATGTGGGTGATTGCTGGGTGATTGCTGGGTGATTGCTGGGTGATTGCTGGGTGATTGCTGGGTGATTGCTGGGTGATTGCTGGGTGATTGCTGGGTGATTGCTGGGTGATTGCTGGGTGGATGTTGGACGTTGCTGGATGGATTGTTCAAGTCAAGTGCTGGATGATTTGTCGGATGATGATTCAATCAAACCCCAGTCATATATGCTATGCGGTGTAACATCCACCGACCGACGATAGCTCAGTTGGTAGTAGCATCAGACTGTAGTGAACGAGCAATCTGAGGGTCCCCGGTTCGACTCCGGGTCGTCGGATTCCAGCCTTCTTGGCTCAGTTGGCAGAGCGTCTGCCTAGTAAGCAGAAGGTCACCAGTTCAATTCTGGTAGAAGGCATTCCTTTTTCTTTCCCTGCTCCTGGTCCTGGTCCTGTTCTTGTTCCTGTTGCATCTCGCTCTCTCCTTTGTTGTTGCTGATGCTGCTTCTGCTCGGTGCTGCTGCCTCACCTCATCGTTGCTGTTGCGGTTTGCATGGTGCGTTTGTTGCGCTGATCAACTCGCACTGTGTTTTTGTGCTCAGTCCCCATCGTGTGTTGCGCTTCTGTCCACTTGCATCCATATCGTCGTGCCCGTGCATTTTGTTCGCCCCAGTGTCTATCACCGTGCCTAACCAAACTCGCTTGAAGCTTCGGAACGATCTTGTTCTCTCCGTGACAATCTTCCAAATTTTTCCTTTCCTCGACTATCTCGAGCTCAATCCCTTCATCCGTTGCATCGGGATACTTTCGTAACATCGCCAGAGTGTTTGTACTTCTTCATCTCTCAATATATTGACCCCAAACGCTGGTAGAATCGCACCACTCCTTGTCTCTTCCCGACTCACAGCGTCTTCCACCACTTCATCAGCGAGGCAGCCACAATTGTTTGGAACCTCCCATTCAATGTGTGAGAATGGGATGTCCGCATACCCAATCATCGTGAAATCGACAACCCAGTACTGATTGGCCTTTGAAGTTTCTATTCGTGGGTGTTTGTCTATCGCTACATTTATCGAATTCTTTGATCTTATTATTAGCGGGAGTTTCCATTGTTTGCACATCATGAGTGATCTCGGATTGCCGAAGATCCTTGTCCCCTCTTGAGCTATCCTGATTTCTGGTTAGGAACGGAATAGCTTATCCTCATGAAATTGATCGCACATTTAATAAAAGCCTCACTGTCATCCCCTCGAAATCACGGCGATCATTAAATATGACATGTTAGCATCTCCTCCCGTTATGCTGATCCGTTGTTTGTCTTTGGCCAGATATATACGGTCTCAAATGGCTTTCGGTGACACATTCACTTTGTTAGGCATGAGATTGTGTGTGGGTCTGGTGCTGGTCATATTTCGTATGGTCAATTTGGTTCCTTGCGATTCATCATTCGATGCCCTCCTGTTGATCATTGGTGGACCCATTATAGGTGGCAGGACAGTCGATAGCTTCTCAAGGGATATCGTCTTGGTTGTTTGGCTTCCTAGGGTTCATAGTATCAAACGGTGCAAGCTCACAGGACAGCAGTGCTTGGTAGAGACCATCAGGGTGCGTGCCGATGGGTCCATGAGCGAAGGTAATCGAAAGTGCGTCGTGCATCTCAATAAGCTCAATATTGCACCGCCGGGATCTTCTGTCGGACGTGTGTCATGGCCCACTTTGAGGCGGGACTCCCGGCTCCAATCAGTTGGTAACGGAAACACCAGTCGCGATAGCCACATCGATGACAGCCAGTTGCTAAGCGATGTGGGGATAAATATCACTCATGCGTAGGAGATTGTCAGTACTCGGGATATCCCAAACTGGGCTCGACGCAGCACCACTTGGTCTTACGTCATAGCTCCTCCCATCTAGCTGTTGGCAGCCCATGTATTCTCGCTCAAAAATAACCCACTCCAAATCGGCTCGCATTGTGAGGCATCCCTCTACCAGCTGCGTGGAAGGTTGCAATGGCGAGACGGTCAAAGTTGCTGCCCACGAGAGAAACTCAACCGACAGCTGCAGGTGTCGACTTGGATATTGCTTTCCTTGCCCGTGCAGTCTTGACTGCCGCATCGGGGCGATGGTTTGCTTGATGCATCTCGAGTCAGGGTATCCATGAACAGCAAATTTGATCAGCACCCCCCCCTGCCCTCCCCAAACAGCCCTTTCAAGCAACGTCGACATGGGATCCTGGTCATTCCCCAAAGAGGCGCATCAACCTTCGTGGAGCTTGGTGGCCATGGATTCCGGAGGGTGGCGGGGCTCGTCTTGCCTCTGCCGGCGAGCAATCAGGCACAAACGGCGCCCGGACGAGGAGACAGACTCCACTCCTGCTCCAGAGACAAGGGCGAGGGAGGAATCCCGCGTCGCGATCTGCCCACCTGCTCGACGGATCGACCTCAGCCGGCCGCCTTGATCACCTGACTCGGTCATGGGGTGAAAGGAGGCCAGGCCACACGAGCACCCTGCTTGTTGCGGATGCGGGCGCCTCATTGGCCTCGGCTCGATTTCGGCTACACAACAACGGACACTTGGCACGGCAGCAACGACGCCCCTTCATGGCCAGCGGTCCGGTGCGGCAAAGAGGCCTGGCAGAGGGTATCCAGCTGTGTGGAACGTCGTGCAGCATCATCCCAAGGTCAACCCCCTCTGTGATCCAGGCTCTGGCACAGTATCTGTGGCTGACGAGTCGGACATGTCCTTGCTGCTGGTTGGCTGTGCGGGCCGCTCACCCGCCGGTTGGAGGGTATCATGTGCGACCAGCCTCGGACCATGTGGTGCTTGCGAATGCACACGCCGCCACGATGGAGACACAACAGCCAAGCCAATACCGCGACAGGGCGGCAGAGCTGCGTCCCTCCAAACTGGCAGCGACAATACCAGAACAGCCACAGGCTGAGGACTAAACTGTGATGTACACTTGACCAGCCTCCCAGGATACACAGAAATTGCGCCAAGGACGCGGGAACCGAGCAACCAGGAACAAGCAAGGCGGCGTCGTGGGATCATGACCTCGCCAGGCAGGGGCCGTTGTCCTCGGCGACCCCCTGCGCGGCCGGCTGCAGATATAAAACGACCACCCGCGGCGACCCATCTGCTCTCACCATCCTCTTCATCCTCCCCCCGATCAGTCGCCATGGCC
Source organism: Polychytrium aggregatum (assembly GCF_025602895.1). NCBI lineage: Eukaryota > Fungi > Chytridiomycota > Chytridiomycetes > Polychytriales > Polychytrium > Polychytrium aggregatum. Next base: position 16,963 of record NW_026516240.1, read on the forward strand.
ATCTCCAAGGCTCCCCTCGCTCAAGTCATCCTTCTTGGACTCGTTTGCTTCGGTTGTCCGGGCATGTACAACGCCCTCAACAACCTCGGTGCTGGTGGTGGCACTGACCCCACCACTGGCAGTAACGCCAACGCCGCCCTCTACACCACCTTTGCCCTCTTTGGTCTCTTCGGTGGTGCCTTCAACAACATCCTCGGTCCCCGCATCCAGATGTTCGTTGGTGGCCTGACTTACTCTCTCTACATCGGTGCTTCCCTCAACAACGATCTCTCCGGCGGTGCCGCGGGCTCTTCCGGCGCCAAGGCTTTCTTCATCGTTGCCGGCGCCATTCTCGGTGTTGGTGCTGGTCTCCTGTGGTCTTCCCAGGGTGCTCTCATCATGGCCTACCCTACTGAGGAGAAGAAGGCCACCTACTTTGCCATCTTCTGGATCATCTTCAACCTTGGCTCCGTCTTTGGCAACAGTGTCGGTCTGATCCTCAACTTCAACAACCCCGATGTTGCCATCTCCACTGGCACCTTCGGCGCTTTCATTGGCATTACTGTCCTTGGTGCCTCTTGCGCTCTCCTCCTTGCTGACCCCAAGACCGTCGTCCGTGCTGATGGCACCCCCGTCGAGGTCATCACCCAAGGCAACATTGCCAGCGAGTCCATCGAGGTCCTCAAGCTCTTTGGCAACTGGCGCCTGCTCCTCATGGCTCCCTGCTTCTTGGCTTCCAACTACTTCTACGCCTACCAGTTCGGCTACATCAATGGTCATTTCTACAACGTCCGCTCCGGCTCGTTCAACGCCATCTTCTACTGGGCTTTCCAGGCTCTTGGATCCTATGTTATCTCCAAGTTCCTTGACAACGAGAAGTGGTCCCGCCACACTCGCTCCCGTATCGGCCTCGCCATCGTCTTTATTGGCAACACTGCTCTCTGGATCGGTGCCATCATCTACCAGCAGACCGCCTTCAACGATGTTGCTCCCGGCACTCCCCTTGGCAAGACCCGTGTTGATCTGTTCGGTACCCCCGGCCAGACCCACCCCGCCATGTGGGGCATCACCATTATGTACGTCCTGATGGCTGCCCTCGATGCCATGTTCCAGTCCTATGCCTACTGGATCATGGGTGCCCTCACCAACGACTACGCCACCCTGTCCCGCTATGGTGGTTTCTACAAGGGTCTCCAGTCTTTCGGTAGTGCCATCTCCTGGATCGTTGGTGGTGTTGTTGGTGCTCCCGTCTGGACCCAGCTTATCATCACTGTTGTCCTCGTCATTGGCTCTCTCCCCATTGCCTATGCCACCGTCAACTCCGTCAAGGACACCTCCAAGTCCGATGACGAGGCTGCCAAGGCTGCCGCCAAGGCCTAAACTGGTGTTATCATCAACATCACCTGATATGGCACTATCACCTGTCCCCATCCACTCCGACCACCACCCCCTTCCCTCACTTCCGCTATTTCTAGCTCGAAACTGAGACTCTTGAATGAAAATGTAAAGCTTCTATGCAAGTCAGAATAATAAATTGACTTTGAAACTCCGAGCCCATCTGATCTGTGTCTGCAGCGAAAGTGAGAGTATCTCGGCCACCGGTGTGGCAATTGATCCTGATTGTCTGTTGAGTATTTTGCATGGCACTGCCCTGGGGGTGATATCAGTTGCTCAGTTTGCCTCGTTGGTTTGGTTGGTTCCAACAGAGCCTGATACGTCGAGGATGAGCACTCCACAGGTCCACCACAGTCCTCCGTCTCCAGCAGAAGCCCAGTCCGGCTGGTGACATCAGAATAAATAGCTGATGAGTGCCATTTCGGACCGCCTTCATACTGGAGTCGATATCGAAGGGGTGTGTGTTACGCCGTGTCCCTCACACAATGCCGAACGTCACCCATCCAAGTTGTGCACCGGTCATCCCGACCGATGAACACACAGACACAGACACACAGACACACAGGCGGAGCATTCATCGCCCGTGTGTCCTCAGAAACGGGACATATGAGGCCGAGGCATCTGCCGACGTCATCAGGACATATTCCCGCCGCCGTAACCTATATAGCGCGTATGGCATTGCTCCCCCGGCCCTGTCCCGGATCTATCCTCAGCGGCACTTCTCGAGCCCGGCCACATCGCTTGGAAGCCGACACTGTCTTGCCATCAACTTTGGCACTGTTCTCTCAATCCCGAGTGCCTCCGACGTCCATATCGTCGCGTATTCAACCTCTGTCGATCCAGCCCTCAAGACCATCCAGACCACAGCCATGGATCCCGTTGTGATGCAAAATGCCTCAATCTTTTCGATTGTCGTCTACATCGGCACAGCCAATTTAGCTTTTCATTGCACAAAATACGTCAAGTGGAGACATGCATTCAACATTCAGCGCGGTCTCCAGATACACTCGCTCATGGCTTTGGCAACCATATTCTCGGCACTCTACTGCATTGGCAATCAACTGATGCTTTATGACGTGTGCACAGCCAACACATACTGCACCCAGTTCGCCAACTTTCTCTATGCCTTTGGCGATTGCATCGGGTCCGCCTCTATCGGTTGGGCATACCTGTTGAGACTGCGAGTGATGACCGTCAACAGCGAGCCAATGTACGCATGGCTCTTTGTATTTGGGATTGCACCGATCGTCTATGGCACCAACGATGTGTGCTTCATCCTCAGTACCTACGGCGTCATTTCCACGGCCGAATCGTGGTACCTCAACTTCATTTTCAACCTGGCACTCGAAATCAACCTCATCTGTCTCCATGTCCTGATGATGTTTCGACTGCGTTCCCTCGTCAACTCTGCACGTGTACTAAGATCGTCGGCACCGTCGCGAACTTTAACAAGTCAAAGTCGAAGCAGCACAACGGGTCGCTTCGAAAGCAGGGATGAGGTCAAGCGCGAAGGGGCGACCCTCATTGTGGCGATCGCAACTGAACTGGCGCTGTATGTCGGATTCCAAGTATACACTCAATACGACGCCACCGGGTTGATCGGAAACGCCGTCTGCATATTCCTATGGGTCCTGGACATTTTCCTGTTCTGCGTCGTCAATCAGTATATCACCAAGATCATCAAGAGGTCATCGGCAACAACAATGAGTGAAGGCTCGGCATCAGTGAACCCTTCCAAATCCTTTCAGCCGGATAGTCCTTCAAGTAGACCCATCATATCTACCGCACGAAGCTCCAGTGTTGCTCGACCGCTCACAGCTCAAAGCCCGGACAACGAAGTATAAGCGACAGTGGAATGATGGCTTTGAGCAAATCGGCTTGCCCTGGCGCATTGCACAATCGAGGCCAATGAATTTTGATACTATGAGGGCGCGACGCAGGTTCACAGAGTTGGGCGATGGTCGTGGCTGGTAGATGGCAGGCCGCCAGCAACAAATATCCGAGAGACGACGCTCCTCCGACAGGGAGGAGGATGGATGGAGTTGTGCTGCGTTCGCGTCGTGTGCGGTGCGATTGTTTGGTTGTTTGATTGGGGAATGGGCAGGCGATGATGAGCAGAGCAGGCGATAATGTCGGTGGGCGGAGCCTTGAACCCATCATGCCATTGAAGAGCCGCGCCCAGTACAGTACCGATACAGCACTCAGTACAGTACCCAGTACAGTGGTAGATGTGCGGAGCATCCACTTTGGCAAAGAGTCTCTCTGGTGCTGGCAGGCGAGCAGGGGGGAAGCGAGCAGGGGAAGAGTGGTGAAAGCAAAGGCGATGAACAACAGAGAGCGGTATGGGGCGAATGCGCAACTGAGCAAATAAGGAACTGAAGCCAATGTGGAATTGCGCAAATGTGAGCTGAACGAATGTGTAATCGTGCAAGGGAGAAAGAAAGACGTGAGGGAGAAAGCCAAAGAGGCAGCGAGCGGATTGACAAAAGTGGGAGGAACAGTGTGTGAGATGACGGAAGGGACAGCGAAGAAAAAAAAAGCGAAAGCAAAATTGCATGGTCCGGGAATCGAACCCGGGTCTGCCGCGTGGCAGGCGGCAATTCTACCACTGGACCAACCATGCCTTGTTGAGAGGGATATCAATCCATCATACACCACGACTAAGTGTCGAGTCAGCAGCCACAACCACAACTACAACCACAACCACAACCACAACCACAATCATGTCATGCTGGTACTGGAAACCATGATGCGCTGCCAACATGCGATCTGGTCTTGCCCCCCCCAGCAACTCCAAGCCCATTTGTTTCTCTACAAGACCTCTCAATTGTCACCATACGACCAACACATTTTTCCTTGTGCGGACGCGGCTCATGGACGATCGAGGACAGAGTGCTTGAGGAGGAGATCGACAATCGTCACTGTGGATCCGGGCACTCCCATGCGGTGCAGGCTCATAGTGCATGGCCCATGGTGCATGGCTCATGGTACACGGCCCGTACACTCGAGAATCGATGGCCACCAGAGCAGACAGCAGACAGCAGACAGCAGACAGCAGACAGCAGACAGCAGACAACAGGGCGAACAAAATGCACGGGCACGACGATATGGATGCAAGTGGACAGAAGTGCAACACACGATGGGGACTGAGCACAACAACACAGTGCGAGTTGATCAGCGCAACAGACGCACCATGCAACAAACGCACCATGCAAACCGCAACAGCAACGATGAGGTGAGGCAGCAGCACCGAGCAGAAGCAGCATCAGCAACAGCAAAGGAGAGAGCGAGATGCAACAAGAACAAGAACAAGAACAAGAACAGGAACAGGACCAGGACCAGGGAAAGAAAAGAAAAGAAAAAGGAATGCCTTCTACCAGAATTGAACTGGTGACCTTCTGCTTACTAGGCAGACGCTCTGCCAACTGAGCCAAGAAGGCTGGAATCCGACGACCCGGAGTCGAACCGGGGACCCTCAGATTGCTCGTTCACTACAGTCTGATGCTACTACCAACTGAGCTATCGTCGGTCGGTGGATGTTACACCGCATAGCATATATGACTGGGGTTTGATTGAATCATCATCCGACAAATCATCCAGCACTTGACTTGAACAAGTCATTCAACAAATCACCCAGAAATCGTCCAACCCACTTGCATATTCTATTTCCACCTGTGACCTCTATGTGCCCAATTCTCGCCCCCAAGTATGGGGAGCTCAAGACCTCTGAAACTCGATAAGCTTGCACTTGGATCTGCATCCGTTCTTGGCCATCTTTCCACTGGGGCTCACCTTCCAACGCCTTTCTACCAACGCCAATTGCAGATGAGGTCTATCTCTCCCCTTGAGTGTTGTGGCACTGTTGAGTTCTTGCTGTCCCACGAGTATTTTGCTTTCCCAGGGAGTTGCCGCCCGCAGCCTCGCCTCGCATCGAAGCCAAACGCTCTATGGGAGTGATGTGAATGTCACATTGTTCATGGCAATTCTATGGACATGCGTTTGTTTGGAGCTGATCACCATACCTATCTCCATTTTACCTCGAGGGTCCCTACTCACACATCCACCCTGCAGCCATCCTAATTGCACTTCTTGACTCGTCGATGGCCTGTCCGCGCAATGGTCCTGATGTGCTCAAGTGGGCTCCATACAAACCACAGGGGGATTTATTGAGACACGCTATGAGGAATTGGAGAACGGGGGGGGGGAGCTACGAGATTGAGGACAGGGTCCAAGGGGCTTGGGGAATATGCCTGTTACCCTCCTCTCTTCATTTCCTCACATAATGATTCACGCGAAAGAGACGTTGGGCGGAGCGGGATGGCAAATCAAAACTCGAGCACCATGCATATTCTGGCAGCAGCGCCAATACCAAAATAGGGTCAAAGTCCATGGAGCGAGGTAAGCGGCATCAGCAGAATCGAAATTCGGACCAAACACGAACAGGAACACAATTCACGATCATGACCGGTTGGCACCCATTTACAGCTTGCCATCGACTTCGTCAGCCTGGACCTCGGCAGCGACAGGGAAGCGAGCCTTGGACTTCCAGAAACCAAAGGTGAGATAGACCAAGAAGAGACCGATGCCCATCCAAGCGAACACACGGATGGTGATGGTGGTGCTGCCGCCAACCCAGATCAGGGCCAGAGAGGCGATCGCACTGAGACCAGGGATGATGTTGCCACCGATAATGAAGCCACCGGGGATGCTGAAGCGTCTGGGGCGGTCGCGGTCAGTCCAGCGCAGAATCCAGACCGAGACTGAGACGACGAAGAAGGCAAGGAGGGTACCGACAGAGGTGAGATCGGCAAGGACATCGACGGGAAGGACGGCAGAGGCCGCAGCGACAATGACACCGCAAATGATAATGGCGACAACGGGGGTCTGGGTCTTGGGGTTGATGTGGGCGATGACCTTGGGAAGGAGGCCGTCATTGGCCATGGCCTGGAAGATACGGGGCTGGCCGGTCATAAGGGCAGCCATGACGGAAGCAAGACCGAAGATGGCACCAAGCTCAATGGTGACGACGATCCACTGGGGGGCACCGGCGATCTTCATGGCACCAGAGACGGGACTTGTGATCGGGATCTCGGTGTAGGGAACGATGCCGGTCAGGATGATACAGACAACGATGTACAGAACCGTGCAGATGCCGAGGGAGAGCAGGATGCCGATGGGGAGATCTCGCTGGGGGTTCTTGGCCTCTTGAGCAGTGGTCGAGACGGCGTCGAAACCAATGTAGGCAAAGAAGACCGTGAGGGCAGCCTTGAAGATACCCGGGTTGCCGAAGGTATCTTGGACAGGGTCGTAGGTGGGGATGAAGGGGGACCAGTTCTGGGGTCTGACATAGGCGATGCCGGCAAAGATGAACAGGAGAACAACCAAGAGCTTGAGGGCGACGAAGAAGTTGATGACCCAAGCGGACTGGCGGATACCGAGACACAGGATGATGGTGAGAAGGATGGTGAGGACGGCAGCGGGGACGTTCATGATGGCGTTGGCAGTGGTTCCATCAGCCAGGGTGACGGGGTTGGCGTAGAATCCAGGAACGGGAGTGGTGCTCCAGAAAACGGGAGCGTTGACCCATCGAGGATCGAAGGCGAACGGGTTGTTGGAGACATCGGCGACAAAGGAGCTGAAGTAATAGGACCATCCAACAGCAACGGCGGCAGAGCCGACGAGGTATTCGAGGATCAGATCCCAGCCGAGAATCCAGGCGATAAACTCGCCGAGGGTGACGTAGGTATAGGAGTACGCTGAGCCAGAGATGTTGACCATCGAGGCCATCTCGGCGTAGCAGAGGGCAGCGAGGGCACTGACGATGCCTGTCGGAGCAAGGCGGGGCAGAGTGAGAAATGAGAGGAGCAGGTCAGCAGGTGACGTTGCATGGGCGTCATGGCGGTCATGGCGGCGGTCGCGGTGTGAAGTTGACTATCGACACATCGATGCAGCGACCACACATCGAGTGCATCCAGTGCATCGCCGAGATCGGGGGTCACATCCATCAACTCACCCGAGATGATAAAGGAGATGATGACGGAGGGTCCGGCCACGCTGTGGGCGACTTTGCCCGTGAGGACAAAGATACCAGAGCCGATGATGGCGGCGATGCCGAGGGCAGTGAGATCCCACCAGTTGAGAGCGCGGCGGTAGTTGGTTTCGGCGGCTTCCTTGTCAATGGAGATCAGACTCTTCTTGGCAAAGAGACGCTTGACAAGCGAAGAATGGCCGCCCTGAGCAGGGCCGGACTGGAAACGCGGGAGGGCATAGAGGAGATGGACAAGATCAGTCACGGACTCGCAAACGAACCGAGGAAACGATGGGTGCGAGGGCCAGAAGGGACGAGACGGGCAGGCGGGAGACTGAAACGAAGGGCGGGTGTGGCAGATGTGGCAAATGTGGCAGATGTGGCAGAACAGAACGCATCCAGAGCATGCTGGCCATGAGACCAGACATGCCGCCAGATTGCCGTGTCCCAGCCCCTCCAGCAACCCCACAACCCCACAGCCCCACAGATCGAAGGGGGCACGGCCGTGGCAGCCGAGGGCGGCGTTGCTCGGGTGCGACGGCTGCAGGACCGCGAGTCTGCGAGGCTGCAAGAAGCAGTGGAAGTGTCTGGAGGAGGCGGGAGGCAGACGAGACAAACGAAGCAAGCAAGCCAGGAGAGCTTGGCCAGAGCCAGACACGACGTGGGCCACGATGGCTCGCTTGGAGACATGGCTCGGACGACAGCACAGACGATACATACAAAGACTCTGACGTTCTCGGTCGTCATGGTTCCCCGGTGGGATCTTGGGGAGGAGAGGAGATGGGATGAGATGGGATGAGATGAGGAGCCGGACGAGGCAGATGGGGATGGACCGAGAGGGAGGCGACGGGGGTGTATATATATGCGAGCCTGGCTGGGCAGACGGGTTTGAGGCGAGGGAGTGTCGGGAGTCGCGAAGGCCTGTTTTGGCGACGACAACATTTAGCCACCACGCCGACAGGATCAGCAGATGACCCTTGTCAAAGTGGCCAACAAGCGACAGGGCGATGGCGCAAAGCAGTGACGACAGCGGGAGCGGAGCAAGCAGCCGGCAGCAGCGACATCAAGGACAGACAGCAGCATCAGTGGCAGCCAGACGAACAGCGTCAGCATCGGCGACAGCCAGACGAGCAACAAACGCAAGAACAGCAGCATCAGTGGCAGCATCAGTGGCAGCATCAGTGGCAGTATCGGCAGCAAGCCGAGATAAACCGACAAGCAGTCGCTGCCTCATGGACAGGAGGCGGTGGCCCGATGGGCAGCAGCAGGCAGCGAATTGCGGCAGAGGTGGTGGCCACGCACCCGCGCCGATAAGGCTCCCCGCAGTCCACAAAGGCCGGCTGTCGGCCGAGGGGTGTCTTGCCGGAGTGGGCGCAGCGGCTGTGTTCATTGGTGGGCGCGTGTGGCGCACCCGCCCGTGCAACGGAGCGCGCTTGTTGTGTGTCGACTTGAGCCGCGTGGGCGTCCACACTCCGTCTCTATTTGTTCAGTCTTGCCGGAACGGCCTTCAAGCTTCTCTCCCGCATGGGCTGTTGCTGTCTGGCCCATCGTCACATGTCCCCCCGCCACTCCTTTGGCGGGTGGTCCTCGGCCAATCGGCTGCCGGTCTCCATGCCGGTCTCCACAGTCTTCTCCATGCCGATCCCCTCTGACCCATGCTACCGCCTCCACTCGCTCCCGCATCGCTGGTGCTGGTGTTCTCCGGCACCAAGTCGCTCGGGCTCACGGCTTCGCTGGCCACTTGGCCCCGCGGCTGCTTCTCGTCTCCGAGTCCTCTTTTCTTTCTGCGGGTCGTCGCTCGTCATCACCTCATCGCCACACTCCGCCGCGCGCTCCCCGAGCCGTGTGCAGATCGGCGCTCGGCTCCTCAACGGTGCCGCCGGGTCATGCGGATGCCGCCGTGGCACCACCGGCCTTGTCTCGGCTGCCCAACTCTCCGCCCTGTTGCCCATACAACGAGCGGTTTGGCGTTTACTTGTCTTTCCCTTGGCAGCTCGGCATGGCTGGCCCGGACGGCTGTCTCTGTTTCGTCCCGGGACGCCCTCGCCTGGCCGGGATGGGGTGGTCATGGGTCTTGCTTGGGCTGCTTTTGCACCATTGGCCGTCTCTGTTTGGCCCCTGTTCATGGTGTTTGCCCTGGGCTCCCCTTTGGTTGCCATGTCGATCGAGGCCGCCGGTCCAGCAACGTCCTTCGTGGTCTCTCTGCCTGCATGGTCTGTGGCATTGTGGCTCGCCTAAATGTTTCTTGTCCAGCAACCAACCTGGGTCATGGGTTGGGTCTGGCTCCCCGCCTGCTGTCTCCTGGTCTCTGTTGGCCCTGAGTCTCTGCTTTCTTGCCTCTTCGGCTGTAAACAAAGCTCATCCGCCCTTCGTCTCGGGGCCGCTCTGTCCCTGGCCGGAAGGACTCGGCGAGGGTCGTCCGTGAGCAGATGACCGCCAGTCAGTCAGAGTCCTGCTGTTCTGCCAGCCATGCCTTGTGCAGTCGATGCTGTGTTGCTTGCGTCACAGGTTCGTATCGAACAGCCACTCTACGAAATTGCCGTGATCGCTTTCTGGGGCTGTGGCTGCCGGTCGTGGGTCTGTCTGTTGGCTTTGGGGGTGGAAACGGGCCTGGTCTGCATGTGGGGCGACATGGCTGCTCAGTTGCATCACAAGTCGCCGCGGTCGTGGGTCCGTCGCCGTCATCGCCCCGATCGTATGGTGTCCGAATCCAGCCAGAACAACAGCAGACGTGGCTCAGCCAGGTTCCATTCCGCAACTGACCCCGCTGCTCCGCGCAAGAGCCAACCGTCAGAGAGGTTCATGCCTGAGAATCAAAACCGCGTGCGAAATACAGCCAATCCAATAATAACCGGGACTCCTTGGTTATTTGGTCGTTGACCGAATAATTTGCTACCCAATACCATCGCGCACTGGCCATGACCATTCTGTGATGCGGTGCTGCGCCCTCATTCATGGCCTGAGAAAAAGTTGCCTCCATATTCAGCGTGTCCAAGAGCACCATTCACCACCGTCAATGCTTCAGGGCATCAAGGCAAGGGTATGCATCCAGCCCCAGGAGGCAGCGGTTTGCTCGGTACTTTGAGCAACTCAAGCACCACCGTCGCCACCACATCGCTTAGCTTGACGCAAGCTCATCACATACTACATGTTCATGGAAGCGGGTGTGGTCCCGTTTTCTGAATAGAGTGTACGACACTATTCCCGAATCCGTTGTCGACTTTGGGACCTCGGTCCTGCCATCCACAGCTTGCCGCGATGCTCCTTTTCATCGCAAGATCAGATGCCCGTACTTTGACCAACATCATCACCCCGTACACGATCCCGTCGATGGGCAAAGCAACACCGGGGTGCTGCATTCTTGGACAGCCGGTTCCCGCTTCTCTGGGCCAGCCCAAATGTCGCTGTCACCATCGAGGCCAGGGTCGGTCACCTCCAACGCGCCCCATCGTCCAGCATCCACTCTCTGCCCTGATCTTCTCCCTCCAGCCGAGGCCACTGCCACACCACCATCCGGACGACCGCTCAGCGACCAGCAGAATCACCCCAGGGCACCGCCTCAGACGTCATGAGCCTCCTCTCGCCCGATGATATGTCATCGGCAGCGGTGGTCTTCCTTTCGGCCCTGTCGCTCACGCTGCTCACCAACCGCATCTCGCAGCTCCTGGGCCAGGCAAATGCGGTCGCCGAGGGAGTCTTGAATCCACAGCAGGTCGAGCCGTCGACCCAAGATTCGCCAGCCACCTCGGGTCCAGCTCTGAGCCGCAGCTCAAAGAGGAGACCCTTCCGGACCGACGACGGTATGTCGCTCTGTCCATCCATTTCTCTGTCAAATCTCTCTGCCTCTTTGTGCGTAAAGCACGCCTTCACCAACCGTCCTTGCCCTGACCGGCTTCCTTTATTATCCAGCCTTGAATATTTCTGCTCTTGGGGCCCTCACCCGCTCCTCCAACATCAACACGAGAGAGAGGTATTTGCCTGCTTCGGTTTGCCCGCTTGACGGGCACGGGCACGAGCAGCGGTGATCGCACTTGCAATCCGCCGCATCCGTTCCCGTCGGTTCTCTTGCAGGGATTCGCCGATACTCACTCGCAACCATGCCGTCTATGCCACCCATTTCAGTGCCGTTCAGATCCTCCTCAACCGCGCCATATCTGGTATGGCCTCGAATATCGATCTCGCAAACGCATTTTTTGCCTCGGCGCGCTATCCCCTCAATCCCCCCTCCAACAGCAAACTGATGTTTGGCTATGAAACTCACGAATCGGTATACCACAGAGGAGCACCTATCTGCCATCGTTGCCGGATGCAATAGCTCCAATCCGGCCCATCGCCAAAAATGCATCTGTGCTATCCAGCTGCTGGCCAAGCCCGGTAATTCATAGTCACATGCGACCGAGACCGGCTGCCCTCGGATGGTGGCCGAAGCTTTTGCAACTCCTTGGCGCCAACCCAGCATCACTACAATTCCTTGCGAGCCTGTGTGGCCCGATGCTGTCTCGTATCATTCTGAGCCGGATAAGCCGCAGACGTTGCATCGCCTCGCCAACCTGGGCTATCGGCTGCTTTGTCCTAATCTGTGTCCTCTGCCCCCATTCAACTCAGAGGAAAATCGCCAAGCGCTGATCGACTCTTCCATCCCAAAGCTCTTCACCAAGCTACTCAAAGATGAACCCCGACTGAGTGCTCGTCGCGATCTCATCATCACACTCTTTCGCCTCATCAGCGGACGCGGTACAGTGTCGAGCGCTGTACCATCTTCTTTGTCGATCGGGTCGCATCCGTCAATATCCGACCTACCCTTCTGATTATCATTTACTCGAGATACCAGTGCCGACTTTGTTCACAATCAGTGGTTTACTGGGGATAGAGCCAGTTCGAAAGAGTGTCAGCTCGGAATTGAGCCAATCCGTGATAGAGCCATTTCCACATACCCATAGTTTCTGGTCCTTCATTGATCGTCATCACACTCTCTGTCCTGGTGCCATTGTATTCGATCCTCTAGACAAACAGAAAATCTACATAGCCAGGCATGGTATCTTGGCTCCGCTGATCAAGATCCTGAAGGACTGCCCTTCGCACAACACCGACCTGAAGTACTGGGCACTGCTGCTGCTGCATCAACTCTCGCTTTGTGGTACGATACAGGATCCGGATAAGAGATGAGCATGTAGCAGCCAACTGCAGAATCTGACACACAATTGCGGTGATATTGGACTCGAAGCATCCAAAGGAGAGTGCATTGCTCCAGATTGCTGGGTGGTTTGTGTCAGCGAAAGACTCACAGTATACCCACGATCAACGATTCCGTTTGCCTGGCTTGGCACGGCGCATTTTGGCTCGATTTAGACGACGTCCATGCCGGCATGATCAAGAAGGACATTGTCTCGCTCTTGGCGACGTTGACTCGGCTCACCTTTGGCAACACAAACATGCAAAAGATGTGTCTTCACTCGCTTGTTCGGTTGATCACAAGCATGGAATCGCAGCGTAAGACTGTTACGATCTGGTGGGAGGTGCTTCCCTTTTCAGATGAGGGTATGGATTGTCGATCATCTTGGCTGATATCCGCCTCCTTACCCAATACGCAGGAGCCACAAAGGAGGTAACAGACCGCACTGCCAATCCGGACACCGGATCATGTTGTGATCATTAGTCGCCTACTAACTCGTCGCCGTTTGATTTGGTAATGGGCGGGGACTTCCATTTGATCACATAAAGCTCAACAAACTGCTTGATATGCATATGGTTTCAATGATCGCGCTGTGCCTCAAGAATGGTGGGTAGCGTCGCCATGAGGGCAGGCCAGCGGACCTGCTGTCTCGCTGACGATGATATTGGGTTGTTTCCGTTTCGATGATCAATGACTTCATGCTCATCACGTCCCACTTGACGCCCCCACTTCACTTTGCGCCTGACCACAACATAACTACAACCTCCAAACCAGACGACATGGAGCTGATATACTGGACCGTGTTTTTGATGCACGAGTTTGTGGTTAAAGGTCGGTGGTCGCTCCAAAAACAGGATGGGCGCATGCGCTCGGTCAAAGTGTGGGGGTAGATGCGCTCGTTCATACGGCTAAAACACTCACACTCGTTCTGTCGTCGACACCTGCGCCAACTTCAGACATTGCCCGGTCAAACTTTTGTCAGATCAAGGGTTTGATCAAGGTTTTGTCGAGCCTCCTCACTGAAGATGCTCTGATTCCACGCATCGTGCTGCGAACGCTCAAGTGTTTGGCCTATTCGAATGGTGACTTTCTGACGACCCTGCTTGTACACGAGTATCTCGGCATCCTTGCGCTGCTTGCGTTAACCGTCGTCTGCGTCTCTCTTGCTCCAGAGTCATTCCAGAAGGAAATGATTCAGGCCGGCGTTTTGAAAAAGATTGTCCCATGCATTTCGTCCGACGACCAAGAGTCACAGTATTGGGCATTGGTGAGTAAACGACTGTCACACCAGCCCCGTACTCTGAGCCATATGCAGCAGCGAAGCCCACCTGCGTTTCCACGCTCGCTGTAGATGGCTATTGGAAAATACGGCCTATTCACCTGTCCTTCGTTCGCATCCCAGGTCCTCATCCACGGCCTCCTCAGCTCAGGTTCGAATGCATCGATGCATCGAGATCGAATACTGTAGACGCCCGTCGCCACCCAACTCACACACGCCTTTCATCTGTGCTGAACTCTAGTCGAGACTCGCGAGGAATTCGTCGCCCTCAAGGGTCTCGATATCCTTCTCAAGCTCTCGGAGGACTCCAACCTTCATATCTCACTCTACATCACCGACATTCTTGTTTATCTCTGCAGCACAGGCAAGCTCGCAATCGGGCGCTGCTATGGATTGAGCCGGTGTGGACGGATTTGTTTCCCTTCTGGCGACTGACATGTGGTTCTTCGTTATCCTCCCCTCCGCGTAGCCCAAGTACATGAACAGATCCTCAATTCGGATATCATGAGCACAGTCCTTCGCTTTTGCGAGGGCGAGGATGACTTGAAATATGCCGGTGCCGCTCTGATGCTGAACCTGATCGGGGTCTCGGGTAAGCTCGATATATCGGGCACGGCCCTCCTCTTTGGCGGAGAACAAAAGCAAGGGGGTGATACGAAGGCGCACTGGCGTCTGGGCCAGTCATCAACACCTGCCTTCTTCGATCGTATCTGAATCACTTGGTCGCAACTGAATCCCTCAGTCGCATCTGAATCCCCCCGACCACTGAGCGGGCAAGATTGCTCGATATTCTGATTTGCCTGGATCTGTGACTGTTCGTGCCTGTCCGAATCTGCTCATGCGCTTTCACTCCACAGACACGGTGGTCATCAAGAAAATCGAGGAAGCCGATGGTATTTCGGTGTTGACACGGTTTGTTCTCCACTCCGAACGGGAGAACATCCAGACGGTCTCGGCCAAGACCCTCTGCACCATCGCAAGAAAGGGTACGATCTGCCGAATCCAGTGCTAGCTGGCCCATGATCAATGTGGGTGGCACTTATGGGTGCGAATCTTTAACATATCTGCTCCTCTTCCGTTACTCTCCGTCCGCCTCCGACCGACTCATCCCGTCAACAATGCCCGGACGCTCACGCCCGCAGACGAAGGTCTGGCTTTTGTGATCATGCAAACTGTTGTTGGCCCTCTGATCCAGAGAATCCTCAAGCTGGGTTTTCAGTCGATCCACTTGATCTTCCCGAGCAGCTTCCCCAGCAGCAACCAAGGCACTGTGTCTCCCACAAACAGTGCCTCCTCCTCGGTCCCGCACGCACAGCACCATCCCAACACAGCTGTCGAAGATATCTCTCCCGTGGAAGGAGGACACCCATCCAGCATTGGACTACTCGTTCAGGCCGAGAGAGCCTGGGATGATGGTGATAGCGACGGTGGTCCGCCCAAGCATACCGAGGATGCGGCTCCGGCCACCCCGACGCTAAGCGAAGTGTCTGGTCAGCTGGCCGGACATATCGAGAGTCTGTTCCTGTTTATGCAGTCTACGGCCTTCAGTCATGTCTATTCGCGAGAAGACGACGAGTGGCACTCCTTCAACGAGATATACGGGCAGGACATTGACGAGCTCTGCTCGCTGCTGCTCGACTTTTTGGTTCTCCCTATGGTTGCCGATCTCGAAGAATATACCGAGCAGCTCGCCGAAATGAACGCCGCAGCCAGTGCCAAGACCTCGACTCCCCAGAGCCCCGCGAGCGACATTGTCAGTCCTGCCACGCCACGCCGCCCCACCGTTTCGAGAGACAAGATCAAGATCGTCATCTCGCCAACGAACGCGTTCGCGGCAAACTCTCCACTGGCCGAGACCGGCAGAAGCCCGAGCTTGCTCTCGGCACAACGGGCCGCTCTGCTCATGGAATCGAGCACGGGCATGGGCTCCCCGCTCCGCGAGTGCGTTTCCAGTGCCAAGCGCAGCGACTCTCCTCTCGCCGCCTCACCCTCCTCCGAGGTTGGATTGGGCTCTCCGGCCGGGGAACCCACGCCAGCAGATGCCAGCGATTCGGCGACAGCCAATCCAGCCACCGAGAACCAAATCGAGATCGAAGACAGCACTACGTCGCGCCGTACCTTCAGCGTCTCAACCCACCAGTCCGCCGAGACGGCAAATCTATCCGAAGGGAGCGAGAACCGCGAGGCTATCAAAGAGGTCAAGGAAATGCTCGCTACCAACGCCATGTCGCTGATCCGGGCTCTGTTCTTGGGCGGTAAGCTGCGCCGCTTTCTCGCCAAAGTGCCTCTAGGGCTCCGTCCTTTCGTGGAGCAATCCCGCAATGGCGTGCCTTATCGCTGGACGCACTGCCGTTACTGCTGTTTATGCTGCGGGTGGATGTAACTGCAGATCGTCGCAGTGGTGTAAATCCAGATCGATAAGATCTGATCTGATCTGAACTGATCTGATCTGATCTGAGCGGATCTGAACTGATATGATCTGATCTGAGCTGACCTGAACTGATATGATATCATGTCCTTCGCCCCTCTGTCTCACGATCGGCGGACGTACTTGGCTCCCGACAGAAACCCACGCAAAGGAATTTTTGCTGCGCGAACGGTGGTTCAACATCGTTGGCACTCTGCTGGACGAGAAGAAGCAAGATCTAGTGGAGCAGTCTGTGATGTCGCTATCGCAGTGTGTCGAGCCTCGATCGGAGAGCCAAGTGTCCACCCGTAACGTCCGCGGCGTCATTTCCAACGTTATCGAACACATCCTCACGGACTCGGCGGCCTCGATCCAGTACCACGGCCGCAATTTCATTGCCAAGATGGGCTGTTACAACGTGCAAGAGCCCCTCCATCTCGAGAGCTATGTGCGATTCAGTCTTGCCACCCGCAGCGACCGCCGACGCACCGCCAAGGAGGAGCCCAATCTGCAGACCGAGAACGTCATGATCGACTATGCGTCAGGATCGTGCATCCGAAACGACGCCTGGACCTTCGAGAGCGTCAAGGGCAATCATGGCATTCAAACCCCGGGCAAGTGGGCATACGAGGTCGTGCTCAAGTCCAACGGCATCATTCAAATCGGATGGGCCAACATGAATTGCCACTTTGAGCCCGAGTGCGGCACCGGAGTCGGAGGTGAGAAGCGGCGCCTGGAAACTGTGTTTGAGGCTTCGGCCGAGAGGTTCTGTCGGGGGCAGGGTAGTGGGCTCTCACGATACCTGTTTCAATGACTGCCGGGCTTATTGCTTGTGAGAGGGTCCTTGAGTAGCATCTCAGCTGCTGTCATAGCCCCGGTTACGGACACTGTTGCAGCGACACAGAGATTGATTCGATGTCGTCATGCGCGCATTGTTCTTGCCCCCCACAGATTGCAGCAACTCGTACGGTTATGAGGGTCAGCGTTGCAAAAAGTGGCACGGCGTTTCGCCAAAGAATGTGAGTGCCACCTTCTATTTCATTACTTTGCGGCTCTGGCCCGCGTTTGGCTGGCATCTGGCCCTGGCGCTGTACCGGTAGCTTGCTGGCTACCCAACGAAGGGCCCACATGTCCAACATCGCTGATCCATTCTATCCCGTCAAATCCCTAGAATGACTATGGCGAGCCGTGGGAGATCGGCGACATTATCACCTGCGTGTTCGACTATGACCAAGCCGAGATCTCATACTACCGCAACGGGGCCAGCATGGGCGTCGCCTTCACCGATGTGGACAAGAGCGTCATCTGGTATCCCGCCCTTTCCTTGGCCTCTTATCAAGAATGCGAAGTGCATTTCGGAGATGCGTTTGATCCGTTCACGTATGTTTGTCACTGGACTCGTGTTTGTCCGTGCTTGTCGGCCGTTGCCTTGCCTGCTGCAGCCCCGTTCTCCTCTCGTTAGTTGCTCGTGTGTGGCTGGGTTTGGCTTGCAGACTCTCGCTAGCCTCGGCGACCTATGACCGCTGCTTACAGGAGTCGTCTCAACTCCGTCGTCGGGCACCAACAGACACAACATCGAGTCGTGCATGCCTGTGGCGTGGGTCCTCGATCGCCGCGGTCTTTCTGTTGGCGATACTGCCACAGTCCACACCGGGGGCAGCTCCGTTAGTCTGCATCCCACCCAGGTCGACGAACTCTTCACTCCGCTGGAGCTCCCTACACCGTTGACCAGCGTCACCAGCGATCTGTCTACAAACGACACTGATGTCTTTGTCGATGCTGCGAGTCACCAGAGCGATAACGACCTGGAGCTCTCGCAAATGACGCCCCTGCCTCCCAGCCCATCTCCGGACGCGACTGTGGCGGACCTCGATCTGGATATCGTGACCCCGGTCTCTGATATTTCGGTCGTGACAACACCGGCGTCGGCGGCGGCACTGGGAACACCTCGGGGCGGCTTTGTCGGCTCGCCTCTCAAGAATAACATCGAGATGGAGCTGTTCAGCGACCACGACGATGTCCTCTCGCCCGATACCGAGCTCACGTCTGATATCGACGAGACTTCGTCGGAACCAACAGTTGGCGAGCCTGCGCCTCCCATCTACTTTGAAGTCAAAGTCGGTCTCAGAGGCCTGCGCACGAAGCGGTACGTACAATCCCTGCAGAGCCAGCGACCCTCTGCCCAACACGATCTCCTCGTGCCCCCATGGTCGCCTCAGCACCAATCTAACCCATCCTTGATCACCGTACTGCAGACACCCACAAATCGGAATCATCGACATGGACGAGTGTGTCTATATGGCGCTTTCGACCAGCCATCGCACGCTGTTCTTGATTGCCCGCCATCCTGTTGACGACGACGAGTTCTTTGACAGCCGCCTGGGGTGCATTCTCTCGTCGCCTTTGCTGACGCCGCCCGCCGATGCGCTTGTGTTCCCGAAGCGGTCGCTCTGGCACCCGGTTTCGGAGCAGATTCCACCCGAGGTGGTCGAAGAAGGCATCGAGATCGTCGGCATCTTCGAAAACCGACACTTTGAAGAGGCTTCGGTGGTCGGCTGTTATTTGACTGGCAGCAGGCTGTCGTTTACGCTGAACGGCAAGCGCTTTGGTATGTCTCTGAGCGCGAATTCAGCACACATCGTTCACTCGCCTGAGTCTCAGGTGCAGCTGGCTCAACTGCGAACCAGCGATAAACTAATGCTTTGGACAATACTCTCTCTCTCCCTAATCGTGTCGTGGAATCGGGATCGTCAGGCCCCTCCATGCACATCTCGAGCCACTTCTTGTCCCCTTACTACCGCAATCTGTCTCGGTGGTCGGTAAACGTTGGCCAAGCCAGCTTCAAGTGGGACTGGGCAAACCAGCCCGACTCGGGCATCGCCAAATATGCCAGCAGCGACTGAGCCATTCTCAGAGTCACATTGCCTCCTCTCATCCGTGGCTGTTGGTTACTGGGCACCTCCCATAATACATCCATGGACAAAACTCGACCGACACATTGATATCATGAGCAGATGGATGGATGAACAGACGGACGGATGAGCGTATCTATTAGGGACTCAGAATAGCAGCAGGCAGAGTACATATGCGCACACACGAGACGACCAAGCAAAGCGAGGGTTCGCCCACGCCACACTAGTCACTTCTGCTCTTTGGGCTCCTGGGGGTCGTCGTTGGCGGGGCTTTGGGCTTGGGGCCCTTCTTGGGGGTGGATTTCTTGGGCTTTGCGCTGCTTTTGGATTTGAGGTTGCCCTTGGATGGGCCGCCGCCTTTGGGCTTCCTTTTGGGTGACTTGCCCCCAGAACTATCCTTGCCTTCGGCAGCTTGCTTCTCCTCGCGCCGCTGTTTCTTCAACTCCCTGGCAGCCTTTCGTTTCTCCCGCAGCTCGGCACGGCGCTGGTCGTCTTGGGCCTTCCACTCGGCCCAAACCCGCACCCATGGGTTCTTCCCGGCGTGAATCTTGCTCTCGAACTTCTGCAGGATCTTGAAGCAAATGCCGGCAATCTCGCGGTTCGAATTGGCAGTCTCGAGCGGGACCAGGAGGGCGGGCATCGAGTCGGCCTCATAAAAGGCCTGCAGGATCGAGTCTGTGCCCGTGTCGAGGTAGCCCTTGACGATCTCGATCGCAAAGCGCTGGAGGTTCAGGTCCCGCGAGGCCACATCGGCAATGATTTCCGAGACAAAGCCCTCGGTCTTGAAGAACTCGTTGAAGCACTGCAAGTTCTGCAGTACCAGGTTGCGCAGTATCGACATGCATCCGCGCCGCAGGTTCGCCTCGCCCGTGAGAAGCAGATCCATCAACTTTGGGTTTCCGAGGGCCAGGATCTTGAGGCACGATTCTTCGTCAATGCACAAGTTCCGGAGGCAGCTCAGGGCATCGGATTTGAGGTCAGGGTCCTGTGCGCCGTGCAGGATTTGATAGAGCGTCGGGAGCAGCTCCGGGTTGCGACGATACAGGCTTTGCGACAGCACATCATCCACCGAGAGGTTGCAGATGATGCACAAGATGTGATGAACAACGTCGCCAATGTCTCCGCCGGCAAAGTAGCCCTCCCGCTTCAGGACGCGGATGAGAACCGGCATGGCGTTGGCGATAGTATTCCGGGACTTGTCGATGAGGGCCATGTTCCGCAGACAGACCGCTGCGTGCTCCACGATCTTGAGATTGCGGATCGACAGGGCCTCGATAAAGGGCTCGAGTACTCCGATTTCATACGCCCGAACATGCGCTGCCGTCCCGATGCGAAAGAGAATGTTGCGAAAGCCACAGAGCGAGGCTTCTTGGGTGGGCTGGCTGTTCTGGCTGCCGAGAAACAGCTCGGCAAGGTGCTCGCAGGCCTCGACGCCGAGCTCGCTCCACTCTCCGGTCTCGTTTGGGACCAGGATGTTGCCGAGGGCATAGCAGGTCTGTAACCAATGCGGTTGTTAGGAAGGCCTCCAAAAGGATGTAGCTGCGGTCTCGAATGGATGGGCCGACAAACAAGCTCCGGATCCTCATGGAGCAGCCCTTCGTGGTGCCTCTGATGGGATCATTGCCGAGTCGTGCGCGAGGTACATCACTCCCGATCACAGACATCACGTTCCCACGCGGATATCGGCACTGACCTTCTGCTTGACCTGGATGGGTTGAGTCGATTCTAGGACCCACAGCAGGTTTGCAAACACATTCTGGTTCAAAAACGTCTTCTTGACCTTCTCCTCGTGTGCTGCCAGGTTCCGGACGAGAGATACCAGAGTCTCGTAGTAATGGGTGAGAAGAGACGGGTCGTCCTGCACAGCGTCCGTCCACTCGGGCTTGAGTCCCGTCGCGCCGATCTCGAGGAACTCGGTTATTCGATCAAGCAGTGTGTCTTGGGCCAGACTGGGGCGCATCTCGGGCCACAGCGAGAGGTTGCGATAGCATCGCAAGGCCGGGACGAGCAGACTAAAATCGCCATTGCTGCTCTGTGCCAGCGTTCGGCAGAGCTCGCCTGCGCGGCCCTGAAAGAATGACCCTCGCAATGAAGGGCTCACAACTAGAGCCTGGGCAAGGAAGGCCACCGCAGCTCTCTGCGGCAGAGGCTTTTGAGATGGAAAAACGCCTCCCTCGGCAATCCTGAGTATCCGCTCGTATGCCTTGTTTTCGATGAGATACACCATCCTGTCTTCTTGCGACTCCCCGGAGCCCCGGATGACGCAAAGCAGCAAGGAGATTGTAGCCTCGACCAACTCGGGCTCGTTGGAGCGGAGGCCTATGAAAAAGTCTCCCATGAGCTTCTTGGTGAGTGCGAACGAAGCCTCGACTCTGGCCCGGACCGCCGGGCTTGTCGAGAGACTGGCTTTGATCTGAGTGATGCCCCTGGCTCGCTGCTCGGCGGACTGGTGGTTGGTGAGGAGCATCAAATACCGCTCGATCTCGGCAAGGGTTAGGACGGAGAAGGTGTCGCCGGTGATATCGGGGCCATCATCGAGATTACTGCGAATGTCCGAGTTGTATTGCTGGGGTGGGGCTCGGTACATGGCATCGGCGTGCCGGACAAGTCGCTTGGGTAAAGGAAGCCAGAAATACTCCGAAAGTCAACGACGGCCTCGCCCATCGCTACGAGAGGCGACTCAGTGACGTCGGCCGGCCAAAGGACGTATCTCGGTGACGTGGGATTGGGCAATGTCCCCGACAGAGCGCCTTGCCATTGCACGAGCAGAGCGGGATGTGTCGAATTATAGGTCCAGGGGCAGTGAGAATCAGCGCTGCCCCGACCGACAGCTTCGACCGACCGTTGCGACGAACTGGATATCATGATGTCGTCTGCAGGGCACCACGAGCCCCGTGCTGGAGGCAGTATGGCCATCCGAGTCGCTCGTGATAGTTTCCCACGATGTTTTGGCCGCATTCCTGCTGGGGGTGTGTGGGGTCAGTATCTCGGACAAAGTGGATGAGGTGGGAGCCGCATTGTCCTGCAGAACAAAATGCTCTATTCTGCGCGGACACATCACCTTGCATCGGAAGCACTGAAGATGCCAGCTGGCATTGCAGGCAATAATGTGCTGCTCCTGGAGGGGCTGTGAGCAGAGCTTGCATTTCGGCACCAACTCCTCGAAGCAGCCGGGGCAGTAGGGTCTGTCGAACATGACTGCAAACGGAGCCGTGATATTCAAAGCGACGCCACACTGGCCACATGTGAAGTGATGAGGGTGAAAGTTCTTGTCGAGGGCGTTGAAGCACTCCTGGCGGGTGCAAAGCATGCAGGGGTGAGTACCAAGCCGCCGACAGTCTCGTCACAACAGCAGTGGTCGGGAGGTGGTTGCTGGGAGGTCCTGACACTGATGATGGCGTGCAGTCGATTCCTACTCCGAGAATGGCCTCATTGCAGACAGCACATCGAGGGCATATTTTCTCTTTATAGCAAGAGCTGCAGACGACGGCCGAGTCGTGTTCAAAGAATCCGCCGCCAGCGATGGACTCTTGACACATCAAGCACTTGAGATGTCCCGGATGATAAACCTTGCCCAAGGCAGAGTCATACGAGTCCACAATCGGCTCGCCGCACGTGTGACATTTCAAGCCGGATGCTGCATTCGAGGCAAAAGTATCGGTGGGGTGGGTGGGGAAATGGCATCAGAGGCCGAGAAGTGGGCGATGCAGCAGACTTCTTGGGCTAGCTATCCTGAGCACAGTGTTGCGCGGCATTATTGAGCACTGTCGAGGCAGTACCTGGCTCCATGGTGCAGTGTCTTCGCTGTACAGGCTGCGATTGCAAATTGGAATGACAGGCAGATGTGAATGAGAACAGGATCACTCTGGCAGGACCACTCTGGCAGGATCACTCTGGCAGGACCACTCATGTTCTCTCTGAATGCATTTTGAGTTCGACATGGCCGGCCACTGGCCTCGCCTTTCGTACCGCGGCAACTGCACTGCTACGAGATGATGCAAAGTCGGTGCAAGATCGCTTCCACCATATGTGTGCTCAAAAGCACCATTTATCGTTGGCACAATGACCTTGGGCCTGATTGAACGATCGATGCGGCTCCGGATCCGATTGGGCCAACAGGACATGACTCCATCCTGCACGCAGATGTCTCCAAGTGTGCTCCGTGTATCTAGCTGCAACCTGCTTGGAGGGGCTCGATACCCCTGCCCGAGCCTCAAGGACACTACTCGCTGCCGTTCAAAGTGGCGACACCAAAAGTACAATCCCAATGCGCAAATCGAGAGTGGTCACATTCATATATTGCATATCGGTCGATCAGAGTCTACTTTCGACAATAGCTCGGACACTGGTCCGCCAGCGGACAGTCGCCGCACTTGGGTCCGATGGGCAGGCACATCAGCTGCCCGAATCCAACGAGCAACGGATTCAAATCTGCCCAGTACTCTTTGCCAATCCACGACTCGAGTTCCTGAAGCAATGAGATGTGGGAATCGGTTCATCAAAGTGAATCGCTCGATAGAAACTCATGTATCGCCCAGTCTACCCTCGGACATGGGCGAGTGCTCGCCCGCTCTACTCACGATCCGTGTGTTATCTGGCTTGTTCTTGTCGGTGCTTGCCCATCCAAGACGGTTGCTGATGCGATGGACGTGTGTGTCAACGCCAATGCCGAGGTTCCTATCCGATTGTGGGAACAGTGAGCGGCGTTGGGGGTTGCAGCATGTGTCTCAGCAACGATTGCAGCATGTGTCTCAGCAACGGCTCGTTGCAGTTGTATGGCTCTTCCATGCCTACCTCTTCCAAGCGCACTGCATGGCCAGATAGGCCTGGAGGAATGGAGTATCAGTATCACACAGTGTCGGTATCAGTACCACAGTGTCAGTATCCGTATCGCACAGCCAGCAGATCCGCCCACGATGCTCAAGCGGAGGTTTCTACGAACCATTTTGGGTCCGATCCCAGGAAGCCCAACCAGGCCCTCGATGGTGTCGGGGATATCGCCGCTGTACTTGTCTCTCAGGATTGCAGCCGTGTCCTTGAGGTACTTGAGCTTTTTATTGTGGAAGCCTACCTTGCATATGTACGAGCCCAGGACCTTGTCGTCCATGTCCAGAATCGAGTCCACCGTCAGTCCACCGGGCTGATGCCCTTGCATGGCTCGGACAGCGGCTGCCACGACAGGATCCTTTGTCTGAGATGACAGCTGAAGGGCAACCAGGGTCTGATATCGAAAGACCTGCCATCGAGCGGGCAGCCGGTTATCAGGCTGTGCATACGGCTGCAGCCCGAGTCGGGGAGGTCGGGGACCGTCCAGCAACATCATCCAGATCGAGAGGACAATGGCGGTCACAGCCCATCCTGCCAACCAAGACTCTACCTCGGGTGATTTGTCTCGCTCCGCCAGCCATGCACAGCCCATGAGATCAACGGGCGCCTGGTTGCTCGCCCGATAGTCCTTTAGCTTCGAGAATGTGGTGGTGAAGTTGTCTCGGGCGGATGCACGCAGCTCCTTGGTGCTGGGCCGGGGCTTGGGCGAGTCGAGTGCGGAGCCATCGGCATCGCCCGGCCGATCCGAGTCGGTTTTTGCTTTGTCCGCCGATCCAGAGACAGAAGCGTCGAGTTTGGGTGTGGCTTTTGCGCTCGAATCCGCGACGGACTGGATCTTGGAGTCGTCATCGTAGGCAACCTCGATGTGCTTTGCGGTCTTGCGTCTGCGGCGGGTAGGTAGCTCGGGCGCTGACGACTGGAAGAAGGACGAGACCGTTTCCGAGCTCCGCGAGAGCAGCCGCCGTTTGGACATGGCGGTGCGCCGGCGATGGCGAGGAGACGCAGATCTGGTGCAGAGCCGGTGCTGGAGGGAGTCTGCTGGTCTTGGAGAGGACACAGCGACGACCCAGAAGGCTGCGCCTGGGCTGCCTGCGTCGGATTCTGGCCCGATTTCAACGAGTCCCGATGCGGATCGGCGCTTCCTCGCTGTCCCCGATCTGCCTTTGATCTGTCCCTGATCTGCCTTTGGTCTGCCCTTGATCAGCCTCGTCCAGACAGCCTCAAGGAACCATCCGAGCCAGCTGCCGGCCAACGACTCACCGGCATTCCTCGCTCCCGATTGCCCGTCCACCAAGCAAGCGCAAATGTCTCGATTTACTGCCTTTGTCCACCCGCGCTGGGACCCCATCCTGTTCATCGGCATCGGAGCGGTCGCTTACGCTCTCAACGAGAAGGAGACTGTGGCCGATCCAAACAAGCGTCTGCTGCCTCTCCTCAAGCGCCGAGTGCAGCGCTGGCTTTCATGAAGGAGGGAGGGACAGCCGGTCACTTCTCCTCCCCCCGGCGGCACGGCATCGACCGGGTGCATCCTATGACTCCGTGCGCAGATCCGGCCAAGCATGCTCCCGTCCCCGCCATAGCATCTGCGGCGGGAAGAATTCTGAATACACGAACTGTCTTGCTGTCTGTACCATGAATGTCCTGGGCTTGAGCCGCTGGCGACCACTTTCGGATGCTGCTGACGAGGGCAATCATTCGGAGAGAACAGATGCGGACGCTCCAGCGCGGCCAAGCGGCAACCGAGACCGGGACTCTCGTTGGCAGCAACGACACTGCGGCTCTCGCCATGCGCTGCTCGCACTGATACTCCGATAGCAACACCGGTTCATGTTGCGATTCTCGTATCAATGCCGGGGATGTTTGGCCGTTCAGCGAGATGCAGACGAGAGCATTCAGCACGCTGGGCGCACACAGACAGTGCGTGCGAGGCGCGCCGAGATGGGCGAGCCGCTCTCGGTCCTCGGCTTGTCTCGTCCCTTTTTTTTCATTCTGGGTCACTTCCGTCTCGACCATCTCGATCCCACCCGATCTATATCTGCAGTTGCAGCCGCCTCTCACCCGCCCCGTCTCCCGTCCAACGCACACAAGCATGTCGAGCAAGAAGGAAAGGAGAGCCCAGAAAAAGGCATCGGCCCAAGTCCTGTCGACCGCCGCGAGTGCCCCCCTGCCCGAGCCCCCACAGGTTTGGATCGACGGGTGTCTGGGCTGCGTTCTGCCATTTCTCGCCTGCCTGGCGCAGTCCTGTTGCGGTCGGGAATGCTGCTTCGGCCATCCTGCGGATGGGCTGCCGGTCAGCCTTCGACCGGTTGCTCGCAGCCCCTATCCGACTGCCTGTCCCGGCTTCATGCAGCCGGGCATATGGGGCACCATCGTGCCTTCCATCCATGTTCGCGATATCGTTGCATTTTGCTGACCGTCTGAATGGGATATGTCCGTCTCCCCGGTCGAATATGAAATCTTGGCTACTGCGCTCCAATATCCACTGTCGACCTGAATGTCCCGGACCCGCATATGCGCCCGATCTAGTCCCAGTCCCAGTCCCAGTCCCAGACCCAGTCGCCAACGTAATGCCCGTGCCTCAGTCCCTTGGTTGCATTAGATCGCATCCCATTTGCGTCTCCAGCTGCGGCTCTCGTCTCGGTGCTCGTCGGCATCTGTGTTGGCAGCCAGTTGAGAGTGCATGACAGCGTCATTAATCTCTGTTTTGGCTGGCCGATCGGGTGGTTCTCGTCTTCGCCGCCTGGCTTTTCTGCAGTCTGAAGGCTCGAACCGGATGGGCCGATGATAAGGACAGGGCTGTTTCAGCCAAGTTTGAGGACGACTCGGCCTCGGCCACCACCCCATCGAATGTGTCTCCGCATGCCGTCTCGACGCCGACAGCCATCAAGGGTCGCCGCGGCTCCCTCGGCCACAGTCTCCTGGGGTCGCCCAACTCGCGATCGCCGCAGAAGGCTTCGTACGAAGACCGGCTCTTCTCGGATCCAAACGAGCAGCTGAAGAAGAAGGCCAACGAACCCGCCCCTGAGCCCAGCGCGCTGAGTGTCCCCGACTCGGGCACAACCACTCCCGTCGAGAAGAAGGTCAAGCCTCCCAAGCCCAACAACAAGCCCGAGGGTATCGAGGAGAAAAAGTCGCAGAAGCAGATGACCAAGGCCGAGCGCCGGGAGCTGCAGGTTTGTCAAAGCACCCTCAGTCGGATAGGCAGTATGTGCACCGGCCGTGGGAGGGGCTGGGCTGATCCCTCTGGGGCGTATAATTTGGCTGTCAACAGGAGCGACAGCGAGCCGAAAAG
Organism: Polychytrium aggregatum; assembly: GCF_025602895.1. Taxonomy (NCBI): domain Eukaryota; kingdom Fungi; phylum Chytridiomycota; class Chytridiomycetes; order Polychytriales; genus Polychytrium; species Polychytrium aggregatum. Next base: position 44,255 of record NW_026516240.1, read on the forward strand.
GCTGCCCGCCAAGCCGAGGCAGCTGCTTCCGCCGGTAAGCCTGGAGGCAACAACGCAGGAAACAGCAAGGCCCAGCAGCCCAAGACACCGGCAAAGCAAGCCCCCGCTCCCAATTCATCCGGCACTAGCGATGCGAGCCGATCTGTTACGAGCCAGCCGAGCGGCCGAGCCGACGAGCAGTCCAAGAAAAAGTCCAAGGGCGAGCGGGTGCAGGACGCCAAGATGGTTCCGCTGTTCTCGCATCTGGACCAGTACCGCCAGCAAGCGCACATGGATGCCGAAATCAAGTCGCAGGGCCTTATCCACCCGGCCATCATGGACCTGGGGCTACTGTTTTCCGAGTTTATTATCACGGGTGGAAATGCCCGCTGCATGGCGATGATGGATGTCTTCAAGCAGGTACGTCCGGCCTCTTCAGATCTCATACGAGCGGCAGGTCGGCTAGTCGATCCGTGGTGCTGACCAGCAAGTCTCACACCTCGTGCTTTGGCTTCATCGCTTTCCAGGTCATTGGCGACTACGTGACCCCCCAAGGCACCTCGCTGCAGCGACACTTGACCTGGTACATCAGCAAGCAGATCGATTTTCTGACCAACACTCGAGCACTGGCGGCCAGCATGCGAAATGCTATCCGCTACGTCAAGAACGAAATCGCCAAGATCTCCATCGACACCCCCGACAACGATGTACGCTGGGCTGGGTCGCTGGGGAGGGGTTTATGAGCAATCCGATACACCGCTGGTGACACGCAATCGCTGGGATCGTCGCCTGTCGTGGCAAATCGATGCTGCCTTCGACTACACCCAGCGGGTGTGTGTGCTTCTTTGGGCTGATGGTATCGAGCCTGCTTACACCATCATCCTCACCGCTGCCTCCCACTTCCTCACTTACCCCTGCCAAATAGGCCAAGGAGCTCATCTGCAAGAAGATTGACGAGTTCGTCAACAAGCGCATCATCGATCCCGACGCGATGATTGTCGAAAACGCCCTAAAGAAGATCCAAGATGGCGATGTGATTCTGATCTACGCACAGTAAGCAGTGGACAAGCACACGGTGGCCGTCTCTATCTCAGCAGCAGCAGCAGCAGTAACAGCGGCAGTGGACTAATTTGGTGTCGTACGGACGCCCCTATCGCTGCACAGCTCGTCTGTTGTTGCCCAGCTGCTTCTGGAGGCGCATGCCGAGAACATCAAGTTCCGAGTCATCGTTATCGACTCGAGGCCCAAGTTTGAAGGCAAGTTGGCGCCAGGGATGATGGCCGTTACTCTCCATCGATGCACTCAGGATATCTTTCTGGCGGCCTATCCTTTGGGAACATGCTTGCTCGATATGTTTCGTGGCATATGGCTGATCCTCAATCTCTGCTGCGCGGACTCAGGCAAGGAGGTCCTCAAGAAGCTGGTTGGCGCAGGCGTGCAGTGCACCTATGCGCTGACAAATGCCCTGGGCATGTTGATGAAGGAGGTAAGCTTGGCCGGCTGCAGCCAGAGGAGCGTGTCGGAGAACAACGGTCAGAAGCAATGCTCAGTTCAGACACAGCAGCGCCGACGACCTCTCATTGTGTCGCTGAACCAGACATATACATGGTCTGTTGGAGTCGGGCTCACATCTTTGCGGGCCCCAACGTCGATTTGCGGACTGATCAGGAATCTTTGCTGCCGACTCACCGTTTATCCTTGCGACTCTTCCCCTCCATTTTACCGGAATCCAGGCCACCAAGGTGTTCCTCGGCGCCAGCACCATGCTGCCAAACGGCGCTCTGATGTCGCGGGTCGGAACGTCGCTTGTCGCAATGATGGCGCACGACGCCAAGGTGCCTGTGATTGTTTGCTGCGAAGCCTACAAGTTCACGGACATTGTGCGGCTGGACTCGTTTGTCTGGAACGAGCTGGGTGAGTGGCTGGTCCCGTCCCTGCATCTGATGCTGCGGTGCTGTTCTGATGAGAGCCACGGCCCCGAGCGTGCCAGTTTACTCACCTCGAGCCTTGCACACGACCGAACACAGGCAATCCTGAGGAGCTGGCCGATACCTCGGTCATGGCCCCGTCGTCGCGGCAGCCGTCCATGTCGGCAGCCAACCGCGCTTCGTCGGGGGTGCTGGGCGGATGGAGAGACATTCCGCCCCTCAAGCTGCTGAACCTGCACTACGACATCACGCCGCCGCAGTTCATCACCGTGGTCGTCTGCGAGCACGGACTGATACCAAGCACCAGTGTGCAGACCGTGACTCGCGAGATCCCGATTCCGTTTTGAGGACGGCGAGCCAACCTGTCTCGGAAGGAACCTGCGCGACTGCCGTCCCTGGCCTCGACCGACAAGCACGCGGTGGGTCAGGCGCCGCAAAAGACGAGCCATATGACTTGCGTTCTCCCGCTCTGCCTCCTTTCTCGTCATCGCTCTGTTGCGCCTGCATTTACTTCTCTCGATGGCTGGTCACTCGCCCGACGCTTCCCTGGTTGCCGCTTTGTTTAGTGCAGCTAACAACGATATAGTTCTCTGGACCCAGGGGCTGTACAACACGGGCTCTGTGTCGTACTGGTGGTGGTAGAGCCGTCGTGCTCGCCCCAGAAGTCGAGCTTGCCAACGTGTAAGCGGTGGTGGCTGCCGGAGTGTGCAACAGGTGTGCGTGGGCAGGGTTCGGGGGTGTTGCTGGTGTGTCTGCTGGCGGCCGTTGCACCGTCCTATCTCCAGAGATAGGATAAATCGATTGGATCTGCCGCGATGGGGCCAGCTCGCCGAAGGGGGGGGGTCACAGGCTGGCCCATCAATGTTGTGTCCTGCCAGGGTCACCCGCGGAGCATGGTGGTCGCGCATGTACCCCACAAACCGAGCAGACACGGCCGCCTCAACCAGTCCCGCTTGATCGCAGCTGCCGGCTCAGCGGGTCGCCTGATCGCGGGCTTGTTCGGCAGCCAGTGTCCGCCCCGCCCGGTGCAGCCTAAATTTGCGTTCCCACAGCGCCCCAAGTTGCGCATCGCACCACCCAAGGCCACTGATTCGGCCATCTCCAGCCCGAAGAACTGTCGGCAATCGCGGCGCATGACCACAGCACTTGGTTGGTCGCGTGCGAGGACCGATCAGGCGACATCGCGGCAACGGCATTATCCCCACACGTCCAGGGCCGACCTTGGAGCCCAGATGCGGGTATAAAACGGCCCCTCGCAGCCGGCGGTCCCGTCGCCCTGCATCAGCTGCATCCGAAGCTGCTCCCGGAACAACCATGAAGATCCTTTCGGCCACCCTCGTTTCCCTGGCGGCTGCCTCGCTCTCGGTAAGCAAAAGCCTGGCATCTGCATCGTGTGGTGCTGGGGATGGTGCTGGGATGCTGCTCTCATCTTGGACCATTTCCCCTCGGCCGCCCGAGCCAGTGCCGATACGCACACCACCAACCGGCCGGCACCCTGCGAGTTGCCATACACAGAGACCACGTACTAACTCTGCTCTTGCGGCGGACCACTACTCTCTCCAGAGCGCCATCTGCGTGGGCAGCAACTACAATGCCTGCGTCGGCAACTGCTACAACAGCTGCGGCTGGATGGGCGCCATGTCCTCGGCCACGATCGTTGCCAACTGCAACAAGTGCATCAGCCTCAGCTGCAGCACTTGCAGCGGCTCTCCTCCGCCGCCCCCTCCTCCTCCTCCTCCTCCGCCGCCGCCCCCGCCGCCGGCCGTCCAGTGCGTTGGCGGATCCATCAACGCTTGCCGCGGCAACTGCTACAACAGCTGCGGTTGGATGGGTGCCATGTCCTCTCCCACCATCGTCGCCAACTGCAACAACTGCATCAACACCAACTGCAACGGCTGCTGAGTAGCTGAGGCGACAGCACGCCAACGCAATCGAATGCCGATGATTCTATGAATGGCCCTAGGGACAGTCTTGTGGATAGCCCATGAATAGTCGCATGGATAGCCCTATGAATATCCAATGAGCAACACAATACAGCAGTTCCTCTGTCCGCCACAGTCCCAGTCCCAGCTCATGTTTCCACCTGACGCGAGATGTGCTCATGTGACTCTGGGTGTGTGTGGCAGTCATGGCTCGATCCAGGCTGGCCCCCTCGATCCGGCTTGGTCCAGAATGCCAAGAGCGACTGGCCGTTCTCGCTGCGCCTCGCTCGCTCTCGCCGGGCAGCGAGAGAGCCCGATCCGCCGCTTGCCGCAACGCGATGGGCCAATCACCACGTGCAGCCGACGCGCGGCTGCGCGGAGCCGGATCGGTGTGCGCGCCGCGTCCCCGCTCCGCCCCCGCCACTTGTGCGCTCTGTGCGACATTGCCGTGTGTGACGGGGCGGCATGCGCAGTCGTCCAGTTGCCAGTGTGCCCCCGCATGTATTCACGCAGGAGAGCTGAGCGAGGGGGGAGTGCAGAGAGCGGGATGGATGGCTGGTCGAGACAGCAGATGGGGCATCTGCAGCCCGTCGCAAATAGGGCCTCGCTGCGGGCCAGGCCGGCAGCGGTGCAGGTGGGAAAGCAAGCGGTGAACGACCCGTTCCATCCTGCTGGGGGGATACAATCTCTCTGGGACACCCGCCAACAAGCACGGCGGCACGGCATTGGCGGCCGAGGGGGGAGTCCCGCACGAAGCGTGCGAACGACGCCGAACGCGGCTTGTGTTGCAGTATCCCGCCTTGGATGGGACTGGGTGTTGCTGCCCGTGGGAATTCCGAAACGCTGAGCGAACAGCAAGCCAGAACAGTAAGCAGGGCCTGGTGATATGGGTCGGACGCGGGGCGAAGGCGGGCCGGACGCCTCTGGGATGCTGGGTGGTTGTGTCTGTCGCCACAGGAAGCTGGCTGTTGCAGAGACAGGTTGTCGAGAGTGATTGCCGAAAGTAATTGATTGTCCAAGACATCCAGCAGAGACGTGGCGGCAGCGCTCATTTGCGCCGACATCAGATCCGCCAGTCGAACCCAGCGGTGGCCAGCTGCTTTTCCTTGCCTCTATCCGCCGGCCAAGAGGATAGTCCGCCAGGGACTGCAGTCCCTCGCAGTCCCTCGCAGTCCCTCGCAGTCCCTCGCAGTCCCTCGCAGTCCCTGTTCATGTCTCCGCCTGCCGCATCCGCCGCTCGATATCCCGCAACTGCACAACATCTTGCAACTTGACAACACCCGCAAATGAACAACACCCTGCAAATGAACAACGTCCCGCAACTTAACAACATCCCGCAACTGAACAACATCGCCCGCGCCGGTCTTTCCCGCGATCGCTGCGTGGTTGGGTTTGGGTTGCGATTGGCCGCCGTGCTGCCTTGTGTCCCAAACGGCCTTCGTCGCCAACGCGGGCCCCAGCCCGACTGTTCGCTTGTGCACATTGGTTCTCCTGCAGAAAAACACTCGCTGTCCCTTTGCGGCCCTTCCCATAAATTCGCTCGCCTCTCGCCGTCCTCCACCCGCTTCCATCCGATTCTCGAGGGCAGAACCCAGGCACCCGCCTCCGAACGCTGCAAAACGCTGCCAAACGCTGCCGAACACTCTATCGCCTCCTGCTCCTGCTCCCATGCGCTCAGCGTTTGCTCTCCTCGGCGCGGCCGCCTTGGCCAATGCCTACCAGTTTACCGGCACCGCCACTTACTACGGTGACGGATCCGACGGTGCTGCCTCGCCGTCGCCCAAGACCCCCGGCGCTTGCTACAAGATCTACCCCACCAACCCGCACTACTACGCTGCCATCGTAAGTCGGCCTTCTGTTTTGGTGCCCGTGGGCTGGCCATGCAGTTCATGTGCCATGCGGTCCATGTGGTCCATGTGGTCCTCTGCCCATGGCGCCGCTGTTTGCTTCGAATGCTTGCATTGCATTGCTCGCCCAGGATGCTCACGGCCCTGTCTCTCTGATCTGCGTGCCCAGTCTCACACCCAGTGGAGCAGCGGTGCCTACTGCGGCTACTGCGCAACCGTCTCCAACGCGGCCGGGTAATGCTCACGTCCCTTGGCCCCCATATCTGCATCTGGCCCATCCCTGGTCCTGCCGCTGGTGATCTTGCTGGCGGCCTTGCCTGGTGACCTTGCTGCTGTACCAGCATTCTGACTGCTTGCGTCTGTCTCGGCCAACAGCAAAGTCCTCGTCTATGTCCCTATTGTCGATGAGTGCCCTGATGCTGATGTAAGTCCATCGCCATGTTGCTCTGTGGTTGTTCTTGATGCATCCGCGCTGGAAGTGCTCGCTTGGCTCACCCTCGTCTCCGTCTGTCCGCCGCCATCAGTGTCCCTATGGCCATCTCGACCTGTCGCCCGATGCCTTTGCGCAGCTCGGCCCGCTCTCCCAGGGCGTCATTGACATCCAGTGGAGTATGACCTACGACCCCGGATGCAACGGTCACGGCTGGGCCAACATCAACGGCAGCCCTGCTCCTCCTCCGCCCCACTCTCCTCCTCCTCCTCCTCCCTCTGTGAGTATCGGCCTGACGGTCGAATCCAAACCGATAGCGCCATGACCATAGACCTGCCTATCAAGTCGTTTAGATCATTCAGATCGGCCACCATGCTTGTCGTCGGGCGGTAGTCGTGGCAGCAGCACCTCTGTCGGCATCAGCAACATGCTCTCGAACGAACGGATGATCCTGACACCGCTGTATTTCTCGAACAGAGCAACGGATACTGTGGCAACGGCAACGTCGGCAACGGCAAGTGCTCCGATGGCACTTGCTGCAGCAAGTACGGCTGGTGTGGTACCGGCACTGCCTACTGTGGCAGCAAGACTCCTTCGTCGCCCCCGCCTCCCCCTCCTCCTCCTCCTCCCTCCAGCGTAAGTACCGAACGGGATGCATGTGTCGATCCTCTCCTTCCTCCGCATCTTGGGCGATGTTATCGTGGCCCTGTCCGTTTCGTCCTGCTCCGTCGTCTCCGCCCTTTCCTCATCCTCAGCTGCATTCCTCGCCTTCCTCCATACATCGCACCCACACCAGGGCGGCTCTTGCGGCAACGGCAAAGTCGGCAACGGTATCTGTGCCGACGGTACTTGCTGCAGCAAGTACGGCTGGTGCGCCAATGACGCTGCCCACTGCAACAACCGCGCCCCTGCCTCCTCCCCTGGATCGTCGGGTGTAGGTTTCGGATGCCATTTGCCATTGGTCATTTGCTGTTGCCTGGGGTCTGGCTCTTCCGGAACCACCTTCCCCCCCTCCGATCACTTGCTCTTCCTCATCCATTCGCGCATCTGCTCATTCATCTGACGTACCTCATTTCCTTTATCAGAGCGGTTCCTGCGGTAGCGGCAAGGTCGGCAACGGCAAGTGCTCGAACGGCCAGTGCTGCAGCAAGTACGGCTGGTGTGGCACCACCTCTGCCTACTGCGGTAGCAACCAGGCCAAGGTCCTGATCGCCGAGTCCTTCGAGTCCTCCAACTCCACCGACATCACTTACGACTCGTCCAACTCCACCGACATCACCTACGACTCGTCCAACTCGACCAGTGTGTCCAACGAGCCCTACGTCGACAGCAACGGCCACGTTCAGTGCCCCAGCCCCTACACCAGCCAGACCTACGACTGCAAGCCCAACAGCCAGTGGATTTGTGTCCTCGGTCGCTGCGAATGCTCCAAGGGTGAGTGTGTCGACGCTGCCCAGTCCTCTGCGGGAGAGACAGCCGTCGAGTCGAGCTGAGCCGGAACAGTTGATTCTGCTGCCTTGAGTCCTAACGCCAGACGCTCTCTGTATACATTCGACAACGGTTTCCCCTCCCATCAGACTATGTCTTCAACTCGGGCAATGGCCAGTGCGAGTACCAGCCCGGTGTCGACGACCTGGAGTACATTGCTCTCGAGGGCAAGAAGGGCTTCGTTGTCACCAACTAAAGCAAGCTTTGCTGCCAGGCCTATCCACCCTCAAAACTCACCCCCCTGATCTTGCCCACCTCCAACTCCTCTCCTCCCCGTCTCGACTCCACCGAGTTCCATACACTCCGCTAAAGTTCCTAGATTTTGCAGTACCTTCTTGTTCTCTTCGGCCCCCCACTCGCATTCCATCTATGCTGCCGACGAACTGATTTGGTGATTCTGCCCCTGATCACGCTCCACGCCGCCGCCATCCTCAACCTCCATGGAGTTATTCGCTCACGTTTGTTTCTGCTCTCAAGATCTGCCAGACCGTCATCTGCAAGGGCTCATGGACCCATCCGTCGCTCCATATTTTCACTCACGCCGATGCATTGGTGTGGAGCCTCCCTCCCGATCCCAAATCATTCTGTTTTCCCCCCCCCTTCTTGACACATTTTTCTTTACTCTCCATTCCTCGTTCCCGCCTTTCTACCACGAAACGGAGCAGCGAGCCTGCTCTCGAAAGAGTCTAAATACGAATCGACGAATATCGTATTTATGTGCGGGCAGAGGGGATAGAGTTTGTCTTCCCCTTCAATCCTTTTCTTCTCTGGTCCTGGGCAACGCCAGCCAGTCCGAAGCTGTTCGTGTGATCCCCCCCCCCATACCTCATACAATCTCATCGAAACATGGATTTCCTGTTGAGCCAACCCGACCTGCCGCTCCCTGGTTGTGGGTCGTGTGGGGCTGCTCGCAGCAGGCGGGGGCGACATGACACCACCGCACTATTCCCGTTCCCGTCCCGTTCCCATTCCATTCCCGTTCATGTCTCCACCCGCCCTGGAAAGCCAGGAGTGCCCGGCCGTTGCCACCCCGACACGTGCCTCGTCCCGTGTCATCCTGCATCTCGTCGTATCTCGCCCGTCATATCTCACCCACAACCCGTCGCAGCCCATCGCAATCCATCGCAATCCATCGCAAACTCATCGCAGCGTAACCCCCCCCCCCACTCCAGCAGGTAGCCTCCCCCCCCCCAGTCTTCACAGCATCGCATATCTTATATGGAGCTATCGCTTGTTCTCTTCTGCCGTCTCGGCGTGATCCACCCCCATCGCTCCAGGAGCGGATCCGGATGAGCGATCATGTTCACTCCCGCCTCGCACCGCCTCTTGCTCGGATGCTGTCGTCCCTGTTGCCACCGATCTCCTGTCTAACGGCTTCGGCGTGTCCCGCATTCCTCCCCAGTCCACTTGCCATGTCAAACGGAAAGGCCATCCCCATCAAGATCTCGGCTCAGGTCCAGCAGGACGCCGATATGCTCAGCTCTTCCGTCGCCAACCAGATCGCCACCGAGTACTTCACCTTCGATGCCAACCCGACGAGCGTCGTCAAGCCCGGCGTCCGGGTGGCCATCGTCGGCAAGGGCGACGACGGCGAATATCCCGAGGTCGAGGAGGTCGCCCAGCACCATGCCAAGCAGACCGTCGGCATCGTCAAGCAGATCCTGACCCACAACTACATCCACCCGAACGTCATCGAGGTCGAGCTCATCTCGGGTGCCGTCGGCCGAGTCGCCCGCGTGATTACTCCCGAGGAGCACGCGGCCGAAGAAGCCCATGGCTCCCAGGAGGCCCTGTCGCCCGAGCTCAAGCCCTGGGCCTGCTCCGCGTGCACCTACCTAAACCCGCTGTACAATACCGAATGCGAGGCCTGCCAGACCAAGAAGCCGCTCGCCCTGGCCGCCTGGACCAACATCCAGTCCAACTGAGTGCCCATCAATGTGTGCCACTCGGCCCGCTCGGATGTCCACTGGCTGCGTCGGGTTTGATCGCCTCTTCTGACCGCCTCTTCTGATCGCCTCTCCTGATGGCCCGCGGTCGTGTCTCGGACATACTCCCCTCTGCGTCCTGGGCATCGACTGTCCCCACCCCCACAATTCCACCTCCCCTCCGTCACACCGGCGTCTTATCCCTGCCGTTGAAATACAACCGAGACCGGGCCATGTACATTGACGATGCCTCCGAGACGACGACCGCCACATGGCGCCTCACAGACTTGTGTCGTCACGAGACTCACTCCATTTGCTCGTCGCTCTGCGTTGCCGCCGGTATTGCGGCTCGGGCACCTGCTTCTGCACCTGCATCTGCGGCGGACGGCTGAGCGCCGAGTGCTGGGTGCTGGGTGCTGGGTGCTGGGTGCTGGGTGCTGGGTGCTGGGTGCTGGGTGCCCACCAGCTCATGCATCATCGTGACGATCCTTGTGTGTCATCCTGACGATCCCCGTGACAATATCCTTGCGTGGTTGGCACCCACCGCCTTCAGCAAACGATCGGCAGCTATCGGGTCACGTCGATTCATGACATACCGAGCAGCGAATTTCACACTCATTCGCGAATGGCCACCGTTGACGGCGGCCAGCTCGGTTTCGCATCGGCACAGTCCCGAATCTGTGATGTCGATATGCATGAACTGCCACCCCATTGCATGCTGGCGCCGACATCCCTGTTCGGGACCGGGACGCATACATCACAGCCACTCGGTTTGGTGATTTGCATGTGGCCGCATCCGGGTATCTGGGCAGCATCGCATCCAAGCAGCATCGTTGTCGCATCCAAGCAGCATCGTTGTCGCATCCAAGCGGTATCGCATTCAAGCAGCATCCCAGCAAGCCAACCACATTCGAATCGCCGTCACGTGTGCATGGTCGTTCGCAGCAAAAGAAAAAAATGGGTCGCTTCTGTTGAGCACCCGATCGTGCACATCTGGTCGTGCGCATCCCGACACCAACACACAGCGATCGATCCTGTGGGCGATCCATCTGCCGCGAGATCCAGCAACCACCGAGCGAGTGCATCTGACCCAAGATTCGTGCGCTGCCACCACCACCACCACCACCACCACCACCACCACCACCGTCACCTTATCCGCTCTCACCATGCTCGCCCAGCGACTCGCCGCTTTCTCACAAACCACAGCCCGATCACTGGCTTCCAGCGCCAGCCCGTCTTCGCGGTGGTTCGCATCCGTCGCCACGCAGCGACCCAGCACGATGACCACTCTCGTTGGTGCCAGATGCGCCGGAGCCGTGTCCCGACCAGCGGGCGGCTTCATCCCAAACACATCGGTTCTCGCCTCCCCCGTCGCCCTCCTCCTCCGAAACCAGTTCCACTCGACTCCATCGTCTCATGCGACTCTGAGCCAGGTAACTCGAGGCTGCCGGGTCAAGCGGACAAAGCAGTCCAACGCACCCTCGCTTGAAGCCTGCCCCCAGCGTCGCGGCGTCTGCGTTAAGGTCTTCACGATGAAGCCCAAGAAGCCCAACTCGGCCCAACGCAAGGTCTGTCGAGTCAAGCTGACGACCGGCAAAATGGTGATTGCATACATCCCCGGAGAGGGCCACAACCTGCAAGAGCACTCGGTCGTGCTCGTCCGCGGCGGCCGTGTCTCGGATTGTCCCGGTGTGCGCTACAAGGTCGTTCGAGGCAAGCTGGACTGCCAGGGTGTCGTCGGCCGAGTGATCTCGAGATCCAAGTACGGATGCAAGGTCAGTCACAAGAGCGTGGTCTTAGAGACGCAAGTGCGGCTCTGCGAGTGCTGTCGGGCGCATCGGGATCGAACTGCATTGTGATGGAGGCGCATGCGCACGGCCTCGTTTCGCATGTCCTTCGCACTCGGTCTGTCCCAGAGAAGCTCGTTTGCTTGATCCAACACTCGGACGACGATCATCGCCGCTAACCCCTTCCTCGTTACCGCTGCATTGCACCATCCGTCCAACATCGATATCCATCTCGTTGCATCACATCGGGTTTGAGCAGAAACCCAAGGGCGATGCCGGTGCTGGTGCTGGTGCTGGTGCCGGAAAGAAGGGCAAGAAGTAGTCCGCTACTTTCTCATCCCCCTCCCTGGAGTCCTCTCGATGAACTCTCTTTGGCGCTGGCAGAACCGGTCTGAATAAATACACTATTGCCGTCAAAAATTTTTGCAGGGCCTTTTACTTTTGGCGCTTGGGCGGCTCCAACACCATCCGCGGCTCCACTCCCCTTTCGAACCCTTGGTCGTCGTCGAACTTGACCATATAGTCGCCGGGATAGTCTGGATCCTTGTTCTGGATGTGCAGCAGGGCCGTTAGTATCTGGAAATGCGGTCGTCCGTGAGCTGCGCGCACCTCATGGCCATCCCGAGAAACTGGCCAACCGAGCCACACGCCAGTGATGTGTCGCATACCTTTGACGGAGGAACCATGACGGTGGCGCTGTAGAAGCAGCTGCTGCCGGGATACAGCGCAATGACCGAGTATCCTGGTGGAAACTCGTCCCGTCTCTCGCCCTCCTTGGGAACCGGGATGATGGTCTTGACAGAGCAGAGGTAGGTGCTGCATCACACGACGGAGCCATAAAATCCACAGGAGGTTCATGGAGAGAGGGTGCATCAACGGCATATCCTGAGACAACGTATTCATGCCGGCATGGTCTGGTCACGGATCGAGCACAAGCGAATCAGCTGAAGTTACAGGCGCGAGGTGCTTACTTTCGAGTTCCGGGCCTATCTTCGTCTTCCTCGGCGTCTTCAACCTCGTAGCTACGGGGAACGAACGACCAGCGATGGCTCGATGAGGATGGCGTTCACTCTCCAGCCGCGACATCCATATGCCACATCGACGCAATGCGACGACGCCCATGACTTACACTCGTTTCTCCGGAATGTAACGCAGGACAAGAGCCAAGAGCCACTCCTTGTTCGCCACGGGCTGGACGACGACTTGATCGCCCGATTCCAGATTCAAAGGATTGTCGATCGATTCGCCCGTGCTGTCGAGATGGATTTCCGTGATGATCGCGCAGTGAGTTTCGGATCCTCGTGCTTGCTCACTCACCGATCTATGTGATGATGATGCATGTGCATGCCGGTGCCGCTCGCTGGACCAACAGGGAATCGGCCTCTGCAGCTGGCATCGGTGTCACTCACGTTCGACGCTTCTTGCTGATCGCGGGCTTTCCGGCCTTCTCTTTATCGTCTCCACGCCGTTTCTTCTTCTTGGCCTCTGTGAGCCATGCGCGGGGGCAAATCAACCCGTGCGAATCGGAATGCGTTGAGCACACAGCGATGAGCGGCGGATTGAAGTGCAAGACAGTATTGGCGCATGGAAAGAGTAAATGCGGCCGAAGCGGCGTGGTTAGGATTGTGCCTGGGCAGTTTCGACATCAATCTATAGTCGGCGAGGCCCCCCGCTTGGGCATGGGCACGGATGCATCCCTGCTGCACAGCATGCGCACCATTCTCCAGGCTCTCGCGGTTCTTGAGGATTGTATCGATGTTGCCGAGGATTTTGGTCAAATAGCTGCAGATCGATCGATCACAGCCGCATTCAACGGATCAATACAGGGCACATGCGATGGGCGGCTGCACCATCCGGGTCGCCCTGAGAGCGCCGAGCAGCAGACCCACCCTTTTTCTTCTCTCAGTCCGCTCAGCAGATTGGTGTAAAAGTCTTGCATCTGGAGCGCCGCTTTGGGCTTCAGCGACCTTGTCTTTGCTATTCCTTCTCATCGAGCCAATACGGGCAAATGCAAGCGCCCGCCTCGAGCGAGTTAGCGATGCGACAGGCAATATGGGCAGGCATCGCTCCCCTATTTCAAGCCGAAACAGTCCGAGACCGACAAAGCTCATCCGAGGCGACTGTCGGTGTTGCATGTGTCTCTCAAGAACCACGACATCCCATACCAGCCAGTTTGCCATGGCCCTTGTTGAGCTTGGAGACCAGAGATTCGTTTCGTTTCTGGTAGTTCAGTGCTGGAGGCAGCAGCGAGCCTGAGACTTCGTTCCAGAGCGACGAATCGTCTGGCAGAGGCAAGCCCACCAAGGCCGAGCTAGAGAGCGAGCTTGGATCGATGGATGACGATCGGCTGGACTTTCTCATTGCCGAGGATGGTGGGCTGCCGATACGAGGATCGGCGGCGGGGAGCAGGGTGGCCGGCTGAACAGCGACAGACAAGACCTAGTCTGCCGGGTCGATGGGCCGATGAGACAGGTGAACAGGGGCAGAGGGCCGAGGCGGTTCTTGAGACCCAAGCAGGCGAGGGGCAGCGGCGATGCTGGAACGAGATCGGGGATGACCAGGTGGAGATCTGGGCAGAGCGCACAGCAGTCGGCCGCGTCAGACGACGGCATGATTTGGGCGGCCGCATGGCCCGGGCTTCGTCGGCTTGTGGACGACCAGCGGCGTGGATGAATCGAATGATGCTGATCGAATGGTGATCGATCGCCTGGCTGAACGATCGCCTGGCTGAACGACATCGACTGGTGCTCGCAGCGCTGCGATGAGCTTGAACGCCAAATGCCGACTGCGGTCTCTCTCCCAGGCGTTACTTCCACCGAGGAAATGGACACTCGTTAGACATGCACTGCGCTTTCGCATACCATCTGCATGCCTGGAGCATCTGATTTGCGAGCTCTGTCGAAGCACCAAGCAGTGGCAGTCCGGCGTGCACTCTGATCGGCAGTGGTTTGTTTGCAGGCCCCGCGGTTTGCGAATCGCAGTGCACCAGCGATGTGCGAAATCGAATGCAGCGCTGGCTCGAGTGCTTCTTTTGCATTTTCTGCTGTGCTGCGGGCACCGAATCCTTCCCGCCTGTATTGCGCTGTGACTTCCTCCTTCCCAGGGCCGTGCGCTCACCCTTGCTGTTACTGCCGGACAGCCCGTATATTCCTCCAGACATTGCATTTGCGCGTCCAGGTCCTTTCGTGCAGTTCTCGAGCTCTGGGTTCTGCAAGCCGACACACGAACGAGGCCCACCCGAATCGAACGATTCCTGATACCGCCTGCATTGCCCTCCCCTGTCGGCCGCAGTCCTCAGAGACACTCAGTTCGCCAGCAAGAGTGGCATTTGGCCGCATCTTTGTGTCCGAACACCTGCTGAGCGACCGCTTCTGTTCTCACTCGTGCGAGTGTGGGCGGCCATGGCCTCCAAAAGCCATACTCTCAAGGTGAGTCGATGGTCTTGGACATGCTTGGTAATCGCAAGTATGCAAGCCCGTTGTTGCTGGTCGGTATCGCCGTCCCGTCTGTCCCGTCCATTCTTGGGGGCACTCTCTCTGACCGACAATTCTCATATATTGGCTTGCCCCGATTCACACGGCTGTCGGCCTGCTCCCATTGGCTTCCGCATCGTACGGGCCAATGGACCAACTCTGGCCCTCGACAGAGTTCCCAGAACCAGCTTGAGGCGCTCCCCGACAACGGCATCTTCAATCCTGCATCATCAGTCCGCTCCCTGGTCAAGGAGGAAATCGCTCGGCACAACCAGGCTCAACAAAAGGTCGTTGGTGGCTCTCCATCGCTTCTCCGCCGCAATGTCACTCTCAGCAGCAGCGACCTTGCCCGAAAGGGATCTCGAGAATCGCTGCTGGGCTCCAACAACGACTTGGCCCACAAGGAGGTTCCCACGACCTCGGCCGATTTCCACTCGGTCAAGAAGGAGTGGCTATCCAAGGAGGTCATGCCGTCCAGGGATCCCTCGCTCAAGGGAGTCGAGCTCAGTCGGCGTCGCAGCCAAGATCTGGTCAGCGATGTCCAGAGACTCAACAGGACCAAGAGCGGATCTAAAGACTCACTAGCCTTCGTCAGCGCAAAACTCAGGAACGAGACCGAGCCGCGGGGACGAGTCGTGGGATCAAAGGACTCACTCGCCGCAAGCCAGGAGCAGGCATCCAAGTCGGGCGACTCGGTCCGCAACGCAAAAGACCAGCCGGCGGTAAAAGATGCTCTCTCCAAGCCGAAAGAGTGGCAGTCGCGAGAGTCGCTGCATACCATGGTCATGTCCAAGGCGAGCGAGTCGCCCAAGAAGAACGTAGCGTCCGCGAGCAACCGGAATGCATCTGCCACCGGCCCTGCCTCCGCCAGCAGCATCGGGGTTGAGGCTTCCCAGGCCAAACTCAAAGACGGTTCGGCAGCCGACGAGCTGAGCGACATCTCAAAGTGGAAAAAAGCCGTATCTGCACAGAGAGACTACGAGGATGCTGTCGAGGCCGCGGTCCGCACACTCGAGGCCGAGCTCCGCAACGAGCAGAAGCGTCGACATGAACAGGATTTCAAGTGGGCCCAGAGAAGCGATGCCATGGAGAAGCGCCAAATGGACTCGATCATCGCCGGCCGAGCCAAGGTCGACCAGATGTTTGCGCAACGGCGGAAGGAGGTCCTGAACTCTGTCAAGGCCAACTTTGAGCTCAAGATCAAGAATGCCAAGCGGCTGTTTGGGCTGCGAGCATCGCTCAGCACAAGCGATTTGAACCAAGAGCACGAGAGTCTCTATTCGGAGTGGAAGGCTTCAGTGGATCGGGTAATGCATGTCGATCATCCCTCTGATTGATGGAGCCGCTGATATCGTGGTATCCAGATTGCTCATGAGCCACAATGCTTCCTCGGCTGTGATACTGCAGGTGGATGAGCTCCTGAACCGAGCCTCGGCGCAGAACGTACTGGCTCCGTCGACATCGGGTGCTCTCTCTCCAAGCGAAGGTCTCTCGACCAGCATCTTGAGCGTCTCCCATCCTTCCGAAAGCGAGCCAGTATCGACTCGCAAGGACAGTGTACTGGTGACGGATGTGACGCCAACTGAAGGATCCAAGGATTTGCTCATGACACAAACGATGAGCGGCGATTTGACAAAGTCGACTAGCTGGAACTACTCTGAAGACGGATATGCCACCCCGGCTCTGCAGAACATCGCTGCCGCAGTGCAAGAGCTGAGTTTCGAAAGCGCCCGAGAAGAGTTGGCGATCGAAATCACCATCAACAGGGTCGAGTCGATCAAGCAACAGCAAGTGGCTCCAGTCACCGGGCCGCTCGATTACCCCAGCCCAACCGAGCCTGCGATGTCCGATTCGCCTCAGCGCGAAGTGGCCTCGCTGGGACAGGACTCGGAGGTGCCTCTCGTGGTGCCTGGAGATGCTGTTCAACCCAATACGGCCGCCCAGAGCGACACGGCCAGCGAACCTCAAGCCAAACAGAGTGTGGCTCGCTCAAGCGCTGCCACAGCAGAGTCCGGCAATTCACCAAGCCAAGTCGCAGAGAGCAGCGAAACGTCTCAGCGAGACAGCGCACTGTCAACCCAAAGCACCACCGCCAAGTCATCTCCAATCGGGCTGTTCTCCGATTCCAAGCCCCGGCTCGACAGCATATCTTCGGGCATTGAGCTGGTCTCGGTTCCACAGCAGCAGCGCCCCAAGAGCCGTCAGAACTCTGAGATTTATTGCCGCCGCCAGAGCTCTGAAACCCAACACGCCCGGGACAGCCGTCAAAACTCAGAGACGCACCAAGTTCGAGATAGCCGTCAGAGCTCGGAGACTCAGTCTCATCGTGGGAGTCGCCAAAACTCGGAAACACAGTACCATCGCGAGAGCCGCCACAGTAATCATCACCACGGTCATTATCATGAGGCCGGCCACCAGTCCGACAGCAACCCAGCATCACCAACTCGGCTGAGCATTCCAGACAAGATCGAACCCGGGCCCACCGAGCGGGGTGAAGATGCTGCCGATTCAGGGACGAGCCCCAAGAAGTCTCTCATGTCACTGATGGGGCGTCCGCCCAAATTCAGGAAGAGCTCGACATACTCCATGTCCGCATCCGACGGCCCCTCTGCTACAGCGTCGCCACAGCTCCGTCGATCCTACTCTGGCCTCAGCGACGAGCCCGGCAGCCTTATGGACATGGTCCGAAATCGGGGCTCCTACCTCAAAGTGAGTCCTGACTCGCCCGTGGCTTCACACGCACAATATGGATCGGCCACCTCGGGACAAAGCAAGCCGCTCCTCCTGCGCTCGACATCGCCGAGCGTGGGGCGCATGCGGACAGAGTGCGACACGGGGTCATCAATTCTAGGAGAAGGAGAGTCGACGACAGATTCGCTTGTCGAGCAACGGCTTTATCTGTCGGAGCCCCATAGCCGAGTAAGTTGCTTCGGCGAGGGCGAAGGCGAGGGATGGACTGCGGCGCATGTGGAAACATATGCCTGTGTTGCTGTGCAAAGTGGCTGCCATTGTTCTTTGTTCTTGAAGCCCATTCGATATCTCGGCTATCGCCTGTTGCACGCTGGTTTCACGATTGCTTCAAAGCTTCGTGCTGTCATTGTGCAGGCCTGTGATTTAAAGCCCAGCGATCGCAGCCTGCATGTATGAGCGACGACTAACTCCTAGTGGCCCGTATATCGCCTTGCGGACTGAATTCCTCTCGATGACCGAATGTTCACCTTCCCATTCGATCAAACGCCTCACCCCTGCTTGTGGACGGGACTCGGAATCCATCAGAGGGACAGCGTGACAACGACAGCGACCACAGGGACCACAGCAAACGGGATCACATCGGAAGACGAAGCCAAGCTCAGAGCGATCATCGTGTCCGAGTTGGTCTCGCTGATGGAGGAAAATAGCTTGATGGAAGCAAGCCAACTGATACCCAAGCTATGCTCGAGCAAAGAGTCGACCCTGAAGAAGATCATGCGGATGATTGGAAAGAGCAAGTATTGGATTTCCTTGGTGCTGACTCCGCTTCTGCTTCGGGCAACTCTGCGCAGAATGAGGCGTCTGTTGTCGGCCTGCTCCGGATGATCGAGTCCTCGGCATCGTCGTGGGTGAGCTGGGGCTGACTCGCGTCCATGAACCTCGGTCACTCATGCTGTCGGATCGTCTTTCTATTGGGTGTGAATATTTCCACTAGAATCGTCCAAAGTCCGGGATGTCAAATCGAGCTCTGGATACGTTGGCCCGCCAGGAAGTGGTGCTCCGACACCGGTTTTTGGAGCTGCGCTCGAGCATCTGGCAAGCGGAAATGAGTATGCCGGGATCCACTCCGTGCCGACAATCGTGGTCAAGTGTGTAATGGCGCTCGAGAAGAACGGTAAGCACCGTTGTCCCCGGGCACCGGTAGCGGTCGCCATGTCACTCTGCTGGATTCAGGGTGTCTGCAAGGGATGTGCTGGGTCAGAGAGCGATCCGGATAGCCATGAACTGTGACTGGCCGCTTGCGTACTGGCTCTCGTCCTCGGTCTCAACCCAAGCAACTGGGGCTCCTCCCTGTGGCCAGGAATACGATCCAACGGCATTTTCCGGGTGGCAGGAAATCAGCAAAATGCCAAGGAGCTTCGCCGGAGGATTGACAGCGGCGAAGAAATCGATTTTGACAAGATACCGCCGAATGATATATCGATTGTCTTCAAGGCCTTCCTGCGGGAGCTGCGAGAGCCGCTGTTGACTTACAAGCTATACCCGGTGTTCATATCCGTGGCTAGTGAGTGTCTCTTCTGTTTACCAGAGTCGGGATAGACCTGTGCCTGCACGGATATTGTCATCTCGACTGCACCACCGAGCAGGACGGACTGGATGTGATCCTCGCTCGCTCGTTCGTTGACTAACTGGGTCGCCCCCTCCACCCTGTGCAATGAACTCCTGCCAGACACCTCGGAGGCTTCGCTGAAAGTCAAGGCCCTGCGACTGCTGATCTGTCTACTGCCCACGGTGCACCGGACTACCTTGCAGTTCTTGCTGGGCTTTCTGGCTGAGGTCGCGGCACTCTCGGACCTAAACTCGATGACAAGCTCCAATCTGGCGATCGTCTTTGGACCCAACATCCTCCAGGCGCCTCCGAGCAACAAGAAACTGGACGTCGACGCCATTGCACACACTAACGCCGCGGCCGATGTGGTTGACTGCATGATCCAATACCACCAGGAGCTCTGGCAGGTGCGTTGCTTTGCCATCCGCTGGGGCCGCATCTGCTGGTGGGATGCCTGGATGAGCGAGGAGCTTTATTGTCGGGTGTCGCACTGATATGAACCGCCCTGGCAGATCCCGGACTACTTGATCGAACGAGCCAACGAGGCCAAAAAGCACTCCCACTCAAAGAACCGAGCACAACCCCGCCCGAGTCTGTCGCCACGAACGGGATGATCGCGAACAGTCGATAGACTCAATACAGATTGTAGTCAGTCCAGCGAACAGTATCGCGATGTGCGCACTCCATCTGCCCGCCTCGGAGCAGTTTGCCATATTGCCATGGTCGCTGCGGTTGAGGAGAGCAGGGGTCTAGTATCCTCGGTCGCTGGTGCTGCGAGCCGAGCCAAGTATCTCTGGATCCGTATTCCCATGTTCCCGCCAGGGTCCTGCGACAGCCCGCCCCCAGCTCGTTCTCCGGCCCTGCCTCGATCTCGATCTCAGTCTTGATCCCGACCGAGAGGCTCGCCAGGTCCTGTCCGTCGCGGCTTACCAGACTGCTGTATCTCAAACTCTGTTGAACTCTGCGCATTCATTCATAGCATCGTATGGCCGAGCATATCTCGCCACCGTCCTCGCCGTCCAAGCGGGTCAAGCGCATCCCGACTCCTCTCATCTGCGTCGTCGTGGCTACAGGCTACTCTCTGCTGGAGGAGAGCGCAAAGCAGGTTAGCATTCGCTGCGCTGGACTGCATAAATCGGTATCGAATGCTGCCCTGCTGCCCGATACGTATGACATTTACGCTCGATTCCTTCGTGGCGCTGCTGTCGACGCCGGACAGAGCACCAACGAGAGAGTCGCTCGCCAGCTGTATGGTGTGCCCAAAGGCCTCTATCCTGTCGGTGGCAAGCCGCTGCTTTCTTGGTGGTGGTCGCATTTGCAAGCAAGCCCTGTGGCCATCTGCACCTATATCGTGACGGATCCTCGAACGTACGGCCCGATTCCTTCGACATCGCCGGATCTGGTTTGCCAAAACCAGAGCTGCTGCTGCATCGCACCGTACCGAGTTCTCTCGGAATCGCTGACCGTATCCCCGCTTCTCTTGCCTAGCTTTGGCCACTACGAACGATGGGCGGTCGAGGAGGGGTTCCCTCTTGATCACATTCTCAACACTGGCGTGGTCGATCAGCAGCCGCTGGGGTATGTTCCGCCAGCAGCGAAGGTGACATCGTTTGCGTCGGTCGCTCGAACTGGTCTGATCATGGTCGTTCCGTTTGCAGCACCAATCTATCGCCGGCCCTTGGCGAGGTCTTTGCTCGCCTGGATGATCCCGTCGAATCCCGCAGTCGACTGCTCGTCACCGCCTCCGACTTTGTACTTAATGCCCAAGACTGGGAGGAGTTGCGGCTGTATGCTCGGTTCGAAAGCATATTCCAAGCAGGCTCGCATGCAGCATCGACGTCGTTTACGCTTTCGCTTGAAGGGGGCTGGGACCCAGCCGCCATGCATGAACTGTCTGATCTCAAGCTCGATCCACAAACCTCGCGGCTCATCTTCAGCTACTTCAATCCCGAGGCCGTCCAGATCCTCTATCGCAGCCATCAAGCATCTGCATCGGATGCCGCAGTGCTCCCGGAGCCACCGGGAGCCAACGACTTTGTGCGGTTGATGCACTCGGTCAACAAGCAAGAGTCAATCGTGCAATATTCAGTATCGCCCGGCCACTCGCCCTTCTGGAAGTGGATGCATCTGCCCGAGCTGGAGTTCTATCTGGGTGAAGTTTGTCGAATGATCCCTTCCAAGCGGGAGCGATGCATCAGTCCCACTCGATCTGCGCCTCTGGACGAGGGTCGCCGCCAGATCGTGGGCAAAGCACATGCCCGAATCGGACTCATTGGCAACCCGAGCGACGGATTCTTTGGCAAAACCATCTCGGTCTTGATCTCGAACTACTGGGCTCAAGTGACGCTGCGTCCAAATGAATCCCGAGACGATTCAAGCATTCATATTCTTCCCAATCCCCTGAGCGATCCAGCCGAGTTCTCGTCGCTCAGGCTGTGCTTCAACTCGTGTCTGAAGAACGGATACTACGGAACCAACCGCCTCATCTTGGCCACGATCCAGGTGTTTGTACGCTACTGTGACCAGAATGGCATCAAGCTAAAGCAGGGAGGATTCAGCATCGTCAACGAAACCAACATTCCAAGGTCAGTCAGATCCAGTTCGCGCGACATCTGGCCGCGGAGCATGTCGCTATGGTGTGGTTCTTTGGGTGGGACAGCCTTCTTCTGCCTCTTCTGCTTCTGATATGCCCATGTGGATTTGCCTGATCAAACAGACAAGTGGGACTGGCCGGAAGCTCTGCAATGGTGACGGCAACACTGCGGGCGCTCATGTCCTACTATGAAGTGACGATTCCCCGCCATGAGCTGGCGAACATAGCACTCTCTGCCGAGCAAGACGAACTCGGAATCTCGGCCGGCCACCAAGACCGGGTCATCCAAGCATACGGCGGATGCGTGTATATGGACTTTGATCGGCAACTGATGGATACTCGAAAATACGGCCGCTATGAGGAGATTCCGCTCCAGTACATTCCACGCGACTTGTGGATTGCATACGTGGCCCAGCCAAAGGACAGCGGTAAGCAGGTCATGATGCAGAGGCGGGTGATGTGATGGGTGATGTTTTGCGGCGGGTTGGTGGTGTGCTGTGGCTGATGGACTGCCGCTTTCTGACCCGCATCGATGCACATCCTTCCTTCAGGCAAGGTCCATAACAACATCAAAGCACGGTTTCTCGCAGGCGACTCGGAGGTTGTCGAGGCTATGAAGGAGTTTGCAACCCTCACGGACAAGGCGCACGATGCCCTCCGACAGCGCGATCATGCAGGCCTGGCGCAGCTCATGGATCGAAACTTTGATCTCCGCAAACGCATCTACGGCGAGCAGGTGATCGGATACCACAACAACACCCTGGTCAACCAAGCGCGATCCATGGGATTTGCTGCCAAGCTCAGCGGCAGCGGCGGCTGCATCGTTGGGCTGTGGAAGGGCGATCCGTCCGATCACGCAACGAGGGAGCAGGCCGAAGTTCGGTTCAAGCAGTGGACCCAGAAGAACGGTGAGATTAATATGGGCGATTGGCGACTCGAGAGACGGCATGCTCTTGGGACGCAGTTGATATGGCGTCGGCAGTTGTTCTGACCAAGTACGTGGTGTATCTGCAGGTTATGTCTTTGTCAAGATACGGGGCCAGACGTATCAGGCTTGATCGTCCCGGTGGCGGCTGGGTTGGCCATCTTTCCGATTGGGTTGGTCCGGGCCGGGTCGGGCCGGGCTGTGGATGCAAACTCCACTGCTCGATGGCCGGCAGCCGCCTGGCGCTGTCAAATACATGGTCTGGCGCGAGCATTGGCGCAGGAAGCATTTGAGTTGCACCCAAGCAAGAATGAAGTGGGGAACGGTTGTGCATGCATTCACACCCGTAAGGTTCAGCAGGCGGGCCGCTGACAATAGCCGGAGCTGCAGAGCTCAACCCACCGAAACATGCACTGCTGGCGGTTGACACCGCGGACGACAGGCCCCGCTGCCGACAAACACAACGGGCACCACGACGACCCAACCCAGCACCCCGGAGTACATTCCCCGGCGGCTGGGCGCTTGGGCGCTTGGGCGCGGTGCGGCGCGTGCGCCAGGCGCCCCTGAGTGCAGGCGCCTGTGCCCGCTGCCAGGCGTTCCCACAGACCCAGGCCCAATATCTTTGGGCCCCAGAGCCGTCCTGCATCCAGGGTTCTTCGCTCCGCGCACCCGGGCTTCATATTGCATCATCGCCTTGCACCCTCGGGATCCTGTCGCTTGCGCTCGCGAGCCCAACTCCATATCCCAGGACCATCCGTTGTCTCTCCCCCTCGGCCATGGTGATTGTCGCCTTCAGCGCTGCTCTGCTGTGGTGTCTCTGCTCAAGCACCCTCGCGCTCCCGCTCTCCCGGTCTGCCCACAGTCCATCTGCCGTTCGACTGGATCGCAGAAATGGCGAAGCCGGTGGTCCGCAGTACTACTGGCCGTCCTCGGCCAGCTACACCACCAACTCGTCGGTCCTCAACCGCAACTCCAATCTCGACCGTCTCCCTTTGGTGTGGTCCAAGAACAACGACCTTGGTATGGACCAGGTCAAGATCGTTGCTCTGGACTACCTCACCCGCACCCTCTCGGTGCAGTCCAGCGAGATATTCATCTCCTCAGTGTAAGAGCCGCAGTCGTCCAGAACCAGCACGAGATATGCCTGTGTCTCGCTCAAAGTACTTTGATGCGCACGGTGCTCTCTGCCATCATTATACTCACGCCGTCCCTGCATCTGCTTGCCTTCCTGCTCCTTGAATGTTTCTTCGTTGCCGATCCAGCCACCAGGACTCGTTGACGGGCATATACCACTTCTACGTCAACCAGGTCGTCGAGAAGACCGTCGTTATCAACGCCGTTAGCAACCTCAGCATCGATCGCTTTGGCTCCGTTGTGGCCTTTGGTTCTTCGTTCATCGTCCGCAAGCAAACCATTGTCAAGGAAGCCATCCAACTCAGCCCCATCGACGCCGTCGTCGCTTTCGCTCGCCATCTCAACGTTGCCATCGACAGCAAGTCGCTGAGGCTTCAAGTGGATGACACCCACACAAAGGCCACCATCAGCGGTACTTCGGCCCTCACCAGCAAAGCCATCCGGGCACAGTTGCGATACTTCCAGACGCAAGATTCGGTCCAGCAAGTCTGGGACCTGTCGGTTGAAACCGAGGACGACTGGTGGAACGGCTTTATTAACACCCGCGACGGCTCGCTCGTCGGTCTGTCCAGCTGGACAAGCCGATTTGCTAGCAAGCGGGCAGCTAGCGTCCAAGCAGCATCATACCGGATCGTGCCTCTCACCCAGAACGATCTGCTACACGGTGACCGAGCGCTTGTGTCCAATCCTTTCGATTTGACCGCCTCCCCCCTCGGCTGGCACGACACAGGCGATGGCAAGGGTTCCCAGCCGACAACGGTCGGAAACAATGTTCTCGCCCAGGAAAACCGAGAGAACCTTCCTGCCGTTGGAAGCAGCAACCACAGACCCACAGCTGCCAACTTTGTCTTTGACTTTGCGCTGAATGACAAGACACAGCAGCCGCCAGACTATCAGGATGCCGCCATCACAAACATGTTCTTCCTTGCCAACACCTACCACGATTTGCTCTACCACTACGGCTTCACCGAGTCCGCCGGCAACTTCCAGCAGAACAACTTTGGCAAGGGCGGCGCTGGAGCCGATCCGGTGATTGCGAACGCTCAGGATGGCTCGGGATTCAACAACGGTGGGTGCCTGAGTGACTTGCAAATCTGGCCGAAACCCCCACCCAACGTAGTCAGCGGAGGCGCTGCAATCATTGGTATCTCTAGCGACTGTGTCTCGTCTGCCAATCTCCATCCTCACCGACTCACTTGCTTGCTTGATGTTTTGCGTCAACTATATATCCACAGCCAACTTTGCCACCCCGCCGGACGGGCAGTCGGGACGCATGAAGATGTTCATCTTCACCTCCACCAATCCAAACCGCGATGGCACCATCGAGGACGACATTGTCATGCACGAACTGACCCACGGCCTGACCAACCGACTGACTGGCGGCCCGGCACAGGCAAACTGCCTGAGCCAACTCCAGTCTGGAGGCATGGGCGAGGGCTGGTCCGATTTTTACGCCATCACCTTCCGCATGACGGCCTCCAACACGCGCAACGACAACATGGTGGTCGGGCAATATGTCTCTGGCAGTGCCGGAGGCGTCCGGACGTTCCCGTATTCAACCAGCCTGTCAACGAACCCAGAGACGTATTCATTCCTGGCCCGCAGCGACACTCAAGAAATCCACAAGATAGGGGAGATCTGGGCCTCGATGCTATATGAAATTTACTGGTAAGGACACCGGCAATCTGCCGCTGAATGGTGCTCGGAATGCTCCGAGGGTGTCGGACTCGACCCGGGCGATGCTAATACCATTCACAGCCAAGTACCTGACGCCGTACTCACTCGCCCACCCTTCACTGGTCTCTCTCTTCCACAGGAATCTTGTCGACAAGCTGGGATTCGATCCCAATCTGCAGAATGCCAGTGGCGGCAAAGGAAACACCATGATGGTGAGTTTGCAGGCAGATGCCGGTTTGAGGCATCGCGCTCTGTCATGTTCAGTTATGTCCAGCGAGCGAGCCGTCTTTCTGATGTTGCCCTATCTTGTCCTCGCTCTCTTGCGGCACGGCCTTGCCGATTTACAGCTGCAGATCCTCACAAATGCACTCAAGCTTCAGCCCTGCAACCCCACTTTTGTTCAAGCCCGAGACGCAGTCTTGACCGCCGAGCTGAACCTGAGCAAGGGCAATAACCACTGTGAGATCTATGCGGGATTCGCGAAGCGGGGACTGGGCTTTTCAGCCAAGGACGACGGCAGCTTCAAAGACGCCTTTGATTTGCCGCCAGAATGTGCTGGCAGCGCAACGACCCCCAAATCGGCGATCCGGTTCATCAACGTCGGCAACTGAGTCGCCGCCTCCCGTTCGTTCGGACCGTTGGCCAAAAGGGGCCTCCTTTCCCGGCTCGCACTCGGCCCTCAACACTTTGCATTGACGGCCCCCCGGTGCTTCGCCGCCGTTCACGTATCCAGTTTTGTTATTACGCTCCAAACTAATGTACAATATTTCACACCTCGGGAACATGCTGCTGCTGCGAGCGGATGGGCGAGTGTATTGCTGTGCATCTATGGCGTCGTGCCCGGCTGGCTCCATGCCCGAATTCCCACGGCAACGACTGTTCCATCGTCGCCGCACCCAACCAGCCTGTCGCTGCCGATCCAAAAGTCTCGGATCGCATTCCTGATGCTCTCGTGTCGGGGCAGCAGTGTCGAAGAGCCATCGGGCGAGACGAGCGCAACGCTTCCACCACCCGCACTTGCGACAGCACCGCCCGTTGGTGTCGCCTTGAGGGCATAGACGATCTGGTCTGGGGACGGCGGGCATCGAGCAGGCGACGCTGACTGGCGATCAAAGGGTCGGGCCGCCGCAATTGTCGTCAGAGATCGATCCAATATGCTGACGGAGCCATCCCCGCCTCCGGCCGTGAAGATTGCTGTCTCCGAGGCAGCTAGTCCGACAATGCCACCTCCTTTCCCATGCACATCGACGGCCTTGTGCACTCCCCGGCCCTTGTCGGGCGGAATCCGCAAGTCGAACATGCGCACGCATCCATCGAGATTGCCGCCGGTCACGATAACGTTGCCGTCGCCAAGGGCGACGAGGTCTCTCACGGCGCCTCGATGTGCAGCGATGCGGGCGACGGCTTGCATCGAAGTCAGATCCCACACCGTGACAACGCCATCGCCGTTCCCTGCGAGGAGGCGATCGGCTTGCGGAGCCAGCGCAAGCCCAAGGACCGGGGTCAGCTTTGGTCGCGATGGCATCCTCGATCCGACTGGGCTCGTCTGGAGTGTCGTTGCAGCCGATGCGGACGACATCGACGACGCTGCTGGTGTTGCAGAAGACGAGGGCGTGATCAGCGTCGCTAACAATGTCGGGGCCGACGATGCTCTTGAGACGCCCCAGATCTTGACCGAAGAGTCGTATGAGGCCGACGCAAAGGATCGGCCGTCCTGGAGAGCGAGGACCTTGCTGATCGACCCCTGGTGGTCAACGAGGTGCTCGCATGGGACGATCGACTTGGCCGACCTTGATGTGCGAGTACCCTGGGCGCTCCAGAGACAAACGACCGAGTCCATGCCCCCCGAGACGATCTGGCCGTCGCCGAGGAAGCAGCATGTCGTGACCCACTCGCGGTGGCCAAACTTCTTGCTGTAAAGCTCATGTCGCAGCTCGAGGGTGTGCATGTCCAGGGTGCGGAGAGAATGGTCCGCCCCGCCGACAACAATCGTGCCGGATGCTGGATGAGCATCGAGGGCATAGAGCGGTCGGTTGCTGATCTGTCTGGCGACGATGGTCATGGTGCAAACAGAGCATGGGCGATGGGGGGATGAGGAAAGTGGGGACCGGCCGGGGCTTGGGCCAAACGGACGGATAGACAGATGGCCTGGGCGGGACTGCCATTTCCCGCCATCGCGAGAGAAAGCCGCCGAATTGAAGTACCAAAGTACCGAAGTATGCAGACCCGACTCGGTGCGCCGTGATATGAAGTCAACGCCTCAGAGCTCCACGACTCTTGCTCAAGCGACACATAGGGAGCGACTCAAGTATATAGAAAGGCGGCAAGATCCCAGACTGAAGATGAGGCGAGAGCACAATGGCAACTGTGTTTCCAGAGCACGACGGGGGTGAGGGAATGGATGGGGGGGGGATACAGCCAGTTTGGTGGAAAATGGGTGAGCTCTTGAGTGTGTCGCCCGACAATCTCTCGCGCTCAAGACTGCAGAATCGTTTCGAGGGCAGCGTGGTAAGGCGGAATGAACTGGAAGACCAGAGATCGACTTGTGACGACACAGGAAGTCAGCGACGGATCGAATCGGATGTCCGACAGAATAATGGCGCCATTGGCGAGCTGGACCGATGTGAAGTATGTTGGCTGTGCAACGGGATAGAGCCAGAGCGACGAGAGTGAGAGAGTGTGTGAGAGGACACGGCCAGACACAAGTCCGTGTGCAGTATGCGAAATGTAGTTCCGGGCACCGATCGCATGCGATAGTGGATACGCCATCGTCACATAAGCGAGAACGAGGGCTCACCTGGCCGTCAAAGTTGCGGTGTGCAACAGTGTAAACATTATTCATCGCCAGCTTGCTGCGGATGGTATCGGTGGAGATTCCACCTTGCGAGACGTTGGCGATCTCGTACTTTTGCTCGAGGGACTCGGGAAGGTTCTGTTTCCACATCCCCAGCCAGAGATTCTGGTCCAGGCCTCCGTTCTCGGTGAAGAGGATATAGAGCGGGAACTGGGCCTGGAAGTACGAGATGCCGGTGTTGGTCTTGAAGGCGACCTGCAGGTCTGTGGAATGGGCAGTACAGTCGTTAGCGCTTGATGGCAAAGGGGATCTTGCCGAATCGTCGGCTGATTAGAGGCATCATTCCTCTGAATAGCTCAGTCGGCATAGCTCAGTCGGCATAGCTCAGCCGGCTGCACGAAGAATGGCTGGATGGGCCCAGGGCATCAACTGTCCGCATCGGCAGCTGCCACACAAGACGGCGGTGCTGAACTTACTGTTGGCGGGGGTGCTTGGAGCCGTCGCTCCCTCGGTGTTCAGTTCCAGAGACATCTCCACGGACTGGTTGGGCAGCAGAGGCGTACGGGCATCAAGAGCGCGGGCCGGTGCCAGACCGAAGCTGCAGTCCAAAGGCAAAACAACTGCGGGGTCAGTTTCGATTGCTCGAGCAGCCCAAGGTTTGGGGTTGGGGGGGGGCTTGTTCAAGTGTATAGCGGGGCCATTATGGATGGTCGAATCGCTCCAAGCGTCCTCACCCAGCACTCACGACCAGGCGCATAGGTGCGCTCGCGCAGACAGTGCTGTCTGGAACTTGCACACCCACGCTCCCTCCCATTCCATTCACAATACGAACCTGTTCTTGTTGAAGAGAATGCCAAAGTCACTCAGGGGCTGCATGGCCTTGTTGGAGAGCGTCATGTCCAAGAACGGAATGCCGGATCTGCGCACGACTAGAAGGCAACGAGCAAGTGTCAGTATAGCCATATGGGAGGCATTGAGTCTGGGGCCAGATAACATGTCGCCACCGGCCAAGTGCATTTGCCATGGCTGTGCTTACACGTTCCCTGAAGCTCGAGGCCTTTGCCGGTCTGTGCATTCATCAAGAGAGTCTTTGACAGCACGAGCCCGTGCTGGGTGTTCAGCGAGTAGAGATCGCCGGCAAGCTGCGCCGTGGGCGTCGGCACGGCTTTGGGAGGCGAGATGGCGGGTGAGGATGCTGCGGAATCGAACGGCTTGGCTGGCGAGCCGAAGGGTGTCGAGAGCTCTGCGGGCTTCTTGGGGGCCGAGTCCAAATTGACGCTGTCGACGCTCTTCTTGGCAAAAGGATCCAGCACAACATCGGAGAGCGAGTTGCCCAAGGCCGTGACGTCCGGTTGGGTGCTGCCGGTGGTGTGGACGGCCGCGCCGTAGGACATGGGGCTGTATGCTGCTCCGCCCAAGGTGCCGGGGCTGCTGCCGAACGGGTTGCTGTTGACGAACCTGGGGGCCTCGTTTGTGGGGATATCGAGCCCAACGAAGGGGTTGTGCGCAGCGGGGATCGACGAGGTAACGTTTGGAACGCTCGCTCCGGCTGCCCCGGCGCCGAGTTGGCCGGTAAGATGCGTGCCCAGTGCCAACGCCCCTCCTGCGGGACCGGCGCCCAGGCCAGAGGCGAGGCTGTCGTAAGGCGTCGATACGCCGGTGCCAACGTTGTAGAGGCCACCAGGTCCTCCCTGGAACGGATTGGGCTGGAGCGAGGCCAGATCGGCGGCGCCGCCACTGAGGAGTCCACCAAAATCGCCGCCCAGGGGGGTCCCGCCAGCATGGCTGCCATAGGGATTGACGTACTGTCCATAGCCACCATCTGCCACCATGCCGAAGGCGTGTGCGTCCGACGCCGCGGCATCTTCGGTGTCGATCTCGAGCAAGTTGTTTCCGGGCATGCCGATCTGAGGCTCAGCAGAGAGGCCAATGTCGTTGACGTACGGGTTGTTCATGAAGCCGTTGCCGTAGATGTTCTGGGCGGCCTGGGCGCTAATGAAATGGGAAGCAATGTCACGTTGGATGGGGGTGTGAGACAACAGAATGATCGAAGCTGCAGGTGCACAAAATGCCCTCTCATACACAGGTCAGCCCTGAAGGTGCTTCGGCACACATCGCAAGCGACTGAGCCGCTCAGCAAGCACAGAGCCGTGTCCAGCATCGAGTCGCGGGGACCTGCAACATAACATACTCGGCAATCTCCTTCTCGAAAGGATCGTGGGCACCGCGCACGACCAGGGCTTTGGACGGGATCACCTTGAGGACCCGGAACCCGGCCGTGAAGAGCTGGGGCGGCTTGTGGTAGATCGAGGCCAGCGTGGAGATGTGTAGATGGAGCTCGTCGACGATGGCGGCCTCCATGTTTTCGGTTTCGGTGGAGATGCCTGGCTTCTCGGACAAGACGATCGCCTGTATTGCACGCAGCAGATTTGCACATGGGGCCGTGTGCGAGCCATTTGTGTCCGGAGAGCGGGGGTGTTAGGACCATGCGTGTATCACATGCAGCGAGAATTGGGTCGAATCGGCTACACGGTGCCCGCGGCAGACGGATGACCATGCCATACGCACCTTGGCAGCAACAGGGTCAGTCGAGAGCAGTCGCCAATAGATGAATCCGCGGTCGCGCAGATCCGGGTTGTCCACATCCTCGGTGGCCCACTTGAGAACCTTCTGGATCAGCTCCTGACCGGCCGTCGGTCTCATGATAAACAACTTGACCGTGGCCGTGAGTAGCGCCAACTGCACTTCGGCCGGCTCGTCCTTGAAGCTGCCGAGGAAGTGCGTGAGCAGCTCGTCCGAGTTCTCGATGCGATCCGAGTACTGGCCAATGATCCAGATCATCGATGCCTTTGCCTCGGGCTCGTCGAGGCTGTCCAGGTTGTCGCACAAGGTGCTGATGATGGACTCGTAGCGGTTGGGGTACTTGCGGAAAATATCCTGGCGGTCACAGATACAGCGTAGATATTCAGACACGGGTGTCCCAGGACAGCAGACAGTCGCGTTGGACTGGCGCTGGCTGCTTGTATATCCAGACAGGCGGATCCACAAAGGCACCAGGGCCGGTGCATCGCCACGCAGTCGTTGCTGCTCATCCAGCGATCAACTCTCCCCGCTGTGCCCTACCTTGATTACGATCACGGCTTCCTGCACGACATAGTTGACCTTGGTCTGGATCAAATCCACCAAGGCGGCGATGCACTTGTTCGCTGAAATCTCGATCTTGATGGCACACCGGCCGATGCAGCGGACAGACTTTCGCACAAAGTCGACGTCAACCTCAGTGGAGTATCTGTGGGCGTAATATCGATGAATCATGCCGGAAGGCAGAGGCAAAGACGCGGCAACAGAACATACATTGACGGAGGCTGTTAGATACGCAGTCAGGAGGGTATACTCGGCTGCCCTTGGCTCCTTTGGCGTGCTTTTCACTCAGTGTGCGGCGGAAAGATGCGGGGTAGGGGTTGCAGAGGCCCCAGTCCACAACAAGCACTGTGTCGACGCGGTACGCACTCTTTCAGCTCAGGCAGGACTTGATCGATGTTGCTGTCGTTGGAGAGTCGGAACATGATGTCGAGCTTGACCAACTTGACGTAGATCGGGTCGTTGTACTTGCAGAAAAAGACCTTCATCTCGTTCTTGAGAAAGTCCGGGCGCCTTTGCATGATCAGCACCATGTTGCGGAGCGCGACGTATTGGACCTCGGGCCCGTTGTGGAGCAAGGTGACTGTCGAGCAGAGCATGGTTCATTCGAGAACGAGCCAAGGAACAATAATCAGCACAAGAGTCCCCCAAGGAGTGCGATGGGCGTTGGCCCGAACGGAGGACAAAGCCAACTCTCCACATCCAGGCTCATACCAAGAGGCGGGCCGAGCTTCTTGTAGAGCTGGTCGACGACGTCGTCCTTGGCGATGTAGTTCATCAGATAGATAATCACACGAACGGCGGTGAGGACAACAGCTGAATTGGAGTGCTGAAGACGAGGCACAACACGCTCGGCCAATAACTCGGCGTCACCGGGCTCCTGGGGCACGACGTACATGATGCCCTCAAGAATATACGCCTGGCCCCACCTGGAAGAAAGCAGGATAGAGAGTAATCAACATCAGCTGCCAGGGACTCTACTCGAGCTGCGAGCATGCCCATTTGGTGGTGCAGGTATGCCCAGCGACGATTCGAGGAATCCGTCCGGGACAAACGAATCGGCGAGCCTCCAGGACCTCCAGTACCTCCAGGACCTCCAGTACCCACTTGTCGACCCGAAGCATTTGCGCCGAATCGTGCCCTCCCCCGAATGCCGTATGCACTCCACATCCATATACAATGCGTGACTGCCGATGCCCGATCCACCTGCCACGCTGTCTCGCTTGGTCGATGGCTAGCGACATTACTCTGAGCACTCGTTGATTGCCGTCAGGAGCTTGTTGGCCAAGGGGACGTCAAAGTTGAGCTCGAAGCTGGAGGACCTCTGAGAGATCTCGCTCAGAGCCGCAACGGCGTTGGCGACGACCTGTGTGCATACGGGATTATCAAAGAATGAGCAGGCTCGAGGTCAGTTCGGCTTGAATTTGAAAGAATGTGCCTTCCCCCCCCCCACTGAAAGTCTCCAGGATGCGTGGATCTCACAGTCGCTCGATTCAGGAAGTAACATCACAGAACGAGGACGCTGCCTGCAACATCGGCCGCACACGGCAGTTGATCTCGTACCGTAGAGTTGTCGTGGTTCAGCAGGGCCCGAAGCTGCTCCAGGAAGCCCTCGTTCTCGGTGAGATTGCGGTCATACAAGAACAGCTTGGCCACAGCCATAGCCGAGGTCTTTGCGACGTACGGATCGCGATCGTTGATGGAGTGACGCAGGGGACCGCAGAGACAGTCGACCATCTTGTCGACTTGGATGTATCCCATGGTTCGGATGGCCATGCCTCGGATCAGAGGATTGCTGTCGGAGACATCCTAACAATCCACGAGCATAAGGCAGCGGCAGTGTTAGTGCCGAAGGGGGGGGGAGGGCGTGCACGTACACAGCGAATAGGAGCACCAGCTCGGCCGAGCACCACAGAAAGAGCCCCGCGAACACACGCCAGGGGTGCTCAGACGTGCTGTTGTTCGAAACGCTCGCGTTGGCTTTGGGAGATTACCTTGATGAAGCCGCTGATGGCCATGTCGACCATCTCGGGTCTGGAGCGACTGTAGTTCATCAGATAGAGATAAACCATCTTCTTGACCTCGAGGAGCGGGCAGTTCATCGAAGCCACCACGTCGGGATAGAGAGCCGACATATCGTTGCCCATGGTCATGTTGGCAACGATCTTCTTCATGGCGATCTTCTTTTTCTGGAACTTGGAGTCTTTTTTGTCGGAAACGAGCTCCGCCCGGAGCTCCTGGATCTTCCCTATAACCGAGGAACAGTAACGGATTCAGCCGAGGGCGCAAGGGGTGCCAGCAGCATGGCGAAGCAGCCTTGCGCCGATGCCAATGATCGGCGGGGCGCTATATTCCTGTGGGACTGGGAATATCCCTGGGATAGTCGAGGGCGAGCTGATTCCATCATCCCCCCCTCCTCAAAGCAACACGCACGGCCAAACAGCGGCAAAAGCGAGGCGCACACGACGCAACAGCTGCCGACGGAGCAGCGTGGCAAGAGGCAAAGACCGACCTCTCTGGAAATACTTTGCGTCTGACATGGCCCGCGATTCTCAAACGCCCTGGCGAGTGGTTTGCTGGATAACTGGCGGGGATGGAGCAAGAGTGGAGGATGAGTCGCGAAATAGAGTCCGAGAGGCATGGCATATCCATTCAATAGACGATGGCGACAGCAACGGCGCCTTGGCTTGCACCAAGCGTGAGGGACGGGCGGCAGACACTCACGTATCGGTTGGTACCGTTGCGCTGTCGGCCTCGATTGCTCTCCTGGCCTGCTGTATGTGGGGGGAGGCGAGTGCGCTCGGGAGCAGAGAGAGAACAACCCTTGCCAAAGGCGGTCCTTTGGGGAGGTGCGTGTGTGTGTGGTGTGTGTGCACGTGATGCGAACCGGGCGGGATCGTGTCAGTGCTGTGGCGCGGATGGGTGGCACGGTGGCGCTGCGCCAGTGTGGGATTTGGCTGGGCAGCGAGTGCGGAGATGGGCCGAAGCTGTTTCTGGGGCGAACGAACGATGCATATTGCTGTGTTTGCGGGGCTGGCGCGGTTTACAGTGGGTGTCTCGCATAATCGAAGTGTCATGTTGAATGTTGGATGTTGGATGTTGGATGTTGGATGTTGGATGTTGGATGTTGGATGTTGGATGTTGGATGTTGGATGTTGGATGTTGGATGTTGGATTTTGGATGTTGGATGTTGGATGTTGGATGTTGGATGAGAGAACACATTCCCAACGGCCATCGACCCCGCAGAAGCATTGTCTCGCCGATCGGGCCGCTGCCTGGCTCGCTCCCTCTGGCATACGGCGATCGACAAAACCATCTCGCTGCGACGCCGTGAACCTTGACACGAAGGCGCAATGCCGTCTTGGTGGGCCCGCCCACGTGCTTTTCGGTTTAGCTGTGGCGTGCTGCGCACGGGTTCCTGGCAATCGCAAAAACGGCGCACTGGCAACAAGGGCGCTGCTCAGCCGCACAGTCTGTGTGTGCTGCTGTGCATGTACTGATACAAATGGACCTGGGATGTTGAAGTTGGATTTGGGATGTTGGAGTTGGACTGGGGTTGGAGCGGGTGCATTGGGACATTGGTAGAAGCAACGGAATTGATGAGCAGAACAAGTTGGGCTGCCAGCGAGGCGAGTTGCCGCGGGAATGCCCAGGCAGAGATGCAGCTCCAGAATCCCGGAGCGTGGGAGCCCAATGTCCAAGTGGACTGAGCAGCGTTGGCCAACCTGTATCAATTGGAGCAACCGGAATCAATTGGAGCAACCGGAATCAATTGGAGCAACCGGAATCAATTGTATTAACCTGATCAACTTGTATCAACTTGTATCGACTTGTATCGACCTGTCTATCTCGACCGAGCCAACCCTCTCGCGCTGCCCATCATCCTTTCCCATCTTCCCACTCCCCCTCCCTTCGATTCCCCCTCCGGCCTCTCCATTCTCCCCCGCGTTCCACGGCCCACGCCCGTTCTCTCGTTGTTGGTGTGTTCATGGCCCGACCACCTCCGTCGTCGCTGTCTTTAAGCCCCCCCCCCATGTCCCTTTGGCCCTTGGCCCCTTCCATCCGCCCTGCAGCCACAAGGCCGTGCTGCCGAGGCAGCCGACGTCACTTGATGCCGCGCCTTGCGTTTTCGTCCTGTGAGGGGCCGTTGCTGCGTCCACCCTCCTTCTGGGCCTGCGCCGGGCCTTGTCGCCGCTCGCCTGTCCTGGGCCTCTTGTGCTATTCTGGCTCGTTCTTGTCGTCTGCCAGTCTGTGCGCCCATAGGCCCGCGTGAAAAAAAGAAAGGCTCGTGTGTGTGCTCTTGCTGGTGCGCCCGGCGAGTGTCCCTGAATCCCCAGGCCAGCCAGCCTCCCGCAGCTACATATACTGTCCTGCCCGGCCCTCGATTTCCTCGTTGTCGTCGTTGCCGTTGCTCCCTCCCCGATTCCCGCTGCCGTCGCCATGAAAGTCGCTGCCGTCTCGGCCGTTGTTGCCGCCCTCTGCGCCTCTGCCAGTGCACACATGTGCATGAGCAACCCTGCTCCCCGTGGTCTGCCTCCCTCCGAGGCCATGAATGGCGTGGTAAGTATCACAGCCCCGTGGTCTCTTGGTTTGCAGCACCCCTCGATCTGGCGGTGATCCGTTTGGGCCGTTTGGGCTCTCCACAGTGTAACCCCCACCCGCGCTGACCTCGTCCGTTGCTGCTCCCAGGGAATCCAACCCTACGACTACAACATTCTGAGCCCGCTCGATGCCACCAACGGCAACGGCCGAGCCTTCCCTTGCCAGAGCAAGCCCCAGACCCCCAACACCTTCACCCTCCAGGCCGGCTCCACCCTCGATGCCGTCATCCGCGGCACTGCCAACCACGGTGCGTTTCTCCCCTGTCTCTGCCCCTGCCTCCGCTTCCGCCAGAAGGCAGTCCATGGTAGCACCACCTCCACGAGAGCGTCTGCGCTGTTGGCACTGCCTCTCATCTTGTACTGTGTCTGGCGCATCAGCTCTCTGACCCATCTCTTTCACCATCGTCAACCCCACAGACGGTGGCCACGTCCAGTTTGCCATCTCGTACGGTATGTATGAGCACACGCTGCGTCCCGTTGCCGTAGTGCACCTGCAGCTTGATATCGCCGCGGAGCCATGTCCATGTCCTTCCAACTGATGCACCTCTCCGCTGCTCCCTCTATCTTGTCCCTGCAGACCAAACGACCTGGGTCGCCATCTACACCGTCATCCGCACCGCCCTGCAGGCCAACACCACTGATGGTACGAACCAGATCGCGGTCCACCCAAAGCCATGTCGACTTGACACCCACCAGTCGTCGTCGTCGTCCCTGTCTGCCCATCCCAATTGCATTCCCTGACCCTTGAACTCCCTCCTCGCCTCGTCCTGCAATCTAGGAATCTACCACTTCCAAGTCCCTATCCCCAGCAACATCCCCAATGCCGACCACGCCATCTTCTCCTGGAACTGGATCAACGCCATGGGCAACCGCGAGTACTACAGTGAGTGGTTCACGACCGAGCCCTGTCATTCAATCACTTTTGCCGCGGTCTTGTCTGTGGCACTCGCTACTGGCTCCGTTTGCTCTTGTTGTATCGTCGTCTTCGAATCTAACTCTTGTCGCGCCATCCTCTCTTTTCAGCCAACTGCGCTGATGTCTCCATCGTCGGCGGCTCCAACACTGGCTCGCTTGTTGGCCCCCAGCTCTTCATCGCCAACCTGCCTGGCTATCCCACCATCCCGGAAATGATTCCTGGTGCCGATGATGGCTCCAGCTACCTCGCCGCCCGCCCCACCATCACCATTGCCCCTGGCACACGCCCCACCGGCAACCCCTCCACCACCGTGGCCCCTGTCACCACCAAGTCCACCACCACCACCACTAAGCCCACTACCAAATCGACCACCACTACCACTACCACCACTACTACCAAGCCCACCACCAAGTCGACAACCAAGTCCACCACCACTACCACTACTACCACCAAGGCCACCTCGACCCGCAAGACCAAGACCACCAAGCCGGCCAAGTCGACCAAGAAGAGCAAGACCACCAAGTCGACCAAGCCTGCCAAGAAGACCAAGAAGACCAAGACTACCAAGACCACCAAGCCCGCCAAGTCGACTACCACCACTACCACTACCACCACCACCACCACCAAGCCCCATACCACCACCAAGTCCACCACTACCACCACCACCACCACTACCACCGCCAAGCCCACCACGGTCAAGTCTACCACCACCACTACCACCACTACTACTGCCGGTCCTCAGCCCACCAATATCCCCACAAACGTTCCTTGCGTCCCCAAGGACCCCAGCCAGATCGCTGCCTTCTGTGACTCATTCAAGCACAATGTTTTCCAGCCGATCTGCCTGACTCCCGAATACTCCTACACCGTTCTGTTCAACCGCTGCTACGCTGACACCGGTGCTCCCGATGACGGCGAGGTCACCCTTGGCATCCGCCACTACAACGTCTGCGGTGGCAGCACCAGCCACGACTTTACCTCTCAGATGTCGGCCCTGTTCAAGTACTGCTAAACGTCATTCAGTCCAATGAACCTTTGATCCCCCCCCCTCGCTCATTTATAGCTTTCCCCTCCTCCTCCTCCTCCTCCTCCGTTTCCCTTTGTTCTTTTCCAACCCTGCTCGCCATTGGAAGCCCAGGGCGTTGCCATTCAGAACGTATCGTAGAATCGATGCGCTTTGTCTTCCGAAAGTATGAATGAGAATGAACCAATTCAACCAGACTCTCCTCCCCCTCTCCCAAATTGATCGTAGTGATCTTTAACGTCATGTGTCTCCTCCTCTTTGTCCACGTTTCCGAACTATTCGTTGCCGGCCTTATCGAGGTTTTTTGTCCCCCGTCTCATCGGTCTTCCCCCCTCACCTCGAGGTCGTCCTCGTACTCATAATCGTTCTTCAGGCCCCTTCTCCGCTCCCATCCCTTGGTCTCTCTTTCTTCCTCAAGGCTGGCTGTTGGGCTTTGTGTTTCGACGTATTGTACAGCATCTATCAGGCTTCTGGAAATCCAATAGATCGTTCTTGACAGTCGAGATCACAAGCTTGGCATTAATCTCTCCTTTCCACAGCACTTTCCTCCCCATTTTCTTCGTCGCAGCAGATTGAGAAAATAAAAGAGAACGTAATACACCACAGACACATGCATTTATATATGACACAGCAAATCAGAGTGGTTTCAGTCTTGCTCAAAGAGCCTGGAAGGCTCCGATTCCATTCCGAGTGACCTGTTTGACGGCAGCGAGATGCAGGAGCGCCAGGATCGCTGGCTTGAGTTGGTGCTCGTCTGCAAGACCCAGGATCGCGGAAAGGACGATAGAGGGAGAAAGGTGATGGGAATTAGGGTGGAGTGCGACATAGCGGCGAAGGGACATTGTGCGTGAGCGTCAAAGCCCAACAGCAAACGCAGTATCCAGACAGCAGCGACGCCAAGAACATCATGAAATCATCATCCCTTGAAGGGATTCTGAATGGACCCGCCATCCCCTTCCGGAAATCGCGACGGTGTCGTTACATACGCATGCCGGAGGAGATCGACAGCTCGGTCAAATCAAAAACGTCGGTCTGGTTGCCCATCATCATTTGATCTGGAAGGAAGCGCATCGTCAGCCGAGACAAATACAGAAACGGTACACCTACCCCCGTCGACAGTTACGGTTGTCAAGTCCAGCGGCAAAACTAGACAAGCGCCCTTACCTGTTAGAAGCTCATTGATTTCTGCGTGCGTGCGATGGAAAGGAAGCAGAGACCCAGGTTAGCCAAGGAGCCGATCCAGCCTTGTTCCCTGCGGCCACTGCTCATCCGAACCAAGTGTCCGTTATGGAAGGAAGGTGACAGGGCTGGCCGTTTTATGTCATGTGCGAGTGAGGTGACCCCATACCTGATATGATATTGTTAAGGGTCTTCGCGGCAGGATGAATGCAGTATGGACACGGTAAGTGACAACGCCTGTCCGATCGATGGGCGGCGGCTGGGACGAGTGCGAATGCAAGCCACTCGCTCGCCCTGGCCGCTTGAGGATGCGGTGCCCGTTACCTTCAAGGTGATCTGAACAGTGATATGAGTCGGGAGCGACGAGTACTCGGACTGCGTCACCGACGGCATGTTTGAAAAGAGCGAGTCGGACTTGCGGCTATCGCGGGCCGACTTGGGTGTGTCGTTCAGCGTCGTCTTGACGGGCGAGAGATCGAGTCTAGATTCCAATCATGAACGATTGCAGGGCGGCGGAATGGTGGTGAGGGACTGGCTCTCTTGGGCTGCTGGACAGCGGGCTGTCTTGCACTGAGTACTCACGAGAGGGCATTGGAG
Organism: Polychytrium aggregatum; assembly: GCF_025602895.1. Taxonomy (NCBI): domain Eukaryota; kingdom Fungi; phylum Chytridiomycota; class Chytridiomycetes; order Polychytriales; genus Polychytrium; species Polychytrium aggregatum. The sequence goes on from NW_026516240.1 coordinate 83,915, forward strand.
TGCCGGGCATTCGGGTTGGAGCCAAGATCTGCAGCGATTGCACACGATGGCGGAGAGAACCACCAGGCAACCAGTGTCCATTCGCGTTGAGGGTTGCATTCAAGCGTTTCGAGCAATATGATGCGTGTGAGACCGAATACAATCAACTCGGAGCATTGGGCATTTCTGCTTCAGGGCTCTCTGAACAGCAAAGGTGTTTTGTGGTGGATACGCACCCCCTTGGTTCTGCTCTTCTTCGAGCAGCGCCATGGCCAGGCTCGAGATGCCCAGACTCTCCATAGTTGGACTCGGCGGCTCGTCGTGGACATGTACACCGCCATGGGCGGGCGGCGACTGGATCAGGGTCGACTGCAGCCGTCGCAGCGACGCTATATCGGGAGACGATGTCGAAAACTCCGAGGGAGCCTTGGAGGGCGTGCCGAGCGAGAGCCGGCTCATGAGTTCCTTGGGCGGGGTCAGGGTCGCCAGGCTCTCCTGGGCATCGTGGAATTGGTCGTCGATCGACTCTAGACTCATGTCACAGTCGCCATCGTCCGGGAGGCTCGACTTCGCTGCCGGTGCCGGTGCCGGTGCAGAGTTGGCGGGCGGGCTTACTGGAGAAGAGCAAGATCGAGGTCAGAGAGCCTGTTTGGCGCGGGGATTGGCGGGTCGGTGTCGTCGGTGAGCTGCAACTGGCGAGCGACTTGACCAAGCCAGGCCGCACTCACTCGGTGTGTAGCCGTATTTTTGCAGATACGACTCGAGCTCGGCGATCTTGCTCTTCATCTGCGAGCAACAACGACGGGCACAGATCGAATCGGGTCAGGGCAAGATCGGCAACAGTTCGTCGCCAGGAGGTTGGAGGGACCAGAGAGCCCAGAGCAAATGTCAGTAACAGCAGCAGCGAACACAGCATCCCATCCCGCTGACCCACAGCGGCTCCGCCTGATACCGAGGAAGTAGCTGTGCGACTCAGGTAGGCGAGAACGACGGCTTGCCAGTTGGGTCTGCTCTCCGTACTGCTGGAGCATCTGCTGGGCTTGGACTCCGCTGGTGATGTCGCCCAGATCCTCGCGGACGGCTGCTCCGAAGGCCAGGCCTTTGTCAAGAAAGCGCTGCTGGAGCGCCAAGTCGGTCGGGGGCGCAGGCCGGGCCAGGACGTCCCTGGCACCAACGGGTTCGGTACGGCCAAAAATAAACAAGACAGTAAGCGGGATGCATGGCGTGACCCAGGATCGGGATGGATCTGACTCAGGATCGGGATGGATCCAACACAGCGCTTTGGGCTTACACCAGATCGCGGATGTCGGTCTCGATCTGGCGGGTGACGGTGCGCAGGATGTCGAAGGAGCCGGGTGCTCGGGCAGCCATGGCGGATGGGGGGTGGATCGGTCGGTGCCGGTGGAGGGCAGATGGAGGGCAGATGGAGGGCAGATGGATGCAGAGGACGATGAACGCAATGGATGATGGAAATCAGAGCAAATCAGTGTGTGTGTGCTGGCCAATGGCGAGCGCGGATGCTGTGGCGGTGCGGCCGCTGTGGTGACGTGTTCGGTGGATGTTTGCTCGACCTGTCGTTCGACTTGCCGATCTGTTGGCTGGTTGGCTTTCGTCTGCTGCGTCCATCTGCCGGGGCTCCACCACATCCATCAACTGCACCACATCCATCAACTGCACCACATCCATCAACTGCACCACATCCATCAACTCCACCACATCCATCAGCTGCACCAGCTGCATCGGCTCCGTCAAGGCCATCCTACACTGTAGGCGCCATTGTCTGCATCTGCCTGCCTGCCTGCCTGCCTGCCTCCAGATCGCCGTCGGCCTGCCCCTGCTCATCTTGCCTCGCCCTCGCTCCCGTCAATCAGCTCAACAATGCCTGCGTCGTTCCAGTCTCTTGATATCAACGACTCGCCCCGCCAGGCCGACCGCTCCTCGCTGCTCGGCTGTGTCTTTGTGGCCATGGCCCGTCTCCTCGAGTTGGTCTACGATCTGTTTGCTGGCCTGGTGTCGAGCATCAAGGGATGCTTCCGACCCGGCACCACATCCGTCAACGGAAGAACCTACAAGACCATCAGGCCCCTCGGCGAAGGAGGTACCCACACCCGGCCTTTGCTGCAATCCGGACTTGTCTGTGCAGAATCAGCCTCGATGCTTCTCCACCAGCCAGTGTCCCCCTCCCCGGCACGCAAATCGCTCATCGAGAACAGACCAGGCCCTTAGCTCGATTGTTAACAAGCCTGATGCGTCGTCTCTTTAGGGTTCTCGTATGTGTATCTGGTTCAAGAAACAGCCCCTCGCCGGTCCCTCTTTGCTCTCAAGAAGGTGCGCCTCCAACTGCCCGAGCACGAAGACCGCTTTCAGAAAGAAATCGAAGCCCACAAGTCCGTGGACTCGCCGCATGTCCTCAAGCTGGTCGACTACGAAATCGTCCGCGACTCAAAAGGCACCGAGGGATTGCTGCTTCTGCCGTACCATCACCTCGGAACGGTAAGCGGCTCCTACATGTTGTCCGCAGGCTGGCCAGGAGGCGGGCTGCTCAGCGATCCAAGCAGAATGGAGCCTGAGCGGCTACCAGCGAGCCAGACCGGAACTGGTCACATCGGCTGCGACTATGCTCATCTGCTGTCGGCTCTGCTATCGGCTCTGGCGGCCATACAGGTCCAGGATTTGATCGACAACACTCCACCGCGCGACTTTATCCCCATGCCCAAGATCATCAAGTTTGCCATCGGGATCGCCAAGGGTCTGCAAGCCTTCCAGTGAGTAGAATGAGGCAGTCTCTTCAGTGGCGCTGCTACTGTTGGCCATTGATCATTAGCTATTGGCTGCTGCGATCGCATCTGGGTGTATACCATTCCAGCGGCACGGATATGGTCTCCTCCTGGCTCAGGTTGTCCGTCTGATGCGCTGCTTTCTGACTGCTGCAGCACCCATAACCCTCCCCTGGCGTATCGTGATCTGAAGGTGCGTATCCATTATCGTCTCGCTCTGTTGGCAGCATCGCCTCGCAGCTGCATCGAGGGCACCCACGTTTCTGGCGATATAGCAACGGCGACATGTTGACGACTCTAACCATTACCTCCGCCCTGACGCTGCCGTGGCCGTTGTTCGACTGCCCCAGCCGGCCAACGTTCTCATCGGCGAGGAGGACCTCGTCGTGCTGACAGATCTCGGGTCGGTGGCCGAGGCTCGGGTGAGAATCACGAATCGCAGAGATGCCACCGTGCTTCAGGAGCACTGCGCCGAGACCGTCACAGCGACCTATCGGGCACCCGAGCTGTTTGACCCGCCCACGGGAAGCCTTGTCGACGAACGAAGCGATGTCTGGGCGCTGGGATGCACACTCTACGCTATGGCGTACAAATCGCCTCCATGTAAGAACAACCGCTGGAATAGCTTGGGCGCTGGTTGGCACCCATCAGCACCCTCTGCATGTGGATCTTGCTCTCCAGGATCATCCAGAACACTGACACTGTCCCTTTGATGCCATTAGTCGACGGCACCCTCACGGCCGTTGTCAACAGTCGCGTGCGCTTCCCACTCGGGAGCGATCCTTACGGCCAGCCTTTCCGCAATCTGATCGAGTCGATGTTGGTGACAAGTCCTGCCTCGCGGCCAACCATCGACGTTATCCTGTCCAAGTGCGAAGCCCTCCAGTCGGCCCTTGGATTGGCGAGCGATTCAGATGTGTAGAGTCTGTCGATGGTGCCTGATGCCCAGAACGGAACGGACGATGTCGTTCCGATGTGTGCCGACAATGTTCTGGCTCTCGGCGGGCCTGGCTCTGGGAATAGAGATGGTATCGGCATGAGTTAACCGACGCCGTCGCTCGTGCGTTTCTATGGCTTTGCCCGGCGCTAGTGTGCTGGCTGTGCTTGCTGGGCTGTCTGTGCTGGAGATGATCGCAGTGCGGGTGCCGATCTGGAAGTCGATCTGTGGTGCCGATGAGGAGCCAATCTGGGTGCCGATGAGGAGCCAAGCTCTCTCGGATGCACTGCGGGCACCGCTGTCGCTGCAAGATCGGCCCAGCCCACACCCAATCGAGCATCCTCGGTTGATCGACGCTGCAAGCCCAATGTGCAGGCCTCGATCGAAGCTGGGTCCGGGGAAAGGCCTGGGCTGTGGATGAACGGGCGTGCGTATGCGTGTTGATACACAGGCTCGCAGAGCACATCGAGCTACAGGCTGATGGCCTGCAGCCGCTCCTGGATATCGGCCAGTTCCGACTCGAGCTCACTCTTCTTGGAGATCTTTTCCTTCTGGTCGTTGTCAAGCTCGGCGCCGTTGGTTGCCTTCTGCTCCAGCTCCTCGATCTGTCGCAGCTTCTTCTTGATGGCCTTGGATCGCTTCTCGAAATCGGTAGTCTGTGCCTGGCTCTCGGCCACAGCAGGTTGCGCTGGCTGGGTCTCGGCCGGCTCCGAGTTCTCCTGGGTGTCGGCATCGTCGCTCTGTCGTTGCTGCCGTTGCTCTTGCTGCTCTTGTTGTTGCTGCTTCTCGAGTCGCTTCTTCTCGTTCCGCCGGGCGTTCTTTCCCTTCTTATCGGCATCGACCTGGTCGGCTTGCTGCTGCTGTCCCATGCCGACGACATAGCCCGCCGGAAGCTTGATGGCCTCTGCACGAGGGTTGGTGTATCGCTTGACATCCTCCTGTGGAATGAAGCCTGGGCGGATCTTGCGCTCGGGACGGATGCTGCCGTCCGCACGACGGGAGGCCGGGATCACCCGCTCGTTTTCGGGTCCGCGGGTGACGATGCCGGAGGCGGTTTGGCTGGACGGTGGTCGGCGAGACATGGCCGGACGTGGGGCGAGGAGTTTGCTGCAAGACAGAGGCAGACGGCCGCGGTCTGGGCGTGATGGGCAAAATGCAAACGTGGCTGTCCTTTGCAAGGCCGCTGCGCATGGTGTCGGCGACACCCGTGAGAAAGCAGGTCTGCTGTCTCCTGTGGCCGCACTGCACGAGCACCCGATCCGCTGCAGCGCAACTGTGAATGCTGCACATCAGCGAATGCTGCACACCAGCGAGATACAGCGATTCGTAGAACGTGTGTCGGCGCCGGGTGCAGGTGCAGTTCTGCGTCGACCCGTCCGATCCCGAGGGCGGCCGAGCATCCAGAGTGGGGCTGCTCGGCCGCGCCGATGGCCCTGGTCGAGCCCAGACTCTCCCTGTCGATAGCGACCGCTCTGGCGGTGTATTCTGGCCGCGAGCGGGCTCTGGCGGCAACGGGACCGGCCGGCTCGATCGACGGTGCAGCGCCGGTGGGCGAGTCGGCCGAGGGCAGCGGGCGTGCGGGCGAGCCGGCGAAAGGGTGGGGTCGAGTATCGCCGGCCGCTCCTCAAAAGATCGCTCGGCCGTCTCCTGCCTCCTCCGGCGACCTTTCACCCCCGGTCCACCCCTCATCTGCGCACCCACCGCCGATCGGCCTCCCCGCGGCCCGTCCTGCACCGACAGACCTCTGCCCACTGGCCACGCCTTTCCGTCTCTGCCACCGCCCGTCTTCATGCTTTCGTTCGCCGACGCCGTGACGACCATGTCATCGAGTCGAGCCGCCGATGAGGACGATATACCGCTGCTGGACTTTGTCGAGAACTCCCAGGCCGAGCCCGACAAGGACGCCCTGCTCGGGACTCCCAAGGATGCTCCGAAGGATGTCATGGACGAGCCCGATTCGGCCTGTGTGATCCAGGACCAGCCGATCGTAAACCAGGGGTTTCTCGATGGTGTGTCCTCGTCCGCTGGCTCGCCCGCCTCCCTCTCGCCGTCCCTGTTCCGAATTGCATCGCTGTGTCGCCTGCCTCATGCTCTCAACGGCATCCGCTTGGCTGCGTCGATACCGACTGTATCGGCGCTGCCATGCAGCAAACCAGCACACATTTATGCCACCCACTTGCACGAAAGCTCAATTCGCTCCCAGACGACCACTTTCGCTCGTGCATGTCCGGGCGATCGCTACTAACCCATTCCCCTCGATCCGGCTCAATCCCTAGACTATTTCGAAAGCGTCAAACGCGGCTTCATCGACCGAGTGCATTACTATGTTGCGAATGGGATTGTTCAGCCCACGATGTGTGATAAGGACGGCTGCACTGCCTTGCACTGGGCTGCGTTGGTACGCCTCTCCCTCGCTCTCCCTGTCGCTTTGCGTCCTGCAGCCATGCACCAGGCACAACAGCCGACGAGCCTGTGTGCGCCGGCCGTGCTCATCATGGGGCTTGGGTTCGACCGACATTTTTCTTTTCTTTCCGTGGACCTGGTTTTTTGAGTCGATTGCCTCGATTCCGATATTGGCTCCTGGATATCGACCACATGGCTCCTCGCTGCCATGGATGCTCATTCGCTGTGATCCCTTGCCTCCGCTTCTTCCTTGGCTTTAGGAAAACAACATCCAGATGGCTCAGTATCTGATTGATCGGGGCGCAAACGTCAATGCCCTTGGCGGTAGGCGTCGATAGGGAGAGCAACCAGATTGGCCGTTCGAGCAGACCTGCCAAATCGCCCTATGATCCTGTCGCCTAACTCTGATACAACTGCCGGACTTGCTCGCCATATCCCGTTCGTCTCACACAGGACACTACCAGTCGGGGCCCATGCATTGGGCGGCAAAGTAAGCAACCCGTCGCAGAGCGCTCCTGCACTTGACAACCAGACCCGAGAGCCGGTGCTCTTCTGTCGTGGTGCTGCACGGCGCTTCCCCTCGCTTCCCTGGCCTTTATTTGATTCGTGCACACCGTATTGATGTGTTTGACCCCTCCGGCTTCTTTGGTGCTCCAGCTCGGGCCATTTGGAGATGGTTGCCCTTCTCCACAAGCGCGGTGCCGATCCCAACATTCAAGATACGCAGGGCTACAACTGCCTTCATATTGCTGTGCAGGCCGACAAAGCCATGGTCGTGCTCTTCCTGCTCTCGACGGGCATCGACGTCAACTGCCCAGACGCGGGCGGACACACGCCACTGATGTGGGCAACCTACCGGAACACATCGATGGACTGCATCTCCGTACTCATCGCCTGGGGTGCTGAGCTCAACATGCAGGACGATCAAGGACACACGGCATTGCACTGGGCGGTAGGTACTGGTGCCTGTTTGTCCGCTGTCCGCTCGCAGCACTGTGTTGTTGAGGACGTGGCGAGTACTGCCAATGTTGGATTGCGGACACGACCGCAAGCGAGACATCGCCCATCGACTACTTTCGTCGTTTTTCAAGGCGCTAATCTTCGAATCGGGTGTCTTGGTCGCGACTGAAGGTCATCACGAGCCAGCCCGAGTACTTTGAGAGGCTTATCAAAGCAGGGGCCCACATCGATGTCGTCGACAGCCAGGGCAGGACACCAGCGAGCTGGTGTGTGGAGCGCGGCACCTCGAAGCTCTTTGAACAAGCCGTCAAGTACCGCTCAACCAACGTCCATCTGCCGGTCAACCAGAGCCGCGTACGTGTCTGCACCGCCGGTGATTTCTTTGAGCGGTGGGCTCCGCACTCGGAGCGCAGGGATATCTGGACTGGCAGCCATGGCAGCAACTTGGTGATACGTTCTGGGGCCGCGATACCGATTGCCCTCACGCTTTTGCATGACGCCCGCCCTTCGTGCTCATCTCCGATTCACGCATCCATAGATCACGGCAAATCGAGTCCTCTACACGCTGCCCTACCTGCTGATCCCCATGGTGGTCCTGGCCTATTCAATGGCTCCGTTCTACTATTCCATACCCGCGATCCTGGTCGCCTCTGCGGCTGTCCACAAGTTTTTGGTCGCCGATATATTGATGATCCGCGGCTCGAGGCTGTCCTTGACGCCTGTGACAACGGCCATCCCGCAGGCAACAATGTTCTTTATGCTTTGTACATGGATCCGCGTGTCACGATGTAAGTTTCAGGGCGATGCCAATGGCCACGGCGATAGCAAGCGCGGTGGTAATGGCGATGAGTAGTCCTTGGCTCGAGGGCAACTGAAGAGGCACTCGCGAAATCTGCGATTGGCAACGAAGCCCCCCCCCCACTGAGCTCTCGACCACGACCAGCTACTGACTGCGACCTTTATCTTCTCATTTGATGCAACTGCTGCCACCGCACACTCGCCACGCCCGCTGCGTTCGCCGCGCCTACTTGTCCGCACTGCCTCTCCAACAGATATTGCGTTTCTCTATGTTCACCATGTCATTTTCTTGGTGTGCTTTGTCGTCACGTCCTGGAGCTTCTACAAGTCCATCTACAGCGACCCCGGGTACATTCGCCAGATCACCTCGGACCAGGATAAGAAGGATCTTGTGCTACAACTGGTTTCCGAAGGACGTCTGAACAGCCGAACGTTCTGCATCACTTGCTCGGTAGGTGGTACCACGAGGCCTAGATATCAGGCACCAGGCCTGGGCGCCTGGGTCTCGGGATTGAGTGGTATGCTCATGTGAGCACGCGAGCATCAAAATAACCTCAAACATACAACTGTCGCCACAGAACATCAAGCCGCTGAGGAGCAAGCACTGCAAGTTCTGCAATCGATGCGTCGCCAGATTCGACCAGTATGTGTTTGACCCGCCAGTTGTGTTTGCTTGGCCGACAGCATGCAGGCTTGGTGCATATTCTTCCTCGATCCATGTGCGAGGTCGGGCCAAAGTCAGGCGATTCCGATTCTGATGGAAATTGCATCGCTCTTCTCCTCGCCTTTGCCCTCAAGCCACTGCCCATGGACGTACAACTGCATTGGCCATCTGAACCACCGGTACTTTGTTGTCTTCACGGCCGCCCTTCCAATTGGAGCAATCACGTTTGCTTCTATGATGTTTTCGTGTAAGTGGGCAGCGGTGTATGCTGCTTGAGTCGGCTGCCGCTGAAGATGACGTCCCGCAACATCAACAAGTCGCTGTAGTCCGTCCGGCTCATCGCTCTTGCTCCCGCATCCACTCGACGTACCCAGACCTCAATCTTTACTACAAGCCCACACCCGATGGACCTGCGAGCTGTCTCAACCTCTTTGGATCCGATCTATGCGGCTACTTTAGCTATGACCCGTGGGCTTTGCTCCTGGCACAATGGGCGATCCTCAACAGCCTGTGGGTCGCCCTTCTTTTTGTTTCGCAGATGGTCCAGATCGCCCACGGCCGAACCTCGAACGAGGCACAGAACTACCACCGCTTTTCGTACATGGTCCATCCCGGCGACATGGATTTGCCGGCGTATCGTCGCAGGCCCTTCAATCCCTTCGACATGGGATTATCACGCAACTGCATGGAGTTCTGGACAGGGACCGGGCCTCTGGCAGATATCAGCTGGTAAGGACGCAAGCATCCTTTGGCGAGGCATGCTGTCGCGCACAATGGTCAAAGTCGTCCACTCCTCCCTGCGTTGCGCAATCGATGCATCGTTCGCGCTCACTGATGTACGCCTCGGTCCTTTTCAACTCAGGTTCGACATTCAGAGTGTCCCGCAGCACCTGCAAAAATCCAGCCCAGTGTGAACGGGGGAGAACATTCAAATCGCACCGCATCACAGGTCGTCGTTGAGGCGCGGATGTGTTGTGTCGACTGTCGCTTTCCCTCGTCTCTCTATTCGCTTGCTTGGCTCAAGCGGCCATCCGCCCCTCCCCCTCCTCTGTTTCCTGCCATCGTTTGCAGTTTCTCTATCTCTATCTTGATCTTGATCCTGCCGTTGTTGTCGCCTTTCCATGCCTCCATTATCCCCCCCTCCTTTGCCTCAAAAATATGGGAAAAAAGTGGATCCTCCTCCCCGCTCTAATTACGGCTTGTTGACTCGCCCGCTCCACCTGTTTCTGCTTCGCCCCGGACCCATCGGTGCCGCCCTTTTGTTACGACGGATCGCATCTCTCTGTTGCATTCGCAGTCAGCTCGGGCGCTCGGAGTGCTTCTTTGATCGTCTTCAGTTTCTAGAATTGTACCCGACTTGCAGCCCTTCCTCTCACTTTCTTGCAGGGAAGGGGGAGGGCCAAGAGAAAAGTACTTTGCCGCTGTTTTTGACTTTGCTGGATGACTTTTGCCGCCGCTTGCGGTTGACCGGCTTCTGGCTCGTCGTCTTTATCCTTGCCATGCTTCAATAACCCACTCGAATCGTATCCCGGCTCAGCACCAGCGCGGCGGATGGCGATTGTGGAGGATGGATGCGTGTGTATTGCCACTCAGAGAGAGCAACAATCAAAGGCATATCGGGGTGCCCCCGTTTTCGTTCCGTGGGTGCAACATGATTCTGGGCTGGACAACCCATTCTGCCCTCCAGTCGCTGACATGCAATTTACTTGGTCTTGCGCAGGTCTCGCCATCCAGTCACTCCATCCTTGAGGATGGCGGCACACTCTCCCAGGGTGGTGCTCGAGTCCAGCAGGATCAGCGAGAGGTCTTCTTCCTGGCTGCCTCTCCACATCACACCAAAGTTGCGCTGGGCAAACTGGGCGGCGGCGGTGCTGACAGGAGCCTCCTCCCGGCTCTCCTGCTCCTCGGCGCCGGCCCAGGTGTCGCGGGCCAGGTCCGAGGTTTGAGCCAGGCGGACCTCGACAATGTAGCCGGTGACCGGACCCAGGAGACTGACCCAGCCGCCGGAGGGATTCTCGATCGGGACGGTCTTGACGTGCAGGGCCAGGGAGTTGCTCTTGGAGTGGAAGTCGGCGGCTTCTTCGTACTCGATCTGCAAACGGCGATGGACCTCCATCCAGTTGCAGACTGGAATGGGCAGGTGTGTCAGCGAGCAAGCGGTCATCCGAGTTCATTAGAGCTCATCCGAGCTCATTCGAGCCGGGGTAGAGGCAGAAGAAGAGTGGGCAGGGCACGGCATCCGGGCACATCTTGCTGCAGATGGCAGGACGCCTGTGGCTGAGGGATTTGGTCGAATGTTCTTGCACAGCCCGACTTACTGTCGTCCAGGGTGCCGACCCACACAAAGGAGGAATTGCCTGCCCAGTTCAGGCCGATTTTGCGGAGCATCGGGGGTGCAATCATGGTGGTGTCTGGACGGGAGCAACGCAGGATCGTCAGGGCAGAGACGATGGAAATCTCCAGCTGTCGACAGCGATGCATCCGGACGGTACGCAGGACTGCAATGCCAAAATGCCACCACCGCAGACGCCGCCGGCTCAAACATTCCATATATGCAGGCCTGAAGCCCCCTGAATGCTGTGGCCGAGATGGATCATTGCCCAGATGCAAGGCTGCTGACGAGAAGCCTACCATTGACGTATCCATACTTGAGGGTTGCCATGGCGATCGATGGGCGTGCAGACGACGCAGAGGTATCCGGGAGTAGGAGGGTTGGCTGATGGAGGACGACACAGGGCCTGAATGCAGCCCAGAGCAACAGCCGGGAGGACGGAATGGGCGAGAGCGCGACTCCTCGCCGAGAGCAGAGGTTGTTCTCGCTGCGGGCGCTGCCGAATCAATCGGCCGACCAGAAGCCTCCCTTGGGATCTGCAAGCGAGGGAGCCGAGCCAGGGAGCCGACGCCCCGGCCGGAACGAGCACGGCCGAAAGTAGCATATCGGCGAGCACAGGTTTTGCACAAACGAGACCAACACGCAGCAAGAGCCAAGCACGTTTTTCCCAAGACGAGGCTCGCCAACAAAGCCCGGAATGACGATCAAGCAGCCGATCTCTGGCCGAGGATGGCCGAATGGTGCGAGTGCCGCCCGCTCAAAGCATCACAATCACAGTCGTCGGATTCATGCACCGGCCATCAGGGGTCTGTGCGTCGTGAGGAGTCGATGTGTATTGATGATGCAGGCGCGAGTTGATACCAGTGTCCCCACCACTGCGTCCGTACCGTCTGCAGCCAGAGATGGGTCGATCTGCTGGCGACCCGACACTCGAAACCCAGCTGCTGCTTTGAATTGCTGGAGCCGTTTGTGCCTGCCGAGTTCACCAGGGATTCTGCAGTCGGCCGAGATCGCGCCGACCCATAACATTTCCCTGATCAGCAGACTTGCGATACCAGTAGAGGGCGGCATCAAGGTCCTGGGCCACACCCGAGCCGTCTCTGTAGTGGCTGCCGAGCTTGTGCTGCCCAAAGGAATTGCCTTGCACGGCCGACTTGCGGAACCACTCGATGGCCTTGATGGCGTCTCGGGGAACGCCGCTTCCCGTTTCGTAGCAGCGACCAACTCCAACCTGCCCGTACGAGTCGTCTTGGGCGGCCGCCTTGCTGTACCAACTGAATGCCTTCGAGTCATCTCTCGGCACACCCTTCCCGTTGGCATAACAGTGCCCCAGCAAATACTGGCTGGGGCTGTATCCTTGGTTGGCCAGCTCTGCAAACGCTTCTGCAGCCGCGGCGTGGTTCCGCTCGACTCCAACTCCGTGTAGAAGACAGGTCGCCATGAGCTGTTTGCAAAGCCAGTCGCGCTCTGATCCCATCCGGCATAGCTTGAAGAACTTGCGGGCCGCAGAAGACTTGTCGGTCACCGACCAAGCGCTGGCCAGACACTGGTCCTCTCCAAATATGAAATCATCCGCCGCATTCTCGCGGATCATCTTGACCCCCTTTTGCTTGTTTTGCGGCGTCCCTCGGCCGAGATAGTGCATCCAGCCGATCATGTGGACGACAGTGCGCTTGGTGTCGGGATCGGCGAGCTCGGCGGCGAGCTCTTGCCAGCGGTTGAAGGCATCGGTGTCGCTCTGCTCGACGCCATGACCAATGAATGAGAACCATCCACGAATGAATGCAACGCGGGGTCGAGCACCGCGGGATCCTTGATTGATGGCCTTGGTGAACCACTCGACAGCTGCATCGAGGTCTTGTTCGACTCCTTCGCCGTTCTCGTAGTAGCGGCCGAGGGCGACTTGAGCCGGACAGAGTCCACGAACGGCAAGGCCGCGATAGATCTCTGCTGCTTTGGCATCGTCTTGGTCGACTCCATAGCCCTTGCGGTAACATTCGGCGATTTGATACCGTGCTTTCGAATGGCCAGCTTGAGCGCAACTTTCGAAAAGGCGGTACATTTGGTTTCCCATGGCCTCCAATTCGGGCCTTGTTATATCCGTGCGGTAAACGGTATCGGCCTGGAGCACCCGGCCCAGGAAATACGAGGCAGCAATGTTTCCCTGGTCAGAGAGCGAGATGATCCAGGACCGGTCGGTGGCCTCCTGACCGCAATAGTGCGCTGCGAGGACCATCATTTCGCTCGGTGTGAGGCTGATTTGTAGCAATCCGTCGGGGCGACACAGCCCTGCTCCTTTGCACCAGTCGTGAAAGCGAGCCACCTTGGAGGGCAGGAGACGCTGGGCTCGCCTACACACGAGGAACAGGTTCCTGACGGTGATGTGGTCGAGTGCGAGCCGGAAGCCGTCGTTGAGGCACAAGACGGTGAACAGGTCCGGATGGAGATCGAGCAGTGGCTGGGTGGCACTGTGGGAGGATTCGATGCTGGCAGCCATGGTGTGTGGCAAGGGAGATGGAGATGGAGATGGAGATGGAGATGGAGATGGAGATGGAGATGGAGATGTGGATTTGGATTTGGATGTGGATTTGGATTTGGATGTGGACGACGCCGACGGAGAACGATGGGATGGCGATGGAGGCAGAAGCGAGGAGGCAGAAAGCGGGGAAGACGAGGATGACGTAATCAGGAAGCATGAGCCGCTGCGGACAACACTCCAGAGTGTCCAAGTGACTCGGTGCCGACAGGGCTGCGGAGAAGCCCGAGACAGTGAGGTGGAAGGAGATTGGCTCTTCAGAGCGGGTTGAAGTCTGCTTCGCCATGTATTTCCGACTCTATGAACTGCGAGCGCCGAACGTGCTCTGGCCGAGGCAAGGCAAGATACGAGCTCCAGATCGCTCCTCCAACACTCCAGGCAAAATACAAGGTGTGTGGTGCGGACGGGACGACTGCCCCACGCTTGGGCGAGCGAGCTGTATATTGTCACCAAGGCCGACTTCTGTCTCCAGACAGCGGCACATGGAGCGAGCCACGCCGGCCAAGTAAGGTATCCGTCGTTGCGGTCGCTCGGGGGCGCTGCTCTAATCTCTCGGCAGCCCACAAATGTCGCAGCTGTCGTGGCCGCCGCTGTTTCTGAAGGTGCAGTGCCGACAGTCCCACTCGACGGGAGGCGGAGCCGACGATCCAGCGGCATTGTGGGCGGACCCGGTGCCGCGCTGCTGCTGGCCACTGCTGGTTTGCTTTGCGATTTCCAGCATGGACATCCAGCCTCCGCTGTGGCTCAGCTGCGCTGCTGCTCCTGCATCCTTGGTTCGCACAACGTCGAGCATCAGGCGGACTTCGTTCTGGAGAGATAACACCGACGGTTCAAACCCATGTCGTGGTAGAGGCAATATGTGAGTAGAGACGACGATGCCAGTGCTTCAAATGCAGCGATACCGGTGTGCGTACGAATCGAACGGTGCCGTCTCCAACCATCAAAGCGACGAGTCTCTCTCTCTCATGCTCTCCCAGGACTGTGACATCTACATGCCCAGCGGCTCTCGCGGTGTGTGAATCTCACCTCCTCCAGGATGCCAGACTGAGAGAGGAACAGCAGCGCATGAAAGTCCGAGAGGGCCTGGACCAAATCGCGGTCGTATTGCTTCAGGCGCTTCTCCAGCGCCGTAAGACCGGCATCGACGCCAAGTGCATCGCGGTTCTCGATCGGGAACGCATTCTGCTTGTCAAAGAACGGAGCCGGTGTCTGCGGGAATCCGTGCGTGACCGTCACCAGCAGATAGTCGACCGGGAACGTGGGTTTGGCAGGCTCCTTGACCATGATCGAGTACTGGTTCTTGTATTTGTAGAACACCTCTGGGACGTACTTTTCGGATGTCGAGGCTTGGACCCGCATCAAGTCAGGCTTTACACAAGCCTCGACGATCTTGTCACGCTCCATTGCCATGGCAACGTTGGAAACCTGATAGGATTCAATATCGATGGCGCCTTCCCGGTTGCCTGGAGGAGCAAACATGGGCCTGGCAAGTAAGTGATCGCGTGCAGTCACTCATCTGCATCGTGGGACGCCAGCACAGGCTCGACAACATGATTCCGTCATCGTCAATCGCCGGCGTGTCTCCAGCGCCTCACGCATACAACGCACCTGTAATCACGCAGGTCACGAAGCGGCTGCCAAACGTGCCCGTCGGCGCATACCGGGTCTTGGTCAAGTGCTTGTTCTGCATCTCTGCTGAGAAGAGACACTCGGCCGACGACAGGAAGTACGATGCTTCGTGGCGCTTGCACACAACCAACCCATTGCCCTTGCCGCTATCGAGCAGGTCGGTGTAGATCATGCCCACACGACAAAGCCCTAGCTGCTTGGCAACCTGGTCGATCTTGGCCTCGGCCGCATCCGGAAGCAAGAGCTGGATGGCGTCGTGCTCGTTGAGCTGCGGTGGCTCGTACACAGCGCATACGATTGCCTTGACGCCGAGCGGGACCTTGTCGTAGACCTCGTATCGTCCGTACAAATAGCCAAACCGCTGTGTTCCGGTCGTGCGCCAGAAATGGACAATGTTCTCGATGATGCTTGGATCCTCAAACTCGATGTGATCGACCATGCGGAAGCCCTATGCGTTGGCCGCAGCGTCGAGCAAGATGTGGATATGGGCGTATCGGCGGTGAAGGGTGGCAGGCGGCAGAAGTGCGTGAATATCGGGAGGCGCAGGTGAGGAGGAAAATGTCAGCATTGGTGTGTAGAGACAGTCAAGTGGTCTCCTGGCACCAGGTCCGCTGCCGTGCGATTAGCCAGACGGTTCAACGACCCTTCAACAGCTCCAGAACGAAGCGTAAATATACCTGGGGCTGAAGGGTGATTGATGAGGGCTGGCATTTTGTGCAGATGCCGTTGGGATAGGGGTCGTGGCTCTTGGACGGACATGGCATCTTGACAGAAAAGTCAAAGTCGTCCAGCGGCGGAATGAACTTGGAGCTCGTGGCCTTGCTTTGGGCAGTGAGCTGCTTGATGTAGGCGTGGAAGGACATGTGCTTGATCTTGTTCTCTTCAAGGTACTTGGCGTCATAGGGCTCGAGCGGCATACAGTAGTCGCACATCCCTGAGGAGCCGTGACGGCAGCTTTGATGCAGCCAGTGCAGGCCAGCGTCAGTTCCTCACGACATCGATCCAGTCCAACAAATGCGAAGCCGGCGCCTGTTGCTCTCGCTGGGTCCGTCCATCGGGCCAGGCGTCCCGGAGCCACACGGACCGAGGAAGGACGAGGCCTCGCCCACCATGTCTGCAGCATCGCCGATCGGCATTCCAAAACGACTCACAATCTGACATCTCGATCGCGCTTGACGATGCCCTTCTGCTTCTCCAAAATGTTGTCGACAGGGTCCTGCTCGACAATCAGCGGCCGCGCAGTGTCGACGACACGGGGTGCGGGCGTCTGGACGTCTCCATCCTTGGCGAAAGCCACATACACCATATCTCCGTGCCTGGGTATTGGGTCGCACGATGCAAGTCCATACCGAAATGCAAACTGGGGGTTAGGGCTCTGGACAAGTTGGAGGGGGGAGGCAAAGTCGATGGGTCTCTGTTGGCAAATATCCAGCCGTGCGACACAAACACCTGTCGATACCAACCTCAGAGGCACAGATGCGAGCGATACATCAATGCGAGCCGCAAGGCTCTTGGATTGAGGTGGATCCAGGAACACATCAATCCGCGATGAGAACGAGCCAGCCTTGACGATCTGAGCACGAATGGAGTGTATGTGGTAAGGATCAATGCTACTGGTTCGCCAAAGGACAGGCCGCTCGCCCCCCCCCACGATCCATGAAACAGCCCAGACCCGGTGTCCTTGATCGGGGGACTCGGTCCTCGACAGCCCAGCTGGGTTCGGTGTGGATAGACTGCAGGTAGAAGCCCCGAGAGGCCGATCGATCCGAGACACAGTGCATGCCGTTTGACCCGACGGTGTGGGAATGGCCAGCAACGCATCGGTGCGCCGGACAAGATGGAGCTGTGGGAACCTCAGACTAGGCCGATCAGCGGCACTCACCTTCTGAACAAGCTCGGCGACGCTGCTTGAGGGTTCGATTTCGATTCGGAGCTGGCCTTCGGGTGTTCTGGCTCTGATGATCTGCTCAGATGACACAGAGCCATCGTGGAAGCATCAATGACCTTGAATCGACTCGGATATCTTTCCACCATCAGGACGTCCTCCACGAGCAGCAGCAGGAATGCTGGCCAGTGTGTGCCCTGGCGGACTGCCGGTGCTGCTTCTGACCAACAGAGAACGGCTCGTGCGATTGATGCAGTCGCTCCTGTCACTGGAGCCAGCGGCGGCGACGAGTGCCTTACCATAGTTGCGTGTGGAGCGGACAAGACAGCGGCTGCGGGCCACGGCGGATTGCAATGGCGGATGGCGGATGGTGGATGATGGATGGTGGATGATGGACGACGAGCGATGCGATGCTGGGTGTTGCTGGGTGTTGATGGGATGGTGCTTGGCGACCCGTCTCGCCGAGAGGCCTCTCGCCGAGCTCTCGCTGCGGCCTCGCTCTCACCGACCCTGGCTCGAGCATGGCCAATGGCGCGGCCCTCGTCACGTGTGTCTGAGTTTCAAATCTGCCCAATCGGGAAGGTCGCACGGATTTTTTTTTCTGCTGCTGTTGGTGGGATTCGGTCCGTGGATGGTCCGTGGATGGGTCTGGGACAGAGACGCTCTCGGATCTGCATCGGGATATCTGTCTGTCCGCCCATCCTGCCGTCGCCGCAGCCGACACACCGACACCGACACCGACACCGGCGCCCCGAGCCCTGTCCAACGCACCCGTCAAAGCCCAAGCCGGCTTTCGCTTGTTCTGCACATCAGCACATTCGCACCCACCGCACTCACATCGCCAACCATGAAGCTGAATCCGAAGCTGATCCGATATATGGGCAACGACGAGTTCCGTGTCCTGACCGCTGTACGGCTGGATCCTTTTCGAGCATATTTGCAGTGGGATAGAGGTGGTGGCTGACGGGTCGTTGGCGGACAGCGAACCTCAGCAGCGGACAGCAATGCCAACCGACGACAGAGAGCGACAAGAGTCAGGAGCGGCAAGACCGACATTGGCACCTTGGGCCATTTCCAAGAGCCCGAAAATGCTCACTTTATATCCTGTGTGCATCCGCACCCCAGGCCGAGATGGGCTCACGCAACCACGAAGTCGTTCCGACCTCGCTGATTGCCAACATTGCCAACTTGCGACACGGCGGCACGAACAAGATCCTCAACGACCTCTGCAAAAACACCCTTGTTGCTCGGGTCCAGAACTCAAAATGTAGGTAGATGGCGCTAGCGCCATGGGGAAGGCGATTCATGGCAGCCAGTCGCTGTGTTGCTGCTCCATTTTGGCACTTGCCCTCGACAGCATATTTGCCAGAGGCCCCTGACCAGAACACAATGTGCTCTCATCCACACATCCGCACATCGGCCCACAGACGATGGATACCGCTTGACGTATGGTGGATACGACTACCTGGCACTCAAGACCCTGAGCCGGAGAGAGTCGGTCTACTCGGTTGGAAACCAGATCGGTGTGGGCAAGGAGTCAGGTAGACTGTCGAGCATACAGACATATGTGCACATAAGCATACGGACATGGGATCATGAAGTCGGATGAGCACTACCGACTTTAGAACGAGCGCCGGGTTCGGCCGAGATGGTTCCTCTGGAGCCGCGGGCGATCCGAGCTGACCGTGCCATTTGTGCCAGACATTTTCATCGTCGCCGATGCCGAGGGCGAGCAGCGAGTCCTGAAGCTCCACCGCCTGGGCCGGACGTCCTTTCGGACGATCAAGGAGAAGCGTGACTATCTCAGGAACCGAAAATCGGGCTCCTGGCTGTACATGTCGCGACTGGCTGCAATGAAGGAGTTTGCCTTTATGAAGGTGCTGCACGAGAACGGATTCCCGGTGCCGACGCCGATCGACTGCAACCGCCACTGCATCGTGATGAGCTTGATCGACGCATACCCGCTGTAAGTTTACGTGCCCATGGCGTGCTGGATGTGCTGGATGTGCCGGGTGTGCTGGATGTGCTGGATGTGCTAGCCGCTGATGTCATGCCATCCCCTCGGCGGAAACAGGTGCCAAATCCACGATGTTGCCGAGCCCGGGAAGCTCTACTCGGCCCTGATGGATTTGATCGTGCGTCTGGCGTGCGCCGGCCTGATCCACGGTGACTTTAACGAGTTCAACATTCTCATCAAGGACGACGACACACCCATCTTGATCGATTTTCCACAGATGGTGTCGACCTCTCACCGAAACGCCGAGATGTAAGTGCAATGTGCATCGGCTCCCCGACCCTCCATTCGCCTTCACCTTCACTTCCGCTTCCACTTGTCTCGGCACAAGGGATGGAATTGACATGGAACCCCATCGCACCAGCCACGAGCCCAACTGGGACTGAACTCGCTCGTCTCTGCACCCAGGTACTTTAACCGCGATGTCGAGTGCATCCGCACCTTCTTCAAGAAGCGGTTCCACTACGAGAGTCGGCTCTACCCCCGATTCTCACGGGACGTCAATAACGAGCATCGCCTGGACGTCCAAGTCGCGGCGAGTGGCTTCAGCAAGAAACTGCAAGAGGAGCTCGAGGAGGTCAGTCGACGAGACTCGCGGCAAGAGAGAGGCAAGGAGGGAGTGTGAGTGTGAGTGGGAGTGGTATGAAGCTAGCTTGAGGCTGGCTGGCTGTGAGTCTTTATATTTGACGCTCACAATTTCAACATCCACTCCGCACATGCAACCTGGCAGTATCAAGAGATCGTTCAACTGGCTGAGGCTGAAGGACATGACGACGAGGACGGCGACTTTAGCGATGAGGAGATCATCGAGGAAGATGATGATGATGTTGACGATATCGATGTCGATGTCGATGTCGATGCCGATGCCGGTGGCGACAATCTAACTGCTGCAAACCAGCCACTCGACCGATCCAGGAATCGCATCAACCTTGCCCAGCAGACCATGGTGACCATCAGGGGCCAGGACGACGAAAATGACGACGGTGAGGATCCTCAGCTCGAAGAAATGGAGCTGTCGTCGTCGGTGGAGGATCTGGCATTGGACGCGACAGAGCCACCGAACGACGCAGCACCCGCTTCCACACGGCGCTTCAACTTTGGAAACGACGAAGACTTCCCTGGAGCGACGGCAGAAGAGGACCTGGACGAGGAATCGGACCAGGATGAAGAAGACATTGATGACGATGATGAAGAGGATGAAGCTGACGGACAGGCCGAGGAGCTCGAGCAAAACGACAACAGGCAGCGACGTGCCTTCCGCGACCCCGTTGCGGCCAGTGGTCCATCCCCTCGAGTGCGCGACCAGGCCGGCCAGCGCAAGCCGCTGGACAAGGACGAGATCAAGCGGCGAGTTGCCAAGGGATTCAGCCGAAAGCCAGGTGGATCCAAGCCTTCGAAGCGAAACGGCCAGAAGGACGGAGTCAAGCGTAGCGCGCGCGATTCGGCCAGAGCGGGCGGCAGCGTCTTCTTCTAGATCCGACTCGCAAAATCAGTCCGCCGAGCAGACAGCCAGACGCCAATGTGGGCAAACCTGGGCCGACTCGGCGGTCGGGTGATATGCGGTCTGCTTGCTGTGGTCCGTGCTCTGGGGTCGCATTGGCGCAGAGGAAGGTCAAGATGCCAACACAATACACAAGTCGCATGCATTCAGTAGCCTTTTACTTTCTTTCTCTCTGCTGGCGGTGCTTGTGCGCCTTTGGGCCCGGGTCGGGTCGGCCTTTCTGGAACTCAGTGAGTGGTGGAACGGTGTTGCTGGGTGCTTCCAGGACCGCTCCCATCCCCGGAATGCCCAGCCATCTCCGCACTGGACTGGTGGTGCCGCGATTGGCCTCGAACGTTCCAAGCGGAGTTGCACCTCGACGCGCAAGGGGTCGTCATGCTGACCATCGAGACTCCCAGATATATAGATCGAGACCCACCACCAATCCCCCCCCCCAGACTTGACATTGAGTTCCTGTATCTGATACTTAGATCTCCATCCTCACATCCAAGCAACACCAGGCTTCATTCCTCTTGGCCCCGCTTCCTTCCTCCTCTCCTAACTGCATTGCCACGATGCTCAACCCATTCTTTGGAAGTGATCCCTTCGAGGGCGAGCGCCGGCTGTTCAGTCGCATGAACAGGCTCATGGAGCAGATGATCACCGAGAGCGCCTATGCTGGCGAGCCGTCCGCGGCTCCGCAGTCCCCAGCCCCAGGCATGACGGATGCTGTCGCTCAGCAGACTCCCACCTGGGGATTCTTCCGCACGCCCCGTCTCGATGTCATTGAGACAGAGGACGCCTTTGTCGTCAAAGCAGACCTGCCTGGTTTGAAGAAGGTATGCAGCGAGTGCCGTGGGTCTTTCGCAGCAGCGGCCTTGGGTAGTGCGGGGCGATGTGCGAGGCGATACCAAGTCGGACACTCGCATCGGATCACATCAATCGCATTGCATTGTAATGCACCCGAGCATATCCGCTGTACGTGCTGCACTGTCTATTTCCTAACCACCTCTTGGTGCGCGGTCGTATGCACGTTTGCGATCTTTGCAGAACCAAGTTCGCATCTCCCTCCTCGACGGCATCCTGACGATCGAGGGTGAGCGCCACGCCGAGCACGACGAGTCCAGCGACACCTTGCACATGGTCGAGTGCTCGTATGGCCAGTTCCAGCGCAAGCTGCGCCTTCCCCCCACCGTCGATGCCGAGAAAATCGAGGCCAGGATGGCCGAGGGCGTCCTCGAGCTCAAGATCGCCAAGAAGGAGTTGCCGCCTCCTGCTGTGCCCAAGAAGATCCTGATCCAGTAGCACACGCCGCCTTGGCTTGATCGAGGGCATTTCGATCTTGTGGTCATTCGGCACTTTTACTTTGTCGTCTTCATGTGTTTCCTCCCACATTACCATATCCATCACCATCGTGAATCATTCATCTTTGATCATGTCGAGTTCGCCGACTGTTCCGGATACATAGTCGGTTGCAGATGTTGTCTGTGAACGGACTGCGCTGACTCTCCCATCATTGCCCAGATTCTGCCCAATATTTTTTGAATAAAGCAGTGCATGTAGCCCATGACCACGAGCCTGATCAAAAGTAGCCCGTGAGCGCCGATGGCCACGTCGCGATAGATGTGCTCACTTGCGCGAGATGATTGGATGGAACGTCGCTGCTGCTGAGAGCGGCTCAAGGAGGAGCACAATCCCGAGTGTCTCCACAACTTTTAAAACCGGCAGTGTCGGCAGTGATCAGTGTGTATTGGGATGACAAGCATGTACATATGGTTGTGTTGGAAACGTGGGAAGTGTGCGCGATGAACGCGATGCGATGTGGAAGAACAATATGCAAAACAAAAGAGCAAGCGAGATAGAGGGGGGGGTTATAGGGTTGAATGCGGGGCCATCGCTCGAGCTGTGTCTGGGGATATCTCGAGGGCCGCCTGGAAGTGTGCGCCAGGAAGACAATGTCATGGGGGTATCCATGCTGCATCCTCAGGCAGCTTGGTAGTAAAACACGGCGTTCGACTTGAGTACATGGTCGTACTGTGTGATGCGCCAGACACCGTTGGGCATGCACTCGATCGTGCTCGATATCCGCATGCCTTCGGGTGCATCGGGGAAGCTTGGGGGCAAGACTGGGCTGGGGGCCGAGGGCTGTGGCTGCAGCGAGTTGCACAGAGTGCTGTCGGACTGGGCGGAGGGCGAGCGCAGGGTCACCGGGCTCTGGGGCTCGCTGTCAACGTCACGGAAGAGGCTCGAGGCTCGCCTGCGCCAGTTGCACGCCTTGAACTGGATGGCGGACGGGTAGCGGAAGAGCTGCGAGAGCGCATTAGGCAGCTTTGGCTCGAGGGCAGGGGACGCCGTTGGGGTGGACGGGGTTGGGGTTTGCGGCTCGGTGTCGAGCGATTCGTAGAGATCCAGGGCACTCTGGGCTCGAGGGGGCTGGGCAACAGGAGCTTGGGTATACGAGCGGCGAAAGTCGACCGAGGAAGCCTTGGCGTGATGTCCGGGGAAATACGATATCGAGGGCTGCTCGCGCGCTGTGGACAAGTCGGAGGGCGACGAGAGACATTGGCGGTCTGTTAGATGGATCGGAATGAGCACCATTTCTGGAAGCACGCACCACATCGTACTTCCGTGGCCAGGGGGGGGGCGAGGGATGTACAGGAGCGTACTAGGTCTGCAAGCGACTTACCATCTTCAAATGCCAGCGCCAGCGGCTTGGGCTGGAAGGTCTTGAGACTTCGAAGGCTGCTCGAGGCATGGATGGTTCTGAGGGGCAGCACCGGGCCAGAGCCGCTCGGCAGCCCCTGACCAGCAGAGCCAGCCGAGCCCGCAGACTCGAGCGCAGAGGTTGGTTCGACCTCGCCGTCGGCTTGTGGATCGATGCGTGCGTACATGTCAATGATGTCCCGGGCAGATTCCTCGGGATGACCGTACGGTGGCGAGGAGCACAGCGTCGCGCTGTTTGATGAGCATGCGCTGCACGACGAGCACGATCCGCAAGAATCCCGTGAGACCAGAACCTGATTGTGCCGGCGGGTGGACTTTGGTTGACCGATAAGGTCCAGCAGCTCCTGCGGATGGCGGTACGATATCTTTGGGCGAGACGACTTGAATTCTACAGTCGGCTCGGCACGCTGGATCGAGGCTGCCGACCCTTGGGTCTGTGCCGACACAGGCCGATCAGACAGCACGGGCGGGGCCGGGGTGTCCGGGATGCAAGTGGTGGCGCTGGGCAAGGTCGAGGAAGGCCGCGACATGGACGAGGGCAGGGAGGCAGTTGGAGAGATGGTGGAGGTGGAGGCGGAGGTGATCGAGGAGATCGTCGCAGTCGAGACCGATGTCGGTGATCCCACAGGCGATCCCACAGGCGATGCGATGGGAGAGGTTGGCGCCAACTGGTCGGACTTTGGAATGATGAGGCTGAGCCTGCTGGAGCGGGAGAGGGTCTTGGTCTTTGGCAGCCGTGGAATCAGGAAGCCGATCCAGCTCCTGCGCTTGGCCGGGTGGCCATCGAGAGATCGCCGCTTGGAGAGAGTGGGCTTGTGGTTGGTGGTGCTGGGGAGCCGTGGGAGCGAGCCGGATGCGGCAGGGAGCCAAAAGGACTTGCTCGCAGCGGTATCGACGGGTGAGCCGAGCTTGGGGTGCATGGTGGCGGGAGGCCGGGCGGCACAGGCGGACAGATCGGGAGCGGACCCAGGGGACTCGGGCCAAAAGAGTAGTCGCAGGGGGAGTGATCTGGGGAAGGAGTGTCGACGAAGAGCAAGAGCAGCGAGATGGCAGAGAGCGCAGCTCTGGAAGATGGACTGTGGGGGGTCGAGGTCTGGGGTGGTGGGATAGGCAGGAGCAGGCAAGCCGACGGAGGGAGAGAGGGCCAGCACGACGACTTATATTTGGTGGTTGGGTGGTGGTTGAGTGGTTGAGTGGTGGTTGAGTGGTGGTGCTGGTGGTGGGGGAGTTGCGCAACCCAAAGGGCAACGGGGCCAAGCGCAAATGGCGGGAAGAGGCGCAACGGCGGTGGGGGAGGGCAGTGTGTTCCTGCGGTGGGACTGCGATGGGACTGCAATGGGACTGCAACGGGACTGCGATGGCTCTGCGGTGGAGAGTTATAAAAGAAGACCAAGTTGCAGAACTGCCAAGGCGGGGCCGTCGCTGAGAAAGCAGCTTGGGCACACGGCGGGCAAGGGACATGGCGATGTCGATAGCGCCGATCTGGCGCCGATCTGGCGCCGATCCGGCGCCGGCAAGAAAAAAACTTTTTTTACTTTCGCAGACACGGGAGTCTTATCAGAGCGCCTTCAGAACGACGGCATCTTTGGGGAGGGGTTGAAAGGCGAGCAAAAGATGTAAACGCTTTGCCGAGGACAAGCCCGCGCAGACAAGCCGCCGAGGACAAGCCCGGAACGTGTGCAGCCGCGGCCCAATCCCCACAGAAGATACGGCATTGCATGCTCGTGCGCCGCGGGTGGCTTTGCGCGCTGTCGCCATGCCCGTTGTTGGTGCTCAGCGCCGCGGGTGTCTTGTTTGGGTGTCGCGGGGTCTTGGTGGGCGGTGTGTCCTCCCGAGCAATCCACATCGATTCAGACCACGGGCAATTCAGGCCACAGCGATACACAGTCCGCACAGCGTATCGATCCTCGCCGCTGTTGCATCCTGCCGGCCTTTGCTGGTGCGGAAAACGGGCACCTTGTCGGCTGCTGCTGCGTCGCCATGCCGGGCGTGCTTTCCCTGTGCCCACGGCCCGTTTCGCCATCGTGCCCGGCGATGGCGGGAGGCACTTGCTCCAGCGGGCGAAGGGCGGCCTGGACGGACTGCATTCGATGCAAGTGCATTCGATGCAAGTGCATTCGATGCGAGTGCATTCGATGCGAGTGCATTCGATGCGAGTGCATTCGATGCGAGTGCATTCGATGCGAGTGCATTCGATGGACTGCATGATGCTCTTGTATTGACGAGACTATCATCAGAAAGTGTGTCGTTCTCGCCCGGAGGGCCAGCTGAAATGCACCGTCATCTCTGCCACGGCGAGTTGGCTCAGTAGTCCTCGAGCTCTTCCAGGCTTGTGTCGTTTTCAAACACTAGGAACTCATCGCCCTGCACCGCAGAGTATCCCTGGCCTGCGGACGGCCGCCGGCCGCCGAGACGGGCGACCAGCCGACCCCACGAAGGGCCGAGCACTCCGCGCAGCCTCTCGCCAACCAGCTCGCTGGCTTCGCGGATGTATCCCCAGGCAGCAGCAAAATACGCGGTGGCACGCTCCAACATGTCGTCGGCATAGCGACCGGTGCTTTCGCCCATGCCGGTTTCGTCGTCGGGGAGCCTGCAAGAACAGATCCAGATCCGGGCCAATCTAAGGTCAGACCGCCGCCAGACACATCGAGCACAGCTCCGCTCTGCATCTCCATCCTGCACACATCCTCCATCCTGTACAGATCCTCCATCCCGCACACATCCTCCATCCTGTGCACATCATCACCTGTGCTCGTACCTGATGCGGCCGGTGTTGCCGTACTTGCGCTTGTACTGGACAAAGCAGAATGTCACGCCTCCAGCGAATCCTGCCGAAAGGAGGCCGTACCAGAGCACGGTAAGGACGGTCGAGGAGCCTGTAACGCGGGGATGAGACGCAGTTTAGTATGGGCACACCGATGCAGTCTCCCCACCCCTTGGCGCCCTTGCTTCGCGACTTACCACTTGTGGTGGAGCAAGTCCGGTATTCAGCTTCATACTCAGACTCGACGCCGCCCGAGCAGCCGCTGTTCTTCAGCTTGATGTAGCCCTTGGTAATGCGCATCTTGCCGTCGCGGCAGACCGACTGCAGGCGCCGCTGGTTGGGGGTCGGGATGCACTTGCCGTTGCCGCTCGGGTCGAGGTAGTAAAGGTTGTCGCACTCAAAGTCCTCGCGCGTGCACTCGCAGCTGGTGACCGACTGGGGCACCCTGTAGTTTTCGCCAATCTGGCAGTCGCGGTCGCGCTTGCGGCGATAGTACTTGACCTGTATGCAAGCAAGAAAGCAAGTAAGCAGGCAGTCAGGTTAACGCATAAGCAGGCAAGTGAGGGCAACCCGCCGCCAGCTCTCCCCACAGCTGCGAGCTTCGATCGCAATCTCGTCGTTCCTACCTCTTTGCCAAAGGCACACTTGCCGCCGTTGAGCTTGGGCAGACTCCACAGCTCGTAGTCGCTGGCCTCGGGGTTCTTCTCGTTGAGCTCGCACTTGCGCGTCCAGATCTTGGAAAAGTCGAGATGGACAGCGGCCATGCCGTGGAAGCTCTGGCCTCGGTCGCCGCCCGATACACGTCCAAACAGGATAAAGTGCGACTGCATTCCGTGCGGCTCGGTCACCAGATGCGTCACTCGGAACTTGACGCCGCTCAGTTCGCCCGTGGTGATCTTGTAGTCCGAGAAGCTCTGGCCCGAGTTGGTCGAGTACCTATCAACCGCGGCAGATTGATCAGTGCAAACCCCCATCGAGAGCCAGCCAGCGTCCAAGTGCATGGCATAATCAAGGCGGCGCTCAACCTCAGGGCACAATGCTGCAAAGGCAACACAACTCTCTCTCTCCAATTTGCTTACTTAATATAGTCTGTCGACTGCTCGTCGTTCACAAGCAGCATAATCGAGCCGTGGTCTCCAAACTCGTAGAGGTGTGCGTCCTTCGTGATTTCCGTCCAGGTCTGTCCCGCGTCGTTCGACAGGAACACGTCGCCGTGGTTGTATTCCGTCAGGGACGAGCCGACATTACCGACGCCCATGATCAGTCCGATCGCTGACGACGACGAGAACATATCGTTTTTGTCGCGCCGTTCCGTGAACGAGTGCAGATTCAGGTAGCACTCGGATCCTTCGCAAGAGTAGCGGGCGCCTTGCGAGTCGTGGCTCGGGGGTTTGAGCGTCAGCCAGGTTTCACCTGGAAGGAAACAAACACAGGTCAACACCGACCCATAGCGGCGCCTGTCGTCCGAGATGGGCTGCGATCTACACCTGCACTATCGCTCATCGTGGGCTTACCCTCGTCATAGGTGATTACGGTGCGGATCGATTTGGTCGCTCCGTTGAGCACCTGGTTGGCATTCTGCACTTCGTTGAGAAGGGCGATGCCCTCGACGCCTTGCATCTTCTCATAGTCGACATATCTGTTTAAATCGACGGAGAAGTATCGGCAATAGCATCAGCATCGGGACGAAGCAAAGATTCCGATCCGCATTGAATCACCCAATGGCCGCCGGCGTGGATTGCAGATTCAGTCCCCCCCCCCATTTCATTACGTTTTCCTGTGTCAACCCTCGTCCCTTCCCTCAACCATGCCACGTACCCATCGGTGTTGCGGTTCGTGTGATCGCGCGCACGGGTAAAAATGGTGCCGTTTGCGTTGGATCGGAAGAGAGCACCAAACTCCTTGCCGCGCAGGGTGTTGACAAAGACATCGACATTCAGGAATCCGGTGTGGCTGTCCAGGACCGTGTAGCCGTGCTCGGGGACGACAAAGTCGCTTGGGAAAACCGCCGGCGACCAGTTGACGCCGTCGCGGGTGACTTGCAGTTCGATCTCGCTCTTCTCGGGATGTTGCTGAGTGGCAACGCATCAAACAAACCATCACAGCGGAAATGCATGAACACGTCAGTTCAATCGACGTCGAAGTCGATGGGGATGTGCAGGCGAAACGCTCGACACTCAGCCATCAGCCATCAGCCATCAGCCATCAGCCATCAGCCATCAGCCATCAGCCATCAGCCATCAGCCATCAGCCATCAGCCATCAGCCATCAGCCATCAGCCATCAGCCATCAGCCATCAGCGGCCAGGCGCGCGATACTGCACCACCTACCACAGCTGCGATCATATACTCCTCGTTGATGACCAGGCGGAAGCCGCGCTCAAACAGCCGTGTCCAGGTCCGGCCCAGATCGTTGGTGACCGACAAATCGATCGGCATGCGTGGTCCAAATAGAATCTGGCTCCCCTTCTTGTCTCGATAGGCCGTACAAAACACCGTGTCCTTGTTGGGCCCGTTGAACTCGGCGCCCCGGCCCCAGAGGCAGCTTCGGGTATATGAGTCGATCTTGTACCAATGCTGTCCGTGGTCCTTGCTGTAGAAGGTCTCGGTGTGGCAGTTGGTGTTTGTGCTTGTGTCGCCGCAGTCGATGCCGGCCGTGAACAGGAGCCAGTCAGGCTCCTCCGGGTGCGTGATCAAAGGCACGGCATCATAGAGCCCGGCAATGGGCGTGACATTGGGAACCTGGAAATGGTGGAGCGTCTTGCCCTGGTCGTCAGAGTAGTACACCACGGCGCCCTTGCGAGCCAGGAAATATGCGCGTTTGGGACGGAACGGGTCCTGGTAGATTTGCTGGACTGGGAAGCTCTGCGAGGTCAGCATCTCCTTCCATTCGATGCCGTTGTCGTGGCTCTGCCACAGATTGCCGGCCACGTCGAGAATCACGATGGTCGAGGTGCCGTTGTAGTACATGTACTCTTGCAGAGAGTGCTCGAACAGCCGGGTATTCATCACGATCTCGCCAGTGCCAGCGACAAAGTCGTCGCACTCGCGCTCGATCGTATGAGTCTTGTCGAGGCCGCCCTTGCATCGCGACGCAGAGAGCTTGCGGTAGCCAGAACGGCCCTTGTATGTCTTGCCCTTGGGACACTTGGCCGGCTGCTGCGGGTCCTTGCCGTACAACACGCACTTGCCCGTGGCATCTCGCCAAAAATCAACATCGCTGCGGTGGTCGAGAGCAACAGCGGCGTCAGGGACACATGCGTGCGGTCGGCGTACAGGGCTGCAGCATCGATCAGAGGGAATAGAGGGCACCGCCGGGTAGGTGGTGGAGAGGCTGACGCTCACCATTCGTAGTCCGACTCGGAGCACTCGCAAACCTGAAGGTTCTGTTCCAGCGACTCAAACTCGTGTCCGATATAGCACACAGCCTCTTCCTTGCGGCGCCAGTATTCGATCTTTTGGCCAAGGAAGCAGCGCGAGCCGTCGGTGGCCTGGTTGGGGTCATGCAGCGACCATTTCTCAAAATCGGCCGAGTCGCCCTTGGCGTTCTTGTCAAAGACGCACTGACGTTCAAAGAGCGGCGTCATGTCGATTCCGATGAGGACCAGTACAGGGTCCTCAAAGATCTCTTCCCACGACGATCTCGGGTACATGCCCGTGATGATGAACCTGCGGCCGGTGCCGTCGGGGACGCTGGAGATGCCCGTGACCTTGATGTTCTTGTCCGAGAACCGGTGCTCCGCCCAGTGCACGCCAAAGTCCCAGGAGTAGCTGTGGTGGCAGAGTCGTCTCGGGGGTTAGT
Organism: Polychytrium aggregatum; assembly: GCF_025602895.1. Taxonomy (NCBI): domain Eukaryota; kingdom Fungi; phylum Chytridiomycota; class Chytridiomycetes; order Polychytriales; genus Polychytrium; species Polychytrium aggregatum. Next base: position 113,598 of record NW_026516240.1, read on the forward strand.
CTCTGCAGATCCGCGGCCGGCCTGGTGGTGCTCACAGTACCGAAAAAAACACTGCCGCCAATCGCTACTCACGAAATGACATTGACGGGCTCTTCGTCATTCACAAGCACAATGATGCTGCCATGGTCGCCCAAGGCCCACAGGTGCGCCTCCTTGCGGATTTCGGACCAAGTCTGACCGCCATCGCGGGTCATGAACATATCCGACTCGGTGTACTTGGCCAGCGTTCCGCCAACGCTTCCAACGGCGACCATTGTTCCGGGAGCACCCTTGGCACTGTGGCGAGTGACGATTTCGGTGCGGTCGAACTGCGCGGCAGCGTAGAGGTTGAGGTGGCAGCTCTCGAGGCTCTTGCCGCTGCAGAACTCGCTCCCTTGTGAATCGGTCTTGGGAGGGATGATGACCTTCCAGGTGGCGCCGTCATCGTAAGTGATCATGGTCTTGATTTGCTTCTTGGCACCAAGAGTCAGCTGATCGACATTGGCGATCTGGTTGGCGACAACAATGCCTTCGATGCCATGCATCTTTTCCACATCAACTGGAGGTAGCAAGAGTTATAGCCATTGCCCACCATCGGACGAGCGGAATGGGTGAGAATGGGTGAGTCTGAGAGTGGGCGGTGTTCAGATCTCGCAGGCCTCACATCGACGCGCAGAGCTCGCATCGGCGCGCAAGAATCAAATCAATCGCCGCCTCTTACCCTGTCCAAACATGTTGCGGTTGGTGTTGGCCAGGCTGCGGGTGTAAAAGGTTCCGTTTTCGTTTGAGCCGAACAGTGCACCGTACTCCTGGCCAAACTTGAGGGACTGGGCCACGTCGATGAACAGGCCGTTGGAAGTCGATTCCAAAATGGTATAGGACTGTGAAGCGGCATCAACATCACATAGCACAAATTAGTCGCAAGTGAGCCACCACGATCCTCTGGGAGGCCCCGTCAAGATCCGTGGCCGCTCTGCCGCCACTCAATAGTCAGCCGGACAACTGGATGTGCGTGGCGCCTGAGACCGATGCACTCGCTGAGCCATGTCGGCCACATCCACCACGGATCAACGCTGTCTAGCCACGCAGACTCACCGCCTTCTCGATGTGGATGTTGGGTGGGAACTGAGCATCGACAAAGGTCACGCCATCGGTCGAAGCCTTGAGCTGCAGGTCGTTTCCGTTCTCCTGCACGAGAGCGCCATGAGACAGACCGTCAGAAACACAGCCGCAGTCACAGCATGCGATGCATTTTTGAGATGCAACTGCTGGATCGCATCTCCAGCCAAAAGCAGTTTGAGCAGACCTGGCCACTCACCACTGCGACCACCAAAACGCCCTTGACCACATAAAAGTTGGCGACGCCCTTCTCCAGGAGCACGCGCTTGCTCTTGCCGCCGTTCTGGATCATCACGAGCTGCATCGGGTTTTCCTTGGTGCCGTGTCCGCCATAGGCATCCTGGGGCGTGTCTCCGCCCTTGTACTTGAAGCCCATGCAGTAGACGGCATCGTCCGGGATGTTCTTGGTGGCAAAGCCAAAGTCGCGGGCCCACACACACTTCTGGACCCACGTATCGACCGTCGTCCAGCTCTTGCCGTGGTCTTTGGTGATGTGCGCCGTTGTGAAGCACGAGCGTGCGTCGGGGCAGCCCTGACCGCCGCTGACAAAGACGAGATAGTCCGGGTGGTCCGGGTGGTAGTCCAGGATCTCGACGCCGAGGGTGTTGTATGGGGCCGGCGTGTCAAGCTTCTTCAGGGACGACTCCGAGTCGCCGAGGCGGTCGTCTGTGTACCAGGTGGCTTGTCCGCTCGATACGAAAAAGTAGGCGCGGGTCGGGACGCTCTCGTGGATGCCGGCGAGGAGCACGCCGCCCTGCTTGGCCAGCGCCGTGGACAACCGCCAATTGAGGCCCTCGTCGTCCGACTTCCAGATCTCGCCATTGTTCTCGGTCCTCAGCATGACGTGGCTCGAGTTGGGGAAGTAGTAGAAGCGGTCGATGTCGTCGCTCAAGGTTGTGCGGGTGATCTTTGGCTGGTTGCCCTCGGGCAGCTCGACCTTGCCGTTGCCGCCGTTACCACCATTCTTGCCATCGTCGAGCTTCTGGCAGTCCTTGAGGACAGGCTCGGCTCGGTTGACGCCACCTTCACAGACGTTCCCTGGGATCTTGCGGTAGCCCGACTTGCCTTTGTACTGCTTGCCCACTTTGCAGTCCAGCGGCTGGTCGTGAATCGGCCCCGCCTGGATGCACTTGAGGGAGCTGCTGGTCTGCGGGTCAGGCGCAAAGTTGTAGTCGCACTCAAAGTCGTCGTCGGTGCAGGGGCACTTCTTGACATCCAGCTGGAGCTTGTGGAACTTTTGTCCAATGTAGCAGTCCGCGTCGGCCTTGCGACGGTAGTAGCCAGTCTCCTGGCCCATGACGCAGCTGCCTCCATAGGCCTCCTTCTGGGGCATCCACTCCTCCACGTCGCGGCTGGCACCGGGGTTTTGAGGATCAATGTCGCACTTGCGCGAGAGGGTCTTTTCAAAGTCGAGGTGGACGACGTACAGGCTGTTGAGGTCGGATGCGTCGGTGACGAGGATAATCATCTTGGTCGAGGTCGACTCGGGGTCGATCATGGTCAGCCAGGGCTGCCAACTCTTGCCGCCGTCAAGCTGGAGCGTGTGCTTGGTCCAGTCCTTTCCGCGGTTCCAGGAATACAAAACATAGTCGACAGAGTCCTGATCGGGAACAAGCACGATGAGCGAGCCCATGTCTCCGGATTCGTACTTGTGCGGGCCCTTGTAGATCGCAGTCCAGGTCAGGCCGCCGTCGGCGGAAAGGAACGTGTCGCATTTGCGGTATGGCTGGAGATACTTGCCGACAGAGCCGACACCGATGATGATTCCTGGAGCAGACATAGTGCTGAAGACGCGACCGATGTTGTGTGGACGGGTGATCGAGTGCAGATGGAGCTTGCAGGAGGTATCGGTGGTTGGGCTGCAGTCCCAGCTGCGGCCGTCGGCATTCTTCGCGGGGGGCTTGAGCGATGTCCATTTGGAACCCTCGTGGAAGGAGATTTTGGAAACCAGACGCTTGTCGTCCTCGGACCGGTCACCGGACTGCATTTCCTCCCAGTTGTCGACGACGTTCGCAAACAAGATGCCAGAGTAGACGGGGGTCTGGATACGCTCAAAGTCAACGAGGCCGGCTTTGTTGCGGTTGGTGTGTTCGAGGGACGACACGAAATACGAGCCGTTGGAGTTGGAGTACAGCAGCGTTCCGAACGACTGAGCCTGGCCGTTGGGCTTGCCGCGCAGGATGTCGACCATAAGCGAGTGCTTTGACGATTCGAGGATGGTGTATGCCTGTGGGACCAAGACCGCGGGAGTCGAATCGCATGAGAGTCGAGGCCAAAGGTGCTTTTCGGTATGGCTCCGTCCAAACTGTGCCAGTGTTGCATCTCCAGCCAAAGCAATCAAGCAATCAAGCAATCAAGCAATCAAAGCGGTCACTCACCATCTGGTTGGTGCTGATCGCAGTCGGAAATTTGGCACGCTCAAAGTCTTGGCCATCGGTGCTGACATAGAGCTCATGGCCTTCGTTGTTGGGCTTCATCTAGAAAATGGTCAGCGAGTGCATGATATTGAGTATACAGCAGCAGCGAAGCAGATGTACATGCCATCGCCTCTGATGGAGGTGAGAGCGGAGGCCGAAGCAGCCGGCGGATGTCCTACCGAGACCACAACGAGGTACTTTTCAATCAGACCAAGCGAAACCGCGCCACCGTTGATGGAGATCACGTCCTTCTTGTCCCCAGCAAAGAAAGTCGAGGAGCGAACGAGACGCAAGTCGATGATGTTCTTGGACGACTGGCTGCCCTTCTTTGCAGAGTCGGGGAACTCGGTGCAGAAGATCGTGTCGGTCGGGGCATTGTCGAAAGCAGCCGAGCCCAGGGCCCAGGTGCAGTCCGAGACATAGCTCAGGAGCTTGGACGGAGTGGTGCGGAAAAAGTTTTCCGTGTAGTAAGCCTGTTGGAAGGAGAGTCGGCGTGCGCTAAAGTCAGCGTTCCACGGACGTACCCTGCAAGCCAGGGGAATAGACCCGATGCAAGTGGTCGAGCCATCGAGAAATTGGGGCAACGGAAGCCCCAGACAATCGAGCGGGGAGAGGATATGAACCGCAGCGATGGCAGAGTGCTCAAGAACGGCCTCGAGGATGACCCGGCTTGGATGGCTTACCACTTGGTTGCACTGCAACGAGCTATCGCACTCCTCGCCAAAGTAGATCATGTAGCCGGCCCGCTTGGCGTGGAAGCGGATCAAGGACCCAGGGGCAAGCGACGAAGGGGGCTGCGGTGTCGTGAAGGAGTCCCAGTTGAGACCCTTGTCGACGGTTATGTAGTGCTTCTTGTCCAGAGTGATGACAACGGCCTGTCGCAGGTGGGTGGGCCGAATCAGTGAGATGCACAGATAGTGTGGAGATGCTCAAGTGTATGCACCCCTGCTAGCCACGCCTCGACGCTGCTTGGACTCAGGCCGCCGGCGTGCCTGGTACGGATCGTGACATACCGTGCTATCCTCAAAGGGATGTTGGATCAAATCGTAGGCAGACGAGTCCGGAATATCGGTCACTTTGGACCAATCCTTGCCTTCGTTGGCAGACCGCCAGACCCTTCCAGTGTATGCCTCAAGGTATAGTATGACCTGCGAGCGAGCGAGGCAGGGGTCAGTGGAATCCGGGAGTGTGCGCTTGACCTTCTGAATCGGGCTGCGGAGCCACATCGCATGACCGGAGCGACTCGGCCGGCCATGCGGGAAGGTCGGCGCCGGGAGGAGCTTACAGAGGAATCCTTGAAATAGAAGAGCTTCTTTGGAGCGTTCTCAAAACGGGTGATCTTGGTCACCAAGTTGCTGTCTTGCGGAGCGGCATGCACAAGCGACAGACCGAGCAGACCGAGCAGCAGCACGGCGAGCCACGGCAGCCGCACCAGGCGAGTCCTGGACCGATCCATGGGATGTGGCTGATCGAGAGAGAGATTGGCAGTGAGGAGCGTGGGCACCGGTGAGATGTCAGCAGTGGCCGGGTGCCGCACAGATCAGAGGAGGGACAGGGGGGAGAGGGCTCGATGCTGTTGGGGCGGGTGCCTCAATGGCTTGGATGTACGGAGCGACGGGCTGGTGGCGAGATGAGCCTGATGGAAAGCCGAAGAGGACCAGCGGACGATAGATCGGGTGTCTCCAGAGCAGCGCCGGCGACGAGACGAAGGACAGGGCGGCTTCGGGCGACGGCGAAGGCGAAGGCGATGGCGAAGGCGATGGCAAAGGCGATGGCGGTGCGGGTGAGCAGTGTGGATGGATGATGGGCAGAGGGGCAGACACCAGGGCGGACCCTTGGCAAGGGCGGATGGACTGGGCCGCCAGGACACGGCTGCGCACGGTGTGTGTGTGCGAGTCCAGCCGGCGGATCGAGCCAGTGGGTCGAGCCAGTCCAGCCACCGGCATTGCCTCTTTGGTCGCGCCGCTTTGGCTCGCTGTCCTGCGTCCTCGCCATCAACCCTGCGCGTCTGTCGCTGCTCATCCGCCATGGCCCCGCACCACCCCGCCAAGGCCAAGCCCTTCCACAGCGTCCTGCGCCAGCACGGGCTGACTCCGCGCAAGATCTTCTTTGGTCTTATCGTCGCATGTCTGCTTCTGATTCTGCTCTGGGACAAGCCTGTCATCGGTAATCCTATCCCTGCGCTCGCCATTTTTGTTTGCTGTGGTGTTGTCCTGTCGCTTCTTCTGCGACGACGACAACGACTGTGCAGTCTACAGAAACTGCAGTGACCATCATCTCGACACCGTCTGCAATGTCTCTCGCTTCCGGTGCCTGGCTTTCAGCACGTCGTGTCCATCGCATTGCGTCGCATTGCGTCGCATTGTGTGGCATCCCGCGCTGGCTGCTGTCGCTCGCCAAGCCCCCCTTCCGCGGCCACGCTGCCTCGTTTGCCTGTGCATCGCGGCCCTGCCGGCATTCCGCTCATCGTTGCTTGGTGCTGCACACCTTGACCAGATTCTCTGTCAAGCTCTTGTCGCAACCGTCCCAAGGATCGCCCTGCTGTTCAATATGCCCTCATGATCGACGCCGGGTCGACCGGGTCCCGAATTCATGTCTATCGATTCAACTACTGCAGCGGTCGCCTGCCCAGCCTCGAGAATGAAGACTTTATCCAGATCAAGCCCGGGCTTTCTTCGTACGACAGCGATGCCGATGCTGCCGCCCAGTCGCTCGACAGTCTGCTCGACAAAGCGCTCAAGATTGTTCCACCCGAGCTCCAGCGCTGCACGCCCGTCGCCGTCAAGGCCACTGCTGGCCTGCGGCTTCTCGGCCAGGAGAAGTCGGACCGCATCCTCAAAAAGATTGAAGATAGGCTGCTCACAAAGTACCCATTCAAGCTGATGCCCACCAACGGCGTCGCGGTCATGGACGGTGCCGACGAAGGTGGGTCTCGGCATGCGAGAGCTTGACAAGCGTCCGCAAGCACATCGGCATCTAACACTCCCCGCCCATTCGTGATACTACAGGTGTGTTTGCTTGGATCACCGTCAACTACCTCCTGCGCCGCATTGGCCAGGCCAAAAAGCAGCCCACTGCTGCCATCATGGATCTCGGCGGTGGCTCGACCCAGATCGTCTTCGAGCCCTCCACCGGTGTAAGCATGCCCGACGGCGAGCACAAGTACGTCCTGCCCTTTGGATCGCACAACTACACCCTCTACCAACACTCGTACCTCGGATACGGACTCATGGAGGGCCGCAAGAAGATCATCAAGGCATCGCTCCACTCGACCAACCCCGAGAACCCTTGTCTGCCATCGGGCCACGAGGAGAAGGTCAAGGTCGACAGCGGCGACGTGGTTGTTCGCGGTAGCGGCTCGCACTCCTTCAGCCAGTGCAGCCAATTTGTCTCCGAGTCCATCTTTTCAAAGTCCACATGCACGTACGACTCCTGCTCCTTTGACGGCGTCTACCAACCCCTGCTGACGTCGAGCTTTGCCCAAAACGACATCTACGCCTTCTCATACTTTTACGACCGCGCTGAGCCTCTCAGCATGCCCGCTGACTTCAAGATCAAGCAGTTCTCGTCCGAAGCCGAGAAGGTCTGCAGCGGCTCCACCGACGTCGACGAAGTGCGCAAGGAGCCTCGCTGGTGTCTCGACATGGTCTTTATTCACAGTCTCCTGACGCTGGGCTACGACCTGCCTGCCGAGCGCGACATCAAGATTGCCAAGAAAATCGATGGCGTCGAGACAGGCTGGTGTCTCGGCGCCACCATCCATATGCTCGACACCATGACCAAGAGTAGCTCTGGCGTGTGCCGTGACTAGAGCACTGGAGGAAGCATTTCGTCAGGATGGATTCGGAGGCTCGCCGTGACTGTACGTGCTCAGTAGTGGAAGCAAGAGCCCTATTCGTGAGGGCTGCTCTGTGCCGGATCCTGAATACACTCCCTGTTTGGCCAATCCAAGGACACCACTCTCAAGATTTCCAGAATCACGACCCTTGAGTGTGTCTGGGAATATTGTCATGGCGTATGTCCGTGCATATTGCCATCGACTGCATCGATGACTATCATGTCGTGCATCGTCTACGCACGCCCTCTCTTGCTGCAGCCATCCACACACAAATGCTGACCATGAATCTTGCGACGGCATGTATTCAGAATGCCAGAGTTGAGTGACCGCTGGCGGCGACTCGGACTGCCCCGCTGGCTCTATTTGGGGCAAGTTCAGAAGAATCCATAGGCCTCGCCCATGACGCCAGCCTGGCCATATCCAATCCAGAAGAATCCATTGTTGCCCCAGCTACTTCCCCAAGAGTTCTGACAGAGCCAGGCCTGCAGGCTGTCGTTCCATCCCACGCAGGCGATGGCGTGCCCGCCCAGGGGTGTGGTGTCGGTGGACTGCAACTTCCACGCCGAGATTGGGTTTCCGCTTGCGTCCTCTTGGTTTCGACAAGACGTCATCGTATCGAAGCTAGCGTCTGGGGAGAGCAAATGGATCAATGCTCGACCCTCGATGCAGTCCTGCAGCACCTGGACCGGCCAGAGAACGGCATCAAGCTGGCATGGAACCGCTGCCGCTCCATCTTTTGCCATCCAACATCAAACAGCGGTTGCCTCCGCCCCATCACCATGAGTCAACCGGCACATGCACCGCAAACCCGCCATATTGCACAGCGCTCATGGTTCAACATACAGATCACGATCCAGGTCAGCACGGCCCCGTTAGTCATCATGTTGCGCTTGACTCGTTGCATGGCAACACCTTGGTTACCCGTCAACAGCGTCATTTGCAGATCCATGTGTCGGGAGCAGCTAGAGTGCACGCAAGTGGCATCCTGGCCTGAAGCCAGGGCAGTGCTTGGATACGGGAAGCACGAGTCCTCGACGAATCCATACGACTGTATCTTGCTTGCGGCATCGCCGACATTCCATCCAGTTGCGCAGTGGGCAGCACCAGTCCCGAGACAGAAAAATATGTCTGAGGGTGATGCCGTCAGCGTTTGACCGAGCGTCATCATGGTGCTTTCGATGACGGACGAACTGGAGAATCCAACGCAGCTGGCACACTGGCCTTGGTTCTTGATTTGTCCGACCCGACCCTGCTTTCGCAGGTCGTAGCTGGACGGAAGGGTCAGCTCCACGGCAGCTGTACCGACCAGAACCGAGCTGTAAGCCACACTCTGCCAACGAAACGATCCAGGCGAACTGCATTAGAGACAATCGCCAGCACCAGGTCAAGGCGACGCCTCCCAGCCCTCCGCTACGAACACTTGCCCTCCAACATTATTCCTCCAGCACTCATCGCTGATGCTTACCTCCAAGGCATCGACAACGCGCTGAAAGACAGCGGGATCGTTCAGGTCCTGCATCGTCAGGTCGTTCTTTTGCATATATGCGTACACGGCGTCCTTGAGACCCAGTTTTTCGATCGTGTCCTTCAGCAGCTGATATTGGTAGTGATAATACTCGGCTGCGGAATCAAGCGCCTGGACCTGGCTCACCGAGATGTCGATCAGCGGCGGCGGCGTGCTCGAGTCTCTGGGCCGCACTCGACGGAGAATGCGGTTCCCATCTATCGAATGGTGAGATGAGTGCATCAGCCAGAGGGCGTTAGTGCCGAGGTAATGCGATACTGAGTCCGTGGGAAATGGGTCTCCGTGATGTTGCTGACTTGACTTTTGCGGGAAGGACATGCATCCCACCTTGCTCCGAAACAACTGCTGGAAGGGCAGTGACGAGGCCAGAACTGACTGCCAGAAGCGCTGCGCAAGCTGCCGGGAGCAGACAAAGGATAAGTACCCATGCCACAAGCACCGCCCAGGTGCTTGCTGTGTCCGAGTGCAACAGGACTCCTTGCCTATTGTCAGTCTCATGGTAGCTTTGGGCGCGAAGAGATGTGTCGATATGACTTGCAGGTGTTGAGCGGGATGCTTGCGTGGAACCGAGGGGCTGGAGGGTCTTGCAGAGCCGACATTGCAGGACGATCGTGGGGCTTAAAGGCGAGCGAGTCGCCTGAGCATGCTGTTGTCACTGCGGATCCCGGCAAGAAGTGCTACGACATCAGGTGGTCAGCTGAGGAAGGCATAAGTACCCAGGCTGCTGCAATATGTGGTTGGGGCGAGGGGTCAGTGCAGCTGCTAAGGCCGACCATCCACAGTCATTGTTTCTGTCGCTTGAATCCGATGATGCACCCGGTCAGACATAAGTCCATGGATCCTGCAACATAAAGGTCGCTCGGCGGCGATATGAGCCTGGGTGGCATATCGAGCGGAACCGATTCTCGCCTGTTTGCATGGCCGCCAAGCGATTGGTTGGCACAGCATTTGCCTGCGACTGACGTCTCCAGGCATTTATGATTCGACCACGACCAAACATGCAAGATATGAGATCGCGACCATTGTTGCGATGTCGATGACGAGGCTGGTCGCTTGAGCCGTCTGCGAATCTGTTTCGCATGAGCGGTGCTGCTATAAAGCAACGACCAACCGCCATCCAGGTTTTAGTAAATCACCTCGGCCTCCTCTATGAATTTGCCCCCCCCCGTCAGACCTCAGTACAATGAAGGTTTTCTCTGTCAAAGTCCTCGCTTGTGGTAGGCTGCCTCAATGCACTGGAGCGCGGCCACTTCTGAAGTAGAAAGACATGTTCCGCAGGATGCATTTTCTGGAGCGGTCGTGTGTAGGCGAGCCTGGGTACTCTGTGCTCGCCGGATAGCGCTCGTACTGCTCCTCATATTGTGAATCGTATCTTAGGCGCCGTCGCTGTGGCTTCAATGCTGCCACCGGCACTGGCAAACACTGTGTTAAACTCACGAGGTAAGCAGCGCTTTGAAGACCAGCCCGGTGCATCTGGGCGAGGTACGGCGCTGGAGACTGACCAGCAGCACTTTGGCACATCGCACTGACCTGAAGCTGCGGCGACTCTGTCTTGTCGGGCCCGGTGCGGACAGATCCTTCTTTGGACCTGACGACTCTCCGCACCTACCTGAACAAAATCAACCAGTCCCAAGCCATCCAGATCGAGAAGAGCGGCAGAGATGTCAACTACCACTACCAGGGCGTCATAAACGACCCCAACTTTGCTTCCCTCCACAAAGCCGCACAGACCTACATGGGCAGCCAGGGAATCTCCCCAAACGATCTCCAAAATCCTGCTACGCTTCAAACCGTTGTGAACAATGTTCAGGTATGCCCGTGCACTTGTACTGCACACATAGCGGCTGGCCAAAACCGGCCGAGGCTGTGGCTGCATGCTCTGGGCCGTCGAGGCACATTCGCTGCACTGGCGAGAGCCACTCTCGGTGCTGGTGTGCGCATATCAGCCCACGATCCTCGCATATTGTCAGACTAAGCCACTTCTCGCCCAAACAGACCGCTTCTCCGACGGCAAACTCTGAGGTCGTGTATGCAGCAGTGCTGCCGTCGTCCTTCAGTCTGATCAGCAGCAACCGGGTCGGCGCAGTGAAGAACCAAGGCGGCTGCGCCAGCTGTGTGGGCTTCTCGACCTCGTCGACACTCGAGAGCACCCTCAAGACCCAGGGGGTCAATATGGTCGTGTCGGCCGCCGATATTTTCTTCTGCGTCGGTTATGCCGATGCCAGCTGCGCGAATGGCTGGTCGATCGACACTGCTGCTCGCAAGGTCAGCCAGTACGGGTTTGTGTCGGACAGCTGCTTTGCGTACAAACCGGTCCAGCAGGCATGCACCTTCGGCTGTCCCCAAGGCCGCCACCTTGGACTGGTCTCGCATCACATCCCGAGCACGGTGGAGGCCAAGCGACACATTCTCACCAACGGCGCCGTGCTCACGGCCCTGACCGTCTGTGAGTACCAACCCATCCCGCAGCTGCCAAAGTAATGGCCGCACCTCCATATGCGTCGAATAGGATACTGACACATATCTACCCAATCACTCCGTCTCTTTGTGCTTGCCAGACGAGGATTTTATGAACTGCTGCTCGAACAACCAGGTGTACCATCAAGGTGCCAACCAGCCCCTTGTCGGAGGACATGCCGTCGCCTGCGTCGGATGGGACGACACCTTGCAAGCTTGGCTCTGCCAGAACTCCTGGGATACCTGGTGGGGCACCAAGGGCTTCTTCTGGATTGGATACGGCCAGAGCGGCATCATGGGCGATATGTACGGATTTGTGTAAACTCTTGTGGCGGACGGTCGAGACCTACATCCGAGTTGGAAGGGGGGATAAAGAAGGTGAAAGCGGGTCTTTCATGCGGTTTGTGTACAGTCTATCCAGAAAACCGGGATAGTCGTTTTCTAGTTTCAGGGGCCTGAAGCCTGCGGAACTTCCGTAGGCTGCTGTTGGCTTGCAGCTGTGCGGTTATTTCCCGTCCTGGTTGGCAATCTCTTTGTTTTGATTGGTTTTGGAAGCATGGTCTTGAATACACTTGATCTCCTGTGGTGATGTGGGAGTGTGATGGATGCATTCGACTCTGTGGACAGCTCCATGGTTTCTCGACATCAAGATACTCGGCCTTCTCGAGTCGCTTGGCTTCCCAGCACTGTGAGCACACCTGGAGATCGAGTCGCTTGAGTCGCCGTCGCCTCGTCAGGTTGAAGTGCAGTCCAGCATGTCTCCATCTGTGCGAGAGAGAAGCGCCGATGGCTGGTTCTGCCCTTCGGCAAGGGTGAATATCCTCGAAACCAGCGCATTTTGGGCTGACAGTGATGCTGCTCACAGAAGTGTCCTTGATTCAGTTCCAGAAGTGCATCACACGATCAATCAGCCAAGGCGGTGCGCCGGCAATGGATGGTGCTCTTGGGCATCGGATTGTGGATGCTTTTGGGACAAAACAGTGTCCTGCTCAGATCTGCATTCCCATCGATCCCACCACCAAGATGAGCCAGGGTTTGTATCGACCTCCATACCTCCGCGGATCCAACCAAGACTCATGCACCGCCGAAGGGACTTGCTGCTGACTCTCCGGGATTCGTATGAACAGCCGACTTTGATGAATTTTTGAAGCGATACGGGCTGGAGAAGAGCAAGAACCTGTTCCTGGAGAACGACTATGACACAATCGATCTTGTAAGTGACATTCCGGTCTGCAGATAAACAGGACTGCGGCTCATGCTTCTTGCCATCATAGATCCTTGAGCTGACCGAGGAGGACATGAAGGAGATGGAAATGAAGGGCGGCACCATCAAGAAGGTCCTCAAGGCACAGAAAGAACACAGACTTGGCGGCCCAGATGCTCCACCCCTCGCAGCAGTAACTGGGGTCGCTGTGGCGAGTAGCAGCCAGCACGGCACTTCTGGAGTTACCGGCGAGACTTACAGCCTCGTGCCAGTCTCTCGCAGCCCAGAATATTATCAACCAGCCGAGATTCTACCACGCTGGGAGTGCCAGCTTGAGTGCAGCAACCACGATGTGTTCATCAGGTACGATCCGTCAACAGCCACCTGGACACTCAACATCATAGCACCAGACTATACTGACATCGATCGCCATGCAGCTATCGAGTTTCGAGCGAGAGCGATAAAGCCAATCTGCTCGTCGGCGCGCTCACGTCCAGGAAGAAGAGCGAGGAGGAGCTGCATCCCTATCTCGACCACCTGTGCCTTCGCGACGGCCAGGACTGGGAGCAGGGCTTCATCAACGGCCTCCATCGATCGCCAGTGATTGTGTTGCTGCTCTCCGAGGAGGGGTTAAAGCGAACGCATGAAGCCCATTTGGTCCCCGATAACCAATTTCTCGAGGTAGGCCAATCGTGCATCGCATCGGCCCAACGGCGTTGTCTCCACAACGCCAGATCGTGTGAAGCTGATGGCCAGAAACGTTTTCGTCGCAGGTGCAACATGCTCTCAAGGCAATGATGGACGCTGCTGCCTCTGGCAGCACTATCATCACCCAACCCGTCTACGTCTGGTCGACAAAGCAACTGGGCGGCGAGGTCCTCCAGAAGAAATACTTTCCCAACCCAAACGACTTCCCGGATTCAGCTCCCGCTCACCGAAAGAGCCCGCTGTTTGACGGCCGTCCAATGACCATCCGTCAGACTTTCAAGGAGCTGATGCAGATTCAGGCACTTGATGCTGTTGACGGAAACGCATTGAAGCGGTAGGTCCAAGACCAAGCAATAAGAAGTGAAGATGACACACTTCTGATCTATCTCTAGTACCACAGACTTGTGCCAAACATCCGCGAGCTCGTTTCCAAGTCAAAGAGAGCAACGTTCGATGGCGAGCTCTACCACCAGAGCCGACCCATCGTCCTCGCTGCCGACGAAGACTCGCAGCTCCGCGTCCTGCTCGATCCCATCGACTTTGACCCCGACAGGAAGGCGCTCGAGGATCTGTATGTCGAAGGCACCCGCCAGTGGCTGTTTGACCATGTCACTGCCTGGGTCGACGACGACGACAACGCCGACCGGGTCCTGTGGGTCAATGCCGTCGCCGGTGTCGGCAAGTCCGTCGCTGCTGCCCAGATCGCCAACATCCTGCTTGGCCGGGACCAGCTGGCGACATCGCTGTTCCTCAAGTACAACGACACCCGCAAGAACAACCCCCGCATCCTGCTGACCACGATCGCATATGGACTGTGTCGCTGGTACGCACCGATCGGCCGTCGGTTCCTCGACGCTGGCCACACCAAGGACGACCTCGACAAGATGAGCATCCCGGACCTGTTCAAGGCCTTGATTGAGGATCCACTCGAGGCTCTTGGCCAGTACCGGCCCAAGGGAGCCGTCGTGGTGATGGTCGATGGACTGGACGAGTGCCATCCGCGCGACGAGATCCTGTCGCTCCTGGCCTGGCGACTCACACAGCTGAAGGACGAGTCCCGGATCAAGCTGCTGCTGACGTCCCGCCCCGAGGCCGACATCAGGGATGCCTTCCGAGGAGTGCCGACCACGACGATCGAGCCGTCGAGCGAGGACAACATCCGCGACCTCCGGGTGTTCATCGACCATCGTCTCAGGGACCATCCCAGCCTCAGCGAGTCGGACCGCACCCAGGCGATCTCGGTGCTGCTGGACCAGTCCAAGACATTCGTGTGGATCAACCTGATCCTCAACACCGTCGAGCACGAGCTGGAGACTCCCGAGCCTGGATCGACGCCGTGCGAGGAGAGCGACGCAGCATCCACAGCCGGCCCAGTGACACTCACCACGATCAAGGACATCAACGACAGCGCCGCCGATGTCGGCCAGCTGTACCACAAGACATTCGCCAAGATCCACTCGCAGTCGAACCACCCGGCCGAGCTGGTCACGGTGGTGTCGGCGATCGCCACGGCCCAGTCGATCTTGACCCCACAGATCATCGCTGATGTGTTTGGACTCGAGATCGGCGTCGTTCGCGAGTGTCTCAAGAGCCTCAGTCTGGTCCTCGATCCTGGCGCCAATGGATTGGGTCCCCGAGGCAGCCAGTCCACCAACACCGAGGTCAAGTTCAACCACAAGTCGGTGGCGGACTATCTCCTCGGCGATACATCGACTGGCCATCCATGGCATGTGTCGGACTCGTTCCACACGGTGTTTGCCAAGGGATGTCTCGGCGTGATCCTCTCGCACGAGCCAGTGATCAACATCTGCGAGATCTTCGACTTTCACGACGATATCCCAGACCTCGAGGACAGGGTCGCAGTCAAGATCACACCGTCGCTGCGATACAGCGTCGCGCACTGGATCACACACTTTGTGTGGTGTGTGGAAGGAGTGGCCGAGTCGAGTCCGGTGTGGCAGTCGGCCGAGATGGTCGATGTGGCAGCGGTGCTCACTCGGTTCGTCAAGACGCATGTGTTCTTCTGGCTCGAGTGTGGGTCGCTCACACATGTGGTCAGGCCGATCATCGAGCAACTGGCTGTGCTGCGAGGAGTGATCGCCAAGGCACCCAGCACCATCGTCGACGACACCACGAAGGAACTGGTCAAGGACACGTATCGATTCATCCGCGAGTTTGCCGACCCGATCATCAAGAGTGCACCACAGGTGTACAACTCGGGATATGCATTCACACCGAAGGAGACAACGATCTACAAGACATATGCCGACCAACTCGAGGACAAGATTCCGTTCCTGGTCACCTGCGGTCCAGCACCCACCTGGGATCCGTGTGTGATGACACTCACAGAACATACCAGCGCCGCAACATCCGTCGCCATATCGACACTATGGAAAGTGGTCGTTTCCGGGTCCAGCGATGGCGCAGTCCGGATCTGGGACTCTGTCACAGGCATGCTGAAGTCTGTGCTGTATACCAAGAGAAGCTATGTGAACTCCGTGGCAATCTCCCTGGATGGCAAGTGGATCATATCAGGGGCCAGTGACAAGGCTGTTAGAGTATGGGAGACCACATCCGCTTGTCAGGTCGCAGTTTTAGAAGGGCATACCGACCACGTTCGCTCCGTCGCAATCTCATCCGATAGAAATTGGATCGTATCTGGATCGAGAGACAAAACCGCGCGAGTTTGGAACGCCGTCACCGGGCAGTTGGTACACACTCTACAAGGCCATCGAGCAAGCGTCTACTCCGTCGTGTTTTCGCCAGACGGAAGACATATCGTGTCTGGATCCGGCGATGGCCAAGTTCGGCTCTATGATGTTCTGTCAGGCGAGCTGAAGCAAACGCTCCAAGGCCACTCGGACTGGGTCAATGCCGTCGCAGTGTCCTCGGACGGATCCACAATCGTCTCAGGATCGAGCGACAAAACTGTCCGAATCTGGGAGTTCCAGAGCGGTCGGCTGCTCCAGATACTCGAAGGCAGCCCTGGCCTTGTGCTCTCTGTTGCAATTTCTCACTATGGTCTGTCGGTCGTCGCCGGCTCAAACGACGGAGCCATCGCCGTCTGGAACCGCACTGTTTCTCAGAGTCCGGTGGTCCTCGAGGGACATTCCGCAGCAATCCGATCGGTGGTAATCTCCTCGGATGCTAGAACTGTCTGTTCAGCATCAGAAGACGGGCTAGTCAAGATATGGGAGGTCGCCGGCCTCGTGTATAGGCCGCCGTGTTTGCCAGGACGCACCGCTACGATGGACTCAGTCTTGGGAGAGCCATCGCTCCTGTGCCCCAAAGCGAACGATACGGCCGATAATTCGATTGGGGGACTGTCTCGACGTTCCAAGGGCCATACCGACTGGGTCACATCTACAGCCGCGTCGCTCGATGGCCGACACTATCTCACTGGCTCAGACGACGCGACCATTCGAGTCTGGAACGCTCAAACAGGCGAGCTGCAGAGGACGCTTCATGGCCAGAATGGATATATACTGTGCATTGCAGTTTCACCAGACGGAAGGACGCTGTATTCTGGGTCGAGCGACCACACTGTCAGAATATGGAATCTGACCACCATGAAGACCGAAGGCGAATACAAGGTGCACCACGACTGGGTTAGCTCCCTGGCCGTTGCTTCGGATAGCAACCACGTCGTTTCTGCCTCCAAGGATCGCACCGTCAAAATTTGGTGTGCTGCAAATGGACTGGTGAAACGAACGCTCGAGGGACACGGAGGCCATGTCAAGTCGGTGGCTCTGTCGGCGAACGATGAGATCGTCGCGTCGGTGTCAAACGACTGCACTATCAAGATATGGGACTTTGCGACCGGCCAGCTCCGAAAGTCACTCTCCGGAAACTCAACCTCGCTGTGGGCTGTCGCCGTCTCGCCAGACGCACGGGTTGTCGTCTCGGGCTCCAACGACAGCATGATAAGGATGTGGGATGTTGCCTCGGGGACACTCCTCAGGGTTCTGTCCGGACATGGTGCCGATGTCCGGGGCTTGGCCATCACCCCAGACGGCAGGACGCTTTTCTCTTCCTCGAACGACAAAACCGTCAAGGTGTGGTCCACGACGACGGGCGAGCTGAAGCATACCCTTGAAGGTCACAGCGACTACATCCTCTCTGTTTGCGTGTCCTCTGACGGCAAAACGGCCATGTCAGGGTCCAGTGACAAGTCTGCTCGGGTTTGGGATGCTGAAACAGGTCGGCTGAAGCTGACGCTACAGGCCTTCTCCAGCCAGGTCTCCGCAGTCGACACTTCGTCCGATGGCGTGACGGTCGCTACCGGCTCGACTGACGCTTTTGTGAGAGTCTGGAACGGTGTGAGTGGACGACTCTGTCAGATTCTTGATGGACACGGCTGCGGCATTACCTCGGTCTCGGTGCGGCCAGATGGTCGGGTCCTGCGCTCAGTAGATGTCTCTGGCCGATGGATCACATGGGAGCTCGTTGATGCACTCTTTGTCCAAGCAAACGAGAACATCCAAGGGCATCCCTCAAGTCGCAGCCAGGCGAGCGCGGGCCTCTGGCAAAAGCACCCCAGCCCACCGTCTCCCTACTGGATGCGGCATGGGCACCACATCCTCAAGATCCCGCCTCGACTCTTCTCGGACAAGGCACAAGTCACGAACGCATATGGAGCACTCGCTGTGGCAACTCGGGCGCTCTTGACGATCTGCGTAAGTAGGCAGGTGGTCTCATCGCAGGCTCGAAGAAGCGTTATCTGACCTGCGATTCTTCTCCTGCAGCCCATCTATCTCAAGTGCCCGCAGACCCATTTCTGGGCAGCACTCTGTTGGCAGAGCAACGCATTCTGTCAAGACAGTATGGACAAGGCTCGTCGGGCATATCGGATCGCTGCTGAGGCCGGCTTCGCTGACGCACAGTACCATCTGGGCATGTGCTTCCGAGATGGTATCGGGACGGCACCCGATCTGCCCCAGGCTCTCGGCTGGTTCTCTCGGGCTGCTCAAGCTGGCCATGTCCCAGCTCAATACCACACAGCGTTGTGCTTTGAGCAAGGAGCAGATCTAGCTCCAGACCAAGACAAGCTGGTTGAATGGCTGGAACGAGCCGCTCGCGGCGGATATCTGGATGCACAAATCAAACTCGGCTGTCTGCTCGAAGAGCGGGCACAGAACGACGCGGACTGCCGGCGGGCATTTGAGCTGTACTTGGAAGCCGCCAACGGCCGAAGCACAGAAGCTCAATATCATCTCGGTCGCTGCTTCGAGAGAGGCATCGGTACCCCAGCCGACATAACACATGCTCTTCACTGGTACGGACTCGCAGCCAATCAGGCCCACCCAGAAGCAAGACGCCGACTTCTGCCGCTCTCGCTCGAGTACTCCAGGCGCGGCAACACTGAAGCCGAGTTTGCTCTTGGGCTTTGCTTCGATCGGGGAATCGGTACCAGTCCGGAACAGGGCAAGGCCATCGAATGGTATCGCAAGGCGGCAAGACAAGGCCACACGGATGCGCAGAGTCGACTTTTTGACCTGCTGGAGGACATCGAGGGCTCAACCCCCGAGGAGCAATGCGAGTTGGCACGGTGTTTCGAGGATTGCAAGGGATACCAGGCCAGTAACCGGCTGGCGCTTGAGTGGCTCCTCAAAGCTGCCAAGCAAGGCTGTGCAGCTGCAGGGAGTCAGCTGCTTCGTCTATCGGGTTCACTGGCAGCCCAAAACGATAGAGATGCCAAGCTGTATCTTGGCATTTGCCTCCGTGACGGCTATGGAACCGAGCCGGATCTACACCACGCGCTCTCCTGCTTCCGTGAGTCCGCTGAAGCAGCCGATCATCGAGGCCAACAAGCTCTCTTCCGATTATCCTTGGACATGGCCAAGCAGAGACACAGCAAGGAAACAGTTGGTCTCGGGCTCTGCCCCCACCAAGCTGATGGCATTACCCTGAACGTGGATTGGGCGACAGAGCCGCTTCAACAAGCAGCCGATGTTGGCCACGGCGAGTCCAGTCACGGGATTGAAGACGCGCTGGTAGACGATAAGCTAGTATCCGACCGGACATTGAGCACTCGAAATCAGCTGTTGAGCCAATGAGCTCGGATGGCTGGCTCGTTCATATACTGCTTATGGAACTGCCAACGCGATTGTTTGACTGGTCGTGACAAGACCAGGTGCAATACAGACGAAGACTGCACTGAAAGCCATCGAGCAGAGTGCAGGCGGCGGAAACGCCAGTACTTCAAAGCTGCGGCCTCTCGGGCTGGAGCAATGTCAGGCGGGATGGACAGAGGAGCAGGCACATCCGACTGGACTGGATGTGGCGCAGTACAACGTGACTGACACATGACCGGCGCCATGCTTTCTGTCCAGCAACCCGTGTGTGCCTTCGACTCCATCTGCCCAAGCCATTCTCGCCTGCAGCAGCCCTGGCGGCATCGCCTGAATGGAAAGCAGCGACAAATGCAGTGTCCTATCCGGCGCGGACCGAGACGCCAAACTTCGGGAGATTACGCAGGCTCTGGAGCTAAATCGGCGACTGCAGACCATCCTGCAGCAGTGCTTGGCTGATCTGGACAATTCCGAGATCATCGGAGATCAATACAGGGTACCGAAATGCACAACCAGCCCCAGCTGACTCGCTACGAGGCACCGTGCTGATGGACTCTCCGGCTGTAGAGCGTCCTTGCGGATGAATCTCCTCCATCGTCTGGCTTCTGGAAGCGGCATACCCCAGTCCACCTCAGACCACCCCATTTCCGCTTGGATCGACCAGGCCATGCTGTAAGAGCCACCCTGATACCTTGCCATTGTTTCGCTGCGAGTTCACCATCTCTTTCGTTCGACATGAGCTAACTCGCTCCCGGACGCTCCCAGGCGGCAACCGAGCCGCATCCAAATACCGACACCCTGCTGCTGCTCGCCTCCACCCCCATGCGCAAATGCCATGCCTTGAGCAGCCGCACGGCATGTACGAACTGCAAAGCTATCGGGCGCCTCCGAACCGGTCTTATTGTGCAGGCGCACTCGGTTCTGTCGCAAACGCCTGACGATTTCTTACATATCCCAGGACCGGTCGCAGATCGTCTGCAACTCGAGAAGGTTGTTCTGGTCCATCATCAGCGAACACAGTAAGTGCCGGTTGCTTGAGGAGCGTTCCTCCATGGAATCAGGAGGCACTTGCCTTTGAGTCTGAGCGCACTTGAATGAGACTGACTCTGTCGACCCCAGCCCCGAGATCCGCTTGCACGATCTGACCCCAGGACAGAAACAGCGGATACTCGAGCAAATCGACAGCGATGCGCTCGACTGGACTGAGATCCAGAGGGACCATGTGGGTGAGCTTGGCTTCCTTGATGTGCTCGATGTGCCTGATTTGCCCGATGTGCCCGGCTGTGTGATTCTTACCCATCCATGCCATGCAGTTCCCCCAACGGACAGCCCGAGCTTGCGAGATCCAGTGGCGGCTCTGCCAGTCACCACGGCATCATCAAGGAGCATGGACTCCTGAGGAAAAGACACACCTCCAGCGCATTGCCATCGCGCACCAAGAGCGGAACTGGCTTCAAGTCGCTGAGGATATGCATGCCCAGACAGGAGTATGTCGAAGGCGAATGCGTGGCAGGTCCTGATCGATGCTTGGCCGTTGCGGATGTTCTCACACGAGCGTCGCTCCCTCCAGATCCCGCGACTGCCGATTGACTGCTTCCGCACATTTCAGCGAGAGTTTCGAACTCATTCTATCACTCGCGGGTACTATTGTCAGAACGCAGCACCGTCCGGGACCCATCGTTGGTTTATCAAGTGTATCGCACGAGACCCACTCAGCCCTCCTGACTTGACTGAATGGGGCCAAGTGCGCCGATCGCATCGGATGGATATGGTGGTCTGGAACGGAAGATTTACATCTGAATTCCGTGGCTCGGGCCATTTCGTCCTCTAGGCCATTTACGTCGGACGAAGACAGCCGCTTGCGAGAGGCCGTCGCCAGATTCGGCGAGAGCAACTGGCAGCAAGTGGCTCTGCATGTGCAGACGCGAACCAATATCCAGTGTTGGGACCGCTGGACAAAGATCAATCCAAAATTCCGCAAGGGCCAATGGCTGCCTGAAGAAATCCAGCGCTTCAATGCCGCCGTCCAGCACTTTGGCGCAGGCGTCGACGCCGCTACGCTTGCAGAGTGGGTTGGGACTCGCTCCAAGTCCCAGTGCAGCGATCGGCTCCGAATTGCTACCAAACGGAGGCGAGAGTGATGACTGTTTCAGAATGCACACCAGCTTGGGCGATCCTCTCTTCCCCTCGTGCCTGAGCAAGGCGTGCTGAACTGTACAGTCAATCCAGAGAGAAACGGGCCAGTCACTTTCTGGCATCAGCGACCCAAGTCTGCTGATCCGTAGGCTCCAGTGAGCAAGCCATGCGATAGTTTCCCGCCCTGGTTAGCAACCTCTTTGATTTGGTTGGTTTAGTTTTGAATACACTCGACCGATCCATTATGGCGATGATCGACTGATATTGATGTGTCGATGTGGGTGTCAGCCCCAGGTACTCCCTCCGAAGACCCAAGACTCGGGGGTTTTGTTGAACGTGCTCGCTTTGCGATGGCGACGCAACCCTCACGGATTCACGGCGCTGCCTCGCCATTCTCGAAGCTCGGAATGGCGGTGCGAGTCGGCATGGGGGACATAGTGGATGTCACAATCTCAGGCCAGCTGGATCTGCCCAGAAATCAGCCAGCACTTGGAAGTGTGGGCGCCGATCACGCATACGTCATTCGCACTGAGCAGCCACACAAGCCCTCGACAGGCGTGAAGCGCTCCGCTTCGGTTTGGAAAAGCCATTGGGTGTTTCATTTCGTTTTGGAAGCGCAGCATACCGGCCCGATTCAGGCGCCCAGCATCGGCTACTTCGCTCTGCTGGTTTGTGCGCTTGGCAGACGCAGGGCTTTCTCACGCTCAGCCTCCCGATACCAACGGACGACCCACCATCGCTGCAGCAGCTGTCTCTCTATCCCCACCCCTCTCCACCCGGCCGAGCCAGTATGAGTCGCAACTCAGTGGGAGCGCCCGCGCGTACTCACAAGCACAAGAAAGATGGCCTCAGGCCGTTTTTCTCAGAAAGTGCTCTCGCCCCAGCGCCTTCGGCATCGGATCCAGTCCCGGATGGATCTGCATGCTCACCGGCGCCGCTCCAAGCGCGATCCGAACCCATCCTCTCGTCTCGCAAGCCCAGCTCATTCTTCGAGAGCGTCGACCTGGACGTAGCAAGCTCCTACCGCGAGATAATTCAAGCCGCCGAAGTTCTGGAGAGCATTGTCGCGGAGGGCTCCTTAGCTGGCATCACCATCACAAAGCGGCACTCGATGAGCCAAGGGGAGCTCTGGAGGGAGATGACCGACCACGTCCTTAAACTTGTGTACGGCACGATGAAATGTAGGCCAGCCTCGGGCTTTGTCCTGCGAGCGAGCGCTCGCCCATGTTAACAGCGAATATTGGCGAGAGATGCCTCCATTCGATTCTGCCGAGTGGACGGGCTGCTGCCATCATCGAGAGCCGAGCCGCGTCGACACACTCGCCGACGACGGACGATTAACTTGTGCTGGCCCCTCGCTGCCGCCAGACCTGCCCTACATCGATATCATTTTGGTCAAGACACAGTTCTTGGTGTACAACAATCAGGTTTGGTCTTGTGGCGAGGTGGATCGGAATTGCGAGCCACGATACTCACCCTTCTCGACGAATCGCGGACCGCTCCGAGATGCAAGATACGCAAGAGGTGAGCGCGATGCCGAACTGACCCAATTGCTACCCAACTGGCACAGTTCCTCCACCACCTGTCGGTCGTCAAGGTATTTTTGTACCAACTCATGAAACACAACTTTGACTACCAAAGATTCCCCGGCATCCGCTTCGACGTGACCGATCCAACTCCTGGAGATCTCGAGCGGGTGGCAATGGTGCAGGAGCTCGACGAGTGCCTCAAGAGTCACCGCACTAAGCTCGCAGCCGCATTCGCACGCATCCGGATCGAAAAACAAGCCATCGGAAGTAGCTCGGTTGAGCAGCTCATGAATATCCTTCCCGAGGAAGTGAGGGCACGAGAGCAGATTGCAGGTAGAATGGGTCTCCTAGGCCCCAATATCGGTGCTGTCTGCTGGGCCCGGTCATAAATGCGACAGAACTGGCCGGGGCACAGACTTGCTCATCAGATTCAAACTCTTCGTGTTGCAGGGGAAATGCCAAAGATGGCCCGTATCAACACCGTCAAGACAAGCAAGCTCAAAATAACCGACGAGCTCAAGCGTCTCGGATTTCCCGTGCAACTTACAGCAAAGCATGTGCAAGGAGGATCGGAGGAGTAAGTTTCACGGCATTTGATCGAATTTGCAGCGGCGACGGAGAAGCAAAGCGTTCCCACTGCGACCCGTAATACCCGCAGAGATCACCTATGGCTGTGAATGGTGGTTTCGTGACAATCTGGATGAAGCCTGGCAAGATCGGCTTTGAACAGCGCAACGGCGCATGCGACACGCAGCTGACCCGAGGCTATCTTTGCTCCCTCAGCACACTGGCCGATGTCATTTGTCTGGACTTTGACTTTGACGACGTGCTGGTGATTCCGGCAGACTACTATGAGGCTCTAAAGCTGTCGCCGCCGGTGGTCGAAGGCCGCCTGATTTTTCAGGTTTGTACTCCGTGATGTGTTTGAGCCTTGCTTAGCAATTGGAACGGCAGAATGTCTGACATACAGGCCGCTCCATGGATAGGACAAGGCCAGCATGTACGGACTCAGGCACCTCAAGACCCTGATATCTCCGGACGCTCAAGTTATTGATGCGCGCGCCGGATGCGGTATGCACGATGGGCATACCTGATGCGACACTGTCGATTTTAGTCCTGTCCTATCTGTATTCTCGTACAATCTGGCGAGCACTGTGTCGAGGGGGGGGGAGTATTTGGTGCTACCTGGCTTGGCCGAGCAATCACGACCCTGAGAGCCAGCTGGCAGGGATCAGCGCCACCGTGTTAGTGACGTATCCGCGCACTTGGTGCTGTGTCGTCGACCCACTCCAGGAACCAAAACCAGCCATCTTGCCGATATCCTCGGAAGCAAAGGGAGAATCTTTGCGTTCGAGAGCCGCAAGAGCCGATATGAAACTCTGGTTTCGCGGCTCAAAACCCACGGGATCAAAAGTATGAGCGCGACCCCACCGGCCGCATGATCGCTGCGCCATGTTCTCTTGTGCTGGTGTACTAAGCATCCGTGGGACTGACTTGCCGAAACCCGTCTTTCAGATGTGGAGGCCGTGGATATGGATTTCATGAACATCGATGTCCGAGATCCACTCTATAGTCAGGTTAGTATCAAGCGAATGACAGCAAGAGTGCCAAAGCAGCCCGTCCTGTGGTGTGGCCCTTTGTGATACTGACAGATTCTCGTGGCAGGTGTCCGTTGTCGTTATCGAGCCGCCCAACTCAGGCACCAGCATCATCGACAAGCTTGGATATTTGCTCCAGGAGGAAGGTAGGCTGGAGATGGGGGCGCGAGTAAGCGATGCCAGTCCTGTACTTTGCAATGCTTTGGTAGCTGCGCCTCTCGGACTGACGGGCAGAGCGCTCGCTCGTGTGCTGCAGAGTTCCCCTATGACCAACATACGCAGAAGGACCTGTTCTCGCTCAAGAGGCAGCAGTATAACATGATCAAGCATGCGCTCCAGCGTAGGGATCCTCTCTTCTGTCTGTCTGCTGTGACGGCTCGCACTGCTCCATCAGCTCCAGGCACAAGTGTGCGCCATCAATCCAGCGCCGTGCCGTGCCTCGGTACTCTATTCACTTGATGCCTCCCGCGATAACCTGTAACCGTGCTGGCTTGCTGTCTCTGCTTCGGCTGCTCCAGTTCCCAGTGTCAAAACGATCCTGTACATCACAAGGTCAACGCACCAGGAAGAAAACGAGCAGGTTGTTGAGGAAATCATGGATCGCATGGGCGCCACATGGGAGCTGTCCTGCGTGCTACCGGAGATCATCAACGAGCGAACCGAGGAGTATGAATATGGTAGGATCAATTGATATTCGAGTGTCTGAATATGCCGCTGCTCAAATGAGTCATTCTGGCGACTATTCTGGCGACTATTCTGGCGACTATTCTGGCGACTCGATGGGATCAGCATTCTGACAATCCGGCGGATCGATCACGGCCCCGGTGTTGGCTGAGCAGAGGAATGTCTCAAGATCTCGCCCTCGGACAGCGGCAACGGCGTCTTCATCGCGTGTATGCAGAAGGTTCCCGAGGAGACCGTCGAGAGCTCGGACGAAGAGGTGGAGGAGCTGGACGATGCCCCGGGAGCCGACACTGCTGCCGACCAGCCCAAGGTGCACCACGCCGAGGGAGTGGCCTTGCCGCGACGAAAGCGCCTCGTCAAGCTGCACTCAAAGTCATCTCAAGACACGATCGTAGTCGAGCCTGCAAAGTCAGGGAAAGCCCCGAGACTATCAAAGACAAAGGCCTCGAGAACGACTCTTGTCCACCGCGTCGGCTCAAAAACATCGTCCCTGGAGCGCCTGTCGACTGAGAAGAGGCCGTCCAAAGTCAGCTCCAAGCTCGATAACGACGACGACGACGACGCCACACCGCCCCAGAGCAACTCGCCAGAGATGCCCGCCCAGAAGACACGCAGGCTCAGGAAAAGGGTGTCGCTCTACGGCCAGGTGATGGACGACAACGGCGAGTACATCTTTGATCCAGCCTTTGGCATCTTTGGCTGCAGCCTGAAGCGATTCTATGCGCCACAGGCCGATGCTTTAAAGCGCATCAACAAAAACAGCGACAGTCAGCTCTATGTACGTCCGATCAAAATCAAGTGGAAGTATCCGGTAAGCAGCACCGCGAACTACGGCGCGATCGGCAATGTGCAAACGGACATCGAGCTGTGCTGACATCTTGTCTGCTCTCCCTTGCGCTGGGTTGCAACGTCTCTACCCAGGTTCCCAACCCGCGGCCTTGGAAGTGAAGGAAACAGGGGCTGGACACAGGGGCGGCTCCAGACTGCTGCGACCAGACGAAGGCCATCCTATAACGGTTAATCAACACATACGCTGTATTCAGCTCGGGCTTTGCCGAATCAGAGCGCAGACACAGGAACGAAGAAAGCATATCTGCACGGAATAAAAAGTGATGAGGCCAACGAAGGCAGATTGTCGATTGTACTAAAATGTTGCTGATCGGGTGGAGTTCAAGGGGGAACGAAGAGGATGGGGGTGGGGTGGGGAACAGCGAAGAGCAAGGCGCGATAGACTGGGCAAAGTCCCAAAGAGAATATTGGGCGATGGGCGATAGAAAGCTTAGAGACCGACAAGACGGCGGCTGTGCTGGATAAAGTCAGCCTGGAGCTTGTCGTCCAGGATCTGTCCATCACGAGGGACGGGCTTGCGGATTTTGCAGTCGTGGAAGTACTCGCCAGTGACCTTCTCGCACTCATCCGAAAGCGCAACATGGAGGGTCGTCTGAGCACCTTCCCAAGGGGTCTTCATGAGGATCGTGCCGACGCTGAGCAGTACCTTCAAGATACCCGTATCAATGTATCGGGTGAGCTCTGTGTTCACCTGCGGGGTTGGGCAGATGCGCCGTCAGTACTCTTTCAGCGATGGCCCATGCCGGAAGCGATGGGAGCCATATGGCATGCGCAAAGTGTCCTGCGTCACGACTCGGGCAACGTGGAGGCTCACAGATGAGCTGAGGCGGTCCGCCAGCAAGAATATGCTCTACGTACCACACCAGGATGGACGGCGTTGACAGTGATGTTGGAGCCCTTGAGCTGCTTTGCCAAGTACTGGGCGTAGACAATGTTGGCCAGCTTGGACTGGCCGTAGACTTGCCAGGGCGAATACTCGCGCTGTATACATGGCAGTGATGATCGTAGCGGATTAGCAACTCTGGTTCTGTGCCCGAAGACGCTTCGCTCACCAGCCCGCTCCGTCTGCATTCTCTGATACATGCCTTTTCGTAGTTCAGATCTTCGGGGACGATGAAGCCTTGAGTGTGAGCGACAGAGCTGAGGTTGACGATGCGGGCAGCGCTGGTGCCCTCAGCACCCTTCTTGACATAGGGCAGGAGGAGCTCGGTGAACAAGAAGTGACCTGTGGTCAAAGCGAGGCCGCAGATCCATTCACGTCAGTACTCATGGCGATCTTTCCACCAGCAGGGTGGCAATCGCGAGCAACGCAGACTCATCAACAGCAAGGATCGGTGCGCATGAAAGGGAGGCAGCAGCAGTCCGATCAAGGCGGCGCCAGGACGTTACCCAGGTGGTTGGTGCCGATCTGCGCCTCGTTGCCATCGACGGTGAGGTTCTTCTCGGGCAGCGCCATGATACCAGCGTTGTTGATCTACAAGCGGGAACAAGTCTAGTTAGTTCCATGTGTGGCAGGTCTCTTGTCGAGGCGGGTCGCTATACCCGAGTGTGGGGGGACAGTCAGTGAGCTCCAGAGCTCGCCGGGATATATACCAGGATATGGATGGGTTTGCCATGCTTCTCCCAGCGCTGGGCAAAGTCGCGGACAGTCTGCAGACTGGAAAGATCGAGGGGTCTGTGACGCCGCAGCAATATCGGCAGCGATATCGGCAGCAGAGCAAGAGAGCCATCGTCAGTATGCTGGCCTCATTCACTAGCAATGCGCAGAATCTCTGTCTGGCGGAGAGCCACCTCAGACCGACAATCATCCAGCACACATACTCGGCAAAGATGTTGGTGTTGCCGGACTGCTGCTTCAGCTTCTGGACGGCATTGTCGGTCTTTTGCGAAGGGCGGCAGGCCACATAGACACTGGCACCTTGCTTGGCCAGTTGGAGCGCCGTCTCTGATCGTTGGGACAGCCAGGCGGTAGTGTCAGCACATATCAGCACCAACGGCCCAAGTACCGCTCCTTTCCAGCATCTGGTTCGCCTCGCCTCTTTGCCAGACGCGACTCCTTTGAGCTGGATGGGGTCCCTGTGATAGGACAGCACATGGGCGCCCAGCAGAACGGGGCAAAGTCGCCGACGACAACCTACCGTATCCGATACCGGTATTGGCGCCGGTCTGGAAATGAGAGGGGAGGGGAAGTGGTCAGTCGCAAGTGCCGGGGCTGTTCGAGCCACCACAAAAGGGGCTCGTATGCCAGGAGAAAAAACTCACAATGACGACGTTGCGGCCGCTGAGCGACTTGGCGAGGTCGCGCTTGCTGGCCTTGCCTCCAGCAGCCCAGGAGCGGATGCCGTAGTAGGAGGCAGCGAGACCAGCCAGGCCGCCGACGACGTAGAAAGAGGCTGTTTGGGACGGGGACATGGTGGACACTTGCAGATGGCGATTTTGGATGGGAGAGACGAGGGTCTGATGCTGGGATTGCATCAAAAGCGGCTGCGGCGTTGCGCGGTGATCGCGCGACTCGAACACGTGGTCACTGCGCCATCAAACCCCGGGAAAGGATCTGCTTATCCAGTTTCCATGAGGATCGACCACCGTGCCCGACAGCGACACCATGCCCGACAGCGACAGCGGATGCCCCGTCGTCCAGATCGGCGGCCGTCAAGTGACGCAGGATCTCCGGATGGTGCTCTTGGGCACATCGCACGAGGGTGTATATTCAGAATCCCGGAGCAAACACCGATCCTGAGCAACAGCGTGGCTGGGTTGATTTCTCAGCAAGAGCGATCGTTCGGGACGACCCCTGTCACTCCACAACGACTAGATTTGTCGGAAGGATTGCACCACCAAAGTGCTGCATTTCATAGAGCATCCATGCCATGATGCTGTTACTTGGAGACAGCCTGGTTTTGCAAAACACTCTCGCGGCGTGCTCGCTGTCCAGATCGATGCAGTTGTCCCGCGTCTGCGAGCCGGGTCGAGGAGCTTCGTCCCTCCAGGGGCTGGAAGGTTTGTTTTTTTCTTCCAGAGCCTATGCACATGTTCAGATGCGCCTCGACGCCGTCAGTCGACACACTTGGTGTTGCTGGCCGCGCGGGTTGCAGTCAACTCCGGAGTGAGCCCAAACCAGCTGTCAAGAACTACCTGGGCGCTGGCCCATACGTATGCTCTGACCAAGAGAGTGGTGTCAACGACGGCGAAATCCTCGTTGAAAGTGACTCCTTCGGCCCAGTATAGCGACAGATTCTCATAGTCGAATCCGACAAGCGTCGTGATGACCCACGAGGTCAGCAGCTCGTTCATCAGATCGGTGTAGTAGAGAACAACCATGCTGAGGGCCATCGAGAGAAGCAGCGGTGTCACTGGAGAGACCGGGACGAGTCGTCCGACCACGGCCACCAGCGCCAGAGCCGCCACCCTGGTCGAGTTCACTTGAGCAGCACTTGAGACATTGTGAACAATGAAGAGGCGGGAGCGCTAGTGAGTCGCCTTACCTTCCCAACATTTCCTCAAGAACGAAAGCAGCCAGGAGCAGTGGATCTTACCTGACTTGCGGTCGCAGGCCGCTCAGCTGACGGGCTGGGATGGGGATCGTGAGGGCACCAAAGATCAGGTAGAAGGAGAATCCAAGATAGAGTGTGACGCTTGTCGGAACCACATAGCCGCCGACCAGGACAGCCACTCGAGCCAGAGTAGAACAGAGGTCACCAGAATGCTCAGAATGGAGCTCAGCATCACACGGAGCAATAGGAAGCCCGGGCTGCTGGACATAAATGAGGTCGCTGCGTCTGGAATATGCTGATGGCGTCGTTTGGTCGACCGCGCTCTCCGTTCGCTGGCCCGCAGCGCTCGGTGCGAATGGATAAATGCGCGCGCCGATTCGGGAACAGCACTCCAGAGATACTTACGGCAGACCCCAAAGGCCATCCCGAAATACACCGACGAGCCAACATATGCTACGATGCACACATGCAACTGGTGCCGCTTGGTCAGGAACACGAGGAATAGCAGGATGGCGGCGGCTGAGTAATAGATGTGCAGCCTTATCAACGGAATAATGCTCGGGTATCTGGCCGCCCGATGGAAGAGGAAGGGTGAGCTTTCGGAAGGAGATGATCCGCGGGGCGATGCGCCTCGCAGATATTGGACCTTCCCTTTCGTCACAGCGCAGCGATAGAACTAGGAAACAGAGGCGGTTGGATGGACGCGTGGCATGGCCATCGCCGTCGATACCGTACATGGCTTCGGTCTGCTCGACATCTATGGCTTGTCCAAAGCACGTCAGGAGCCCAAAGACGGCCGAGAGAAACCACAGGGCGAAATCAAACTTTTGCAACTGTATGAGCTTCTCCGAGACCTCTGTAAAGCGGCAGGAGCGAGGCGAGCCCAGGTCGAGTCAGCGACCAGCAAAGTGCTCCGGCAAGCGAATCCGCCCATAGCCGATAGGCGAGATCCTCGACATCAGACATCGCGTCATGGAACGTGGGAGTACCCATTCGCAGCACGAGCGCCGATACAGATGTCCTGTCGAGTGTTAGGCGGTGCTTGTCGGGAGCGGATGCTGCTTCGGCGGAGACGAGCGCATCTGAATCGGCCGATGAATTCGGTTGGCTGATGCTGAGAACAAACTCAGGCCCGCTGCCTTCGGATGACATGCTGTGGGTGGGTTCGTTGGGAGAGCACAGCGAACCGGGACGCGAACAGGAGCTTGCTGAATGGATGGAGCTGGACATGCGGGCAAGGCGACCAAGATGCAATGGGTTCGAGGCGAAAATGCGAATCCCCGTCACGGAGGCCGGGAGCTGCCGTAGTATACCAATCATGCGCCTCGATGGCCTCCGAGACCGATCGACAGCAACCTGGTTTCGAAGCGAGAGTCTGTCCGCGGATCCATCGATTCGAATGCGGCGCCAGCAGCAGCAGGACATCAAGACGGTGGGCGCGACCGGGCCAGGGAAAGTTGGCTCCGGCAAGCGAGTGCAAGTCGACTGAGGCGGTGTCGCCCAGCACTGGCGACGACGGCCTGCGGCAGTGACAACCAACAGAGCGGCAAGTGAGACGTTGTGTGAGGCGGATTCCCACGACCTTGGCCAGACCGACCATGTTCATCGGCGGCACAGAGCAGAACAACTGAACATCAACATCTGATAATATGAGGAACTGAACAACTGAACATCTGATCATCTAAGGAACTGAGCATCTGGACATCTGGACAGCATCTGCTCTCCTCCAGATCCGCTGTCTTCCTGCCTGCGGTGTCGAGGTCAGGGCCTGGGGCAGCCACCCCCCCCGGCTCTGCGTTTGGGATACCGCGTCTGTTGGCCGCCAAGAGGGCGCCGTGGAGACCATTGCGGCTGGCTTCCCCTCACCCCCGCATCTGTCCTCAACAACGCATCTCCCGCCTTCCGCCTCATCGCCTCGACATCCGCCTCCTTCCCCTTCTTGGCCATGTCTGACCTCTACAACGACCCGTACGCACCTCGCGGCGATGGGTACTCGTCTCGATCCCGCAACAGCCCGCCCTCCAGCAACTGGGGCCTCTCGCGCACGATGCTCACCAGCAGGGGCAACGACAAGTCCGAGGAGGAGCTGGCCACCCACATCAAGAAGGCCCTCTCTCCCGAGGAGACTGCCCCGAAGCAAAAGCACGTCCGGGCGGCGATCGTCTACACTTGGGATATCAAGAGCGTCGGCTCGGTGCTGATGGCTCTGAAGGCACACCCCATCATGGGTGATGAGGTCTTGACCTTCAAGGCCCTCATTGTCTTCCACAAGCTGGTCCGACAGGGACATCCTTCGGTAAGTCTCATTCCTGGCGGTATGGTCCGGTTCGTCTCGCAGTGGCCCTCGATCTGGATGCGTGGCAGCCGCACTTGTCGAGGAACGCTGTACTTCCAATAACCGCCTCCCTCGATGCTGCTGCCCGCGGCGGTCTGTCGCTCCAGGTCCTGAAGCAAGCCATCCACGAGACCCAGTGGCTCAACGCCATCGCCCGCTCGGTGCCAAACCATGGAGGTACGTTTCGGCACTACGGCTCTTGCCTCTGTCTCTGGTTTGATCTGCATCGCTGCCGGCACGGCTCAGCGGCTGCTGGCTGCGACTCGCTTTGTTCTTCAGCAAACGAGCCTCCTGCTTGCCCGGCTAACCATGCGCTTCTGCATTCACATCCCGGCTTGCGCCAGGCTACGGAAACTTGATCCAGGCCTATGTCCAATTTATTTTCGCCAAGCTGGAGTACCACAGCCTGCACCCGGATTTCAGCGGAACCTTTGATTATGAAGAATACGTCTCGCTGCGCGGCGTCGAGGATCCCAACGAAGGGTGGGTGGCTCCTTGGGCTGCTTGCTTGGGTTGCTTGGGTTGCTTGGGTTGCTTGGGTTGCTTGGGCTGCCTGAACGGCTCAAGGCGTGGTTCACATTAGAGCTGCTGCCCAACGGCGAGGTTTCACTGTGTTTTCGACGGTCTTTCTTGTTCTCAGCTGCGCTCGAGAGTGCTTTGATCGACCTTCCCTCCATAGTTTCTAACGGACATGGCTTCTATGTCGATCGGTTGTCTCTCTCGTATCAGCTACGAGACCATCAATGACCTCATTTCGCTGCTGGACAAGATCGAGTCCTTCCAGAAGCTGCTCTTCTCGAGCTTCCGCTACAGTGGCAACAACGAATGCAAAATCTCTGCCTTGGTCCCGATCGTCGAGGAGAGCTACGGCATTTATCAGTTCTTGCTGAACATGCTCACATCGATGCATGAGAGTAAGTGTTATCAACACTCATCCCCTGCGTGTGCTTGCCCGTCGGGACAATGCCCTTCGATGGGTTCTGGCTTCCGGTGGCGGACCCGCCCGCCAGACACTCTATCCGACACCGCCTCGTCCCTTGCCTGCAGCGCCATGCCGACCATGGCTTCATCCACAGGCAGATCGCATATTCATTGACTTTTGTCGATATCTGTGTGCTCGTCGATACCCTAGTTATTGGCTCCGTCGAAGTTCTGGCTCCTCTCCGAGTCAAGTTCAACTCGGCCCACTACGCCCTGCAAAAGTTTTACTTTGAGTGCTCAACCCTGCGCTACTTGTCGTCCCTCATCACTATCCCAAGACTGCCGGACGAGCCCGCGGACTTTTTGGCCAAGGGCCCTCCCACGATCCAGCCCAAGAAGCCCCAGGCAGAGCGTGTCGATCTCTACGAGGAGCAACAGGCCGCAGTAAGTCGATGATGCATGAAGTCGGTGCCGGAACTACTCTTTACCGACTGTCTCCAATCTCTGGCCACAGGCTCGCCAAGCTCTGGAGCAAAGTGCTTTGGAGCAGCAGCAAGCTTCATATGAGAACCTGCTCGCCCAGCAACGAGCCGCTCTGGAGGAGCAGCAGCAGATGGAAGCCCTCCAGCAGCAGCAACTCCAGCAGCAACTTGCTCTCCAGCGCCAGCAGGAGGAGGAGCGCCTCCACCAGCTTCGCATGCAACAGGAGCAAGCGTCCCGTCAGATGGAGGCACAGATGCTCCAACAGCAGTACGTCAATGCCATCCGAGAGCTGGAAAACACCAAGCTGCAAGCTGGTCGCGATCGCGACCTGGTTCAGCAGTACGAGCAGGTGGGCATCGTCATCCTCCATCCTACGCTTTGATCTTGGCGACGCGCTTGCTATGTCAATTGCAGCATCGTTGCAAACTTACCGCGAATATCGCTCTTGATTCCAACAGCGCGTGCGAGCTCTCGAAGGTCAGCTGAGCCAGCTGAACATGGGCAACCAGGAGACCAACCAGCGTCGCGACGATATGATCAAGAAGCTCCAAGGTAAATCGCACCTGAGAGAGGTGTGAGACCTAGCATGTGCCAGAGGACTCTGCTCCCGATCAGCATGACCTGCACGCAGAAGCAGTGGCACCAGATACCAACCAGACCCGGCCAGCCTGGGATAGATTCGGCCAAGATGAGCATCTGCCCTCTGCTGGATCTAACCATCGCTTACGGGCTTGCCAGATGAGCTCAACGTCTGGAAACAAAAGTACGAGGCGATTGCCAAGCTCTACGCTCAGCTCCGCAAGGAGCACCTTGATCTCCTCAACAAGTTCAAAGAAATGAAGGAGGCCGGGGGCAAGTTTGTTGAGGAAGCGCGAAACCAGGCCAAGAGAGACATCGAGTCGGCCTCTACCGAGCTGAAGGTGGGTGGATACATGCCCACGCGACTGGAGTGGTTGCCCCGGAGGAGGCTGATAATTCGGCCGAGAAAGGCACCGAGCTGGCTGGGTTGTAGCACTCGATGCTCTTGTGGGCTTTTGCGATTCGATGTGCCTGTTCGAGCTGGCGGACTATCTTCCCGTACTCGACCAATACTGAACATGTGGTGCAACACACGCCAGGCAAAGAAGGCAGAAATGACCGATCTGCTGATCGAGCGCGACCGACTCAAAGGCGAGGCGGATCGCCTCCGCACCCAGTACGAGGAAGATTTGTTCAGAACCAGACGGGAGCTTGAAGATACCAAGGCCTCGCTTGCCGAGATGGGTCAATCCAAGGGCGCCGAGGTTCAGGGCCTGATCACACGCTTCAGTGCTGAAAAGGAGGAGCTCGAGCAGCTCAACAGGGTCAGTGAGCCGCCGATTCCGCGGTTGCCGATGCGGTTGCAGACACGTGTGCTCCCATCACCGACTCGATTGTTGACTGGTCGTTTGTATGCTGTCGAGTAGACTCGCCAGGCGCAAATTGAAGATCTGCGACGACGCCTCGATGACTTGGCCGCCGAAACACAAAAGCTGAAGCTGGTACGTCTCCGTGTGCAGGCATACAGCCTCAGGCGATATGGGCCGGGCGATGCGGTGCCGATCACTTGGGTTTCCGAGCCGCACCTGGATCGACTGTGCTCTCGAGGCTGCACCACTCACGCCGTGACTGAACTTTTGATACAGAGCAAAGACCAAGAGTCATCCCTGCTCCAAGGCGGCCTCGATCAGACTCTGATTGCTCTCTCGACCTTGCAGAAGGTAGGCGCAGCGCATTTGAGTACAAGCAGCGGCAACGAACTCGACGTGCGATGCTGTGAAGATTTAAAGGGCTGTTGCAACCTATCTTGCTCGACACACTGGAGCAGTGGTAGCCATATTGCACGCCGGGTTGCATGTCCATACAAATCGCACGACCTCACTCTGTTTGGCTTGCTCCACAGACGTCGCAAGAGAAAGAACTGGTGCTGCAGGGTCAGCTCGACCGAATCAAAGGCGACCACAATGTCGTTGTCACCCGCATGCTTGGTAATACGGACTGGAGCAGTCAGCCGCGTGTGCCGATGCAATAGACTCAGGAAAGATGAATCGCAGAGCTGTGATATCCGCGAGCCCTCGTGAATGCTCTGTTCATTGCTGACTCGGTGCAACCGGAAAACACATCGGGCACGCAGATCATGTTCTTCAGACCTGCGTCCTCAAGGTCGAGGATGCCATCTACGAGCTCGAAAGCCCTACCCACCAAGGAAATCAGACGGCGTCGCCAGAGTACGTCCTCTCGCTCCTCGAAAAGGTCCAGACCATCTGCAATGACTTTGGGCTCAGTGTCGTGCGCCTCAATACGGTGAGTGGCACTGTACATCCGCTGCTTGGGTTGTCTGCACTGCGACACGACAAGAGGGAGAGGGGGCTTGGCCGTCGGCTGTGTCGGCTAGGTCTGCTGCATGGCGGGCTTGAACTGACAAGATCCATTCGTGCGTCGCGCCGATGACGATCCAGGGCGGCGAGCCGTGGGATGTCATCAACACCTCAAACGCCTTTGCTCACGTTGTTGGCCAAGTCATGCACAACTCCAAGGGTGTTGTTCGTCTGGCTGCCGAGGACGAGCTGGCCGAGCAGATCCTTGCGATCGTCAAGGCCGGCGCCATGGAAGTCCGCGGCTTTTTCCTGCAAACCCAGTCGCACGCTCTGGCCTCAATGGCCCCCGACCAACGCTCAAGCAACGTCCTGCAGATCTCCAAGGAAACCCAGAATGTGCTTGCCAAGGCCGGGCCCGCGATCGAAAAGCTGATCGTGAAAGACGTGAGCAACGTCCGCGCGGCCACCGATGACCTCGGCGATATTGTCGAGCGCGAGATGACCAACGCCGCCCGCGCCATCGAGGAGGCTGCCAAGAAGCTCCAGGAGCTGATGAGCAAACCCCGCGCTGTCTCTGGAATCGACCTCAACGTCCACGACGCCATTCTTGCCGGCGCCATGGCCATCACCACCGCCATCGCCAACCTCATCAAGTGCGCCACGGCTACGCAGAAAGAGAT
The DNA here is from genome assembly GCF_025602895.1 of Polychytrium aggregatum. Lineage (NCBI taxonomy): Eukaryota > Fungi > Chytridiomycota > Chytridiomycetes > Polychytriales > Polychytrium > Polychytrium aggregatum. The sequence continues at coordinate 149,961 of NW_026516240.1, forward strand.
TGCCGCCCACGGCCGTGGATCCAGCACCACGGGTGCGTTCTACAAGAAGAACCACAAATGGACTGAGGGCCTGATCAGCGCCGCCAAGAGTGTTGCGGTTGCCACGACCTACTTGGTGGAGTGTGCCGACGGTGTCGTCAGCGGCACGCACACGATGGAGCAGCTGGTTGTGGCCGCCGGCGAGGTCTCGGTCGCCACGACGCAGCTGGTTGCGGCCTCTCGCGTGCAGTCCGTCCCGTTCAGCAAAACCCAAGACCAACTCGAGAACGCCGCCGTGGCTGTGCGGGAGGCCACCAAGCTTCTGGTCAAGGCCGCCAAGGACGCTGCCAAAAAGTCCAGCGAAGATCGCGTGGACGACGAGCTGGCCAAGATGGGCCGCCACGAGTTCAAGGTCAAGGAGATGGAGCAGCAGGTGCTGATTCTGGAGATCGAGAAGAAGCTCCAGGAGGCCCGATACCGCCTGGCCCAGATCCGCAAGCAGGGCTACCAGGAGCTGTAAATCTGGGCCCGGACCCGCATCCGGCAGCGCTGATCGTGGCCTGCAACATCGCTCGGCTGATGTTACACTTTATTCAGAAAAAAACGGGACAATATAGCCGTTTCCATGAACAGGTAGTATGTGCTGTGCTTGCGTCAAGCAAAGCCACAAGAAATAAAACAGATCACTTTGGTAGCCTCCGAGTGAAGACCGCCGGTCGCTCTCCGGTCTCCACAATCGACCTCCACACTGCGATCATGTTGCGCGCCGCATTGACGTCGCGATTCCACACTGTCCGGCAGCTGGGATTCTTGCAGCTCCTGACAAAGTGGGAATTCGCAACACTGGGCGCATCGAGTCCTTCCAACCGAACTGGCTCCAGGCACTTGGAGCACACTTGCGAGGTGTTGAACTCGTTCGTCGAGACTACCTTGACGCTTCCATGATGGTGATTGGGACGGCGTCGGTGGTGCTCGAATTGCTCAAAGTACTGAGCAAATCGCTGCCTCCGAGGGCTGGATGCATAGCCCTTGCCTTGACGCCATGACGCATTGCCAAAGGCGATCACCACATCGGTCCGTATCGGGGCGTGCTTCAGGACGGCCTTGCACATCCTGTCAACGGCCACTTGGCGCCTCTTGTGACCCGTGAATCGATGGTGGCGAGTCTTCTTGCCAAGGTGGAAGTCGAGCTGCACTCGCAGCTCCGGTCGCAGGACATGGGTGAGATGGACCTTGAAGGCCTCCGAGGACGACACCTTGGGCGAGGGGGTGGTCGACATCCAGGTCTCGATGCCGAGTCGCTTCTTCATGGTGTTGTGCCACTCAGTATTGGACTTGTGGCCACACATGTGCTGGTAGTGGCCATTGGAGAATGAGACCACCTCGTCTTGGTGGCCCGGTGCTTGGATGACCGCCGTGAAGATGGAGCCGACTCCAGGATCGATGCCAATCCAAGTGGTCTTGTCGGGGTCTGGGTCGCCGATGTGGGCCTGGATACGCTGCTCGGCAGTCGGAGGAGGCTCGATGGTCTCGGTGTGATCGGTTCGAGGCAGAAACTTGACGAGACCGATGGTGCATCCAATGCCATCGGTGCTGATCTCGTAGTTGAACAGCTTCTTGTTCACGTCCCGCTCTTGGAAGAGGGAACTACGCAGCTTGAAGCAACTGCGCCAGAGACGATCCTGGTTGTTGACACCGTCATCACCTTCTTCCTTGAGCTTGTCCCTGGTGAGTCCAAGGCGCTTCTTTGGACCCAGGAGATTCCAGAGAGTGACGGTGTCAATCTTGACATACTTGGTCCTTGCAGTGCATAGAGGAACCATCGTGCACACGGCCGGAGGAGTGTCGACGGCGAGCTGCTTGAGTGCCCAGTTGATCCTGGCGGCCAGCTTGTTGATCTTGGACTTGGTGGTGCCGAGCTCAGACTTGGCCTTGGTGAACCTCTTGTCGTCGGAGGGAATGCCTCGGGCAGTGAGCTCGTCCAGCTTGGCCTGGCGCTGCAGCTCGGTGACTCGGAGGGCGGGCATGTCACAGTCGATCCACTTGTGGACATTGTCGACCATCTTGTCCCGGGCGAGGATTCCCACATGGTGTGAGAGGCGATGGAGGGCCCGGAAGCGGTCCTGGTCGCTGCTGTACCGAAACTCGTCCAGGACGTGGCCAAAGTCTGGATAGAGGAACTCGAGATCGGCCTTGGGTGGAGTCTGCCCTGGTTTCTCGAAGAGCTCGAGACAGGCCTCGATGGCTTCGTGCTTATGCTTGTTGGCTGGGAAGACGGCAGCGCAGAAGCGGCGAAGGAGTCGCCAGTAGGCCAGGTTGAGGTGGGTGGTGCAGTTGGTGGCATAGGCATTGACAGCCAGTGTGAGAAGCTGACTGTGAGCGCCATCAGGCAGACGAGGGGCCGGAGGCAGGTCTGCGTGCCGAGTGATCTGGTAGTCGCGAAAGGAAGCGACCAGATGCTCGTTGTATTTCTCATTGTCCCCGGTCGGGGAGAGGGCACCGGCCTCGACAATCGTGAAGCATTGGCGAACGAAAGCAGGTGTGGACTTGGAGATGACGGGGACGGGAAGATCCTGCTCGATGCACCGGAGGATGTGCAGGTTGAGCAGCCTGGATGCCTCGAACTGGATCTGGGTCATGGCCTCGACGGTGGCCTGGATCTTGTCGCGGAGAGCGGGATTGAGACAACAGCCATCCATCGTCTGCTTGAAGCAGCTGAACTGAGGGGCGGATGACCTTCCATCCACGAGTGGGACGACAGAACTCTTGAGGGGGTGATATTCGGGACATTTGCTGGTGTTGCTTCGCTCGTGATCGGTGCCATCGCACTGGCGACATCGCTTGACAGGACCAGATGAGGGACCAGGCTCGGTGGGATCGACATCCATTGGATCTGCAGAAGCAGTGGTGGTGAGCGACGGAGCAACAGACGACCAAGCATGCGTGGGGTCAGAATACGAACCAGAGACAGGCTCCGACTGTGACTTGGCTTTCTTGGGCCTGGGTGGCCGAGGCTGGCCATCACCGGTACCCTTGCGCTTCGGAGGCATGGGGGCAGAGGATGCTGGATGCCTGCCAGTGGTACTGGTCAGAGCAGAGACTTTTTTTATCGTACAATAGCGCGATGGTCAGATCAAGGCGAGATGAGGGAAGAAAGCAGCAGGACGAAGGTGTGGCATTTATACCCGAGAGCAGGAGCCCGTCTTTGCGGGCTGGTTGGAAGCGACCCTGTTCAAAAATCGCCGAGAGGTTCAAGCCAGGGATTTGAGCGTGAAAATGGCGGCTTGATTGGAGGGACAACCCCAAATCGGTGGGGACTCAACCCCAAAATGATGGGGACTCAACCCCAAAGAAGTTCTCGATGGGATTGAAGTCGGGTGAGGCAGGTGGGGTGAAGATCACTGACCATCCTCGGCGCTCGATGCAGTCCAGGACAGCCATTGTCTTGTGCATGCTGACATTGTCCATCACAATCACAGAGTCGTCTGGGAAGCTCGCTCGCTCAAAGAACTCGACCATCGAGTGTGTCTTGAATGATGTGGGGATGTACATGCGATGCAGCACACCAGAGTGGTTGATGGCAAATGCAGCCGAGACAGACTTGTGTTTCATGTGATTGCGCTGGCGAAGCGGAGCACCCTTCGGTGAGTATCCGTAGAGAGAGAAAATGGATCTCCTGATCCCTGTCTCGTCGACAAAAACGAATCGCCGCAGGTCAATGGAGCGGGCCTGGTCCCTGAACTGTGCCACTCGCTCATCCAGTCGCTTGGACTTGTAGAGGTGTGTTGCCCTCTTGTGTGAGAGACCTGCTCGGTGGATGGCAGTGTGGCAGAGTGAGAGCGACACTTTCCTCTGGAGGATGGACTCGAGCTTGCACCGCAGCACAGGACCAGTCTGGAACGGGTCCTGTTCAATCAGGGTGCGAATGACTGGACATGCCTGCTCAAAGAAAGTGGATCTGCGAGCTGGGACCCGGGATGGGTCATCCAGCTTGCATCCTCGGTGCCATCGATGGATGGTGCTCTTGGATACACTGAATATGGAGGCGACCTTACGCAGGCTATGGATGAGGGCGTAGCATCGCAATGCGGCGGTGCGAAAGTCGGATGTGTGGCGAATGGTCATGGCCAGCGCGCGATAACATTGGGTAACAAAATATTCGATGAATGGTCAAAATCCCGGGTGTCCCGTTTTATATTGGATCGCCTGTTAATCTGCAGCGCTCATGAAATGTAACAGAGCACCCAAAAGGAAACAAGAGCACCTTGGGCTGTGCTGGGCTGGGCTGGGCTTGAGTGATGTGAGGGAGGGAAGCCCTTCTCTCTGTCCGCAGCAGACCAGGCGCCATCGATGGTGGCCCTCGCTCTTTGGCAATGGCACACGGCCCATCCACCACCAGCGAGACAGATGAACCTCAACTTCATGGCAGAACAATGTCTCAGACGAATCGCGTCGCTGGCCCTTTGGCGCGTCGCCTTTGTTTGCTGGCACAACCCTGTCTGGTTGCGACAACCATCTTCCCAGCCATCTTCCCAGCCATCTTCCCAGCCATCTTCCCAGCTATCACCATCGCCGCCATCGCCGCCATTACCGCCATCGCCATGCTCACCGTCGTCGAGACACCGGCGACAGCCCACCCCGCTGCGCCCATAAGCAGCGACCGAGACGATCCGTATTCGCTGGAAGCTTCGTCGTCGCTGTCGTCCGCAGAGCATGTCGCCGAGTCATACCCTCTCCGCAAGCCCGACTCCTCGCCGATATTCACCATCACATCGTCGTTCACCATCGTGCCGCATCCCAACAACATCAACTGGGAGCTGCTTCGGTTTCTGGGGCTGTGTCTGTGCTGGTACCTCTGCTCGGCCGTCTCCAACAACATTGCCAAGCAGCTCATGAACATCTTCCAGTTCCCCGTTACCCTGACTTGGGTGCAATTTGGCTTTGTTTCGCTGTTCTCGGCAACGGCGACGTGCATCCCGGGGCTGAGGCTCAAGAAGATCATGCCCATCTCCAATGCTCTGCTGCTGACGGTCGTTCCGCTGGCAGTCTTTCAGATCCTCGGCCACATCTTCTCCAGCATCTCGATCTCGACCATCCCTGTCAGCGTGTCCCATACGATCAAGGTAGTGCATCTTTGGCTTGTGCAGTTTTGACCGTCGCTACTGCTGCCGCTGCGATCATCACTTTGATCGCCGCATCGCCCAGGGTTCGCGAACGAGATCCTCGCAGCTGACTTTCCCGATCCCCGATATCGCATTCGGAACCAATCCACCGCACGGCGTCGCATCTCACACTCCTTTCCCACTCCGGCGCTGCCCGCACTGCGGCTGCAGGCTCTGTCGCCTCTGTTCACCGTCCTGATCTACCGCTCCGTCTTCAAGATCATCTACGGATCCAAGGTCTACGTCTCACTGATCCCCCTGACGCTCGGTGTCATGCTCGTCTGTCTGAACCGGGTTACCTTCAACCTGGTGGGCTGCTCATGCGCCTTGGCAGCGACCCTCATCTTTGTGCTCCAGAACGTCTGGTTCAAGAAGCTCTTTGTGGCCTCGGCAATCAGTCAGCAGTCGCTACCGACGGCGGTGGCGAGCCTTCCCAGGCCCCAGGCTGCCCGGGGCAGCGGCACAGCGTTCAAGCTCGACAAGCTCAACATGTTGTTCTATTCGTCAACGCTGGCATTTCTCTTCATGATACCCATATGGCTCTACAGCGACGGCACAAAGCTAATGGCAATGCTGCTGCCCAAGACCCTCGTCTCCAGCCTGACCGGAGGCATCGCTGTCGACAGCAACACAGGCTCGATTCCGAGGATCGTATACGGTCTCTTCTTCCTCAACGGACTCTCCAACTTTTTGCAGACCGTCATCGCCTTTCTGCTGCTCTCGCAGGTCTCGCCCGTCACCTACTCGATTGCGTCGCTGGTGAAGCGGATATTTGTGATTCTGGCGAGCATCGCCTACTTCCAGGACTCGATCTCGATCGTCCAGGCGTCTGGCATTGGTCTGACCTTTGTCGGCCTGTACATGTATGATACCGCCAAGAGCGACGTTGCCAAGGGCGAAGCTCAGTTCTATGCACTGGAGGCCAAGAAGGCGAGCCCGGGACACCGGCACCCAGGCCGATAAGGAGCTTGGCCTTGCTGGCACTCATGCGGCCGCGAATAGATAGACATTGACGACCCCATTCCCCCATGGCCGAGACAGCACATGGGGCAGCGAACAGCCCTGTCGAAATGTGTCCGCCGTCCCGCCATCGCACCGCCTCGCATGCACCGCCATTGTTCGCCCTGCCGCTTGCATCGCTCTTCCAGACCGCAGAGAAGAAGGTCCAGCACCACCAATCCAGCTGCTGGCGCTCTCGCGGGACCAGCAATCCTCCCTGGAGCGGCTCGTGCTGCGATTCCCGCCTCGGTCGCGGCTTCCTTCTGATTCGCCCCCAAAGGGCCGCCGCCCCGCTCCTCTGGCCTCTGGCCTCCATCTGCACTCATCTGCTCACCGACTCCCCTTTGCTCTGGCCGAGCACGAGCAGAGCAACCCAGCAATATCAAACGCCGCCCGTATCCTGTGTCCCGACTGTGCTTGGACAGCCCGCTCACAGCCTAGCCTGCCTCCAGAGGTTGGTTTCCGTCGACACATCCGCTGCGTTCACTCCATCGCCCACCGACACCATGATTTGTGTCCGTCCTCTCCCGTCTGCATTGACCGCTGCGCTTGTCTGGGCTTCATCTGCTCTCGCCAGTGAATTCTCCCTGCCGTATATCTGCATCCGCTCGTTTCCACACGCGCATTGGCAAGAGCATACCAACAGCAACGCTGGCTGCCGACATGGACGAGACCCGCTTGCTAACCGAATGGCTGCCTCTCAGTTGAAATCCAGCCCCGTGCTTCAGTCATGATTTCCTACCTCAAGACGGACGGAGACCGCCAAGGCTCCTACACCAAGTTCATCCTTACTTGCCTGGCATGGTATCTGGCCTCCGTCGTCCAGAGCAACCTGACCAAGCTGATTCTCAACGCCTTTGCCTACCCAGTGACCGTCACCTTTGTCCAGTTTGGCTTCGTGATGTTCTGGATGCTGGTGACTGCCTTGATTCCCGGCCAGCAGTGGATCCGCCTGAGGACTCCGAGCGTCCGGGTCTTTGCCACAGTTCTGCCCCTCTCCGGGTTTCAGATCATGTGCCACTTGCTATCGTCGATCTCGCTGGCCAGGATTCCTGTGAGCATCGCCCACACCATCAAGGTATCTCATCGGACCCGTACGGCGGCCTCTGTGCTTGACGACGGCGTCGAGCCAAAATCAATGCAGCAGCTCCAGGAGAGAGCACCACTGCTTCCTTGGGCTGTCGCTTGAGTGCCGGTGTTGCCTCTCACTCACCCGGCATACTGACCAACCATTGCCCACCGCATCCATGGCTCCACAGGCCGGCGCCCCGCTCATCACAGTCTTCATCTACAGAACCCTCTTTGGCATCACCTACCAGAGCCAAGTCTATCAGTCGCTCATCCCTCTGACCCTTGGGCTTGTGTTTGTGTGCATGAACAAGCTCACATTCGATCTGGTCGGCTATGTCACCGGCATGGCTGCCACCACGGTCTTTGTGATGCAGAACATCTTCACCAAGAAGCTCTTTGTCGCCCACAAGACCCATCAGGACCTCCCCAGCCACGGCCGATCTTCGACGCCGTCCGAGGCGGTCTCATCGAAACCCTGGCTGGGCAACCTCTCCCTCAGGCCCGTGCACCTGGACGAGATGAATGTCCTGTTCTACACGTCCGTGCTTTCGACGCTCTTCATGTCGCCCATCTGGCTGTACTCGGACGGGGCTCTTCTTCTGCAGTCGACCGTGCCGCTCGGCAAGGAAACATCGGCCCAGGATCTGCTCTTCATGTTTGTGCTCAACGGGTTCTTCCACTTCCTGCAGACACTCTTTGCGTTCTTGCTGCTCGCACAGGTGTCGCCTGTCACCTACAGCGTCGCATCGCTGTTCAAGCGAGTTGCGGTCATCAGCGTCAGCATCGTCTATTTTGGCGACAAAGTCACCTTCTTCCAGACGGTGGGAATTGGCCTCACCTTCTATGGGCTCTGGCTGTATGATCGAGCCAAGGCTGAAGTTGCCAAAGGAGAGGCCCGCTTGGTGTCGCTCGAGGCTTCCAAGAACGACGGATACGTCGCAGTTGCAACCCATGAAACCGAGCCCGAGAGTCGAGCCGACAAGGGAGACGACCAAGCATAATTGTCCGCAAGTAGACTTGGCCTCAGACAGCCTGAATCCAGCCGATCGGGAACGATCTGCAGGCCGAGTCCAAGACGGCGCTCTTGCAAATCTTATTTTCGCTGGGCGTGATGCCCAAAGACGACTAGGTCCGTCTCTTGAAGACGCCATCTGCTGCATATACTGCCGCTGTCTCTATCAAACATTCTCGTACCCGCTCCGAGTATAGACCCGTTGATTTTTGTCTCTGGATTTTGGGATTACTTGTTGATCATTCGGTGCTGGAAAGGGCTGGCTGCCGCCGTCCGCCTGGATGGAGGGCAGTCCCGCAAGCATCGAGCGACGCATTTTTGTAAACATCGGAATAGCTTCATACAGCCTCTCTGATGCCAAACGGGTCCCCCCGGATATCATGGTCATGGTCGAGGGAAAGTTGCTCGACTTCCATCAATGGGGGAGGCTCATCGAGATTTCGTCTTATTGAGCCATCCCGCCAGTCGTCCTGGCTGCGCTGATGCTTCGATATTGGAGTGATGTATAGAGTTGCCCGTATTCGCCACAATACGAGCGCACCGAGGTTGCTCGAAGACGGCGGGGGGTTGAGGGCATACCCCTCGCCCTGTCCGCACAAGTAGATGTTGGAAGATGGATGAATGCGAATGTATTCACATCCAGGGCGCTGAGAATGCGAGTCGAGTCGACACAATCGCATGTGCTCGCGGGCCACAGCGACTGACGTCATGGCCGATCGGACCAGAGACATATTACCATGGGCCATTGACAGCAAGCGAACGTGTCCCGCCATCGACATATCGTCCGAGCCTGGCTGGGCTCGTACATATGCCAAGGCTGGCGGATGGCGGATGGATGAATGAGACGGCTGACAAAATCGGATCCATGCCGCCGTGGGGCAGATGTATTTGAACCCTCCTCTCGTCAGGAGCAGGGCTGGTCACTTGCTCAACCTGTCCCTTCGATTCGGTGTCCCAAACCCCATCTGTTCCAGCGCAACTTGAGCGTGCCTCCACCAACAGGCCCCGACCGACTCTGTCTCTCGTTGCATATCGCTCTCTGCATTAGCCGCAGTAATGAAGCTGCTTCCTGGTAAGTCCAGAAGCGCAGAGGGGATGACGAGTGCTCAAAACACTAACATGTCGCTCTCTCCGTGCGATGCTGCGGGCTGACTACCGCCCTGTTTTCGATCGATGGACATCGTTGTCGACGGGGCACTGCCATCGCCAGCCGTTTTGTCAGTGCTCCTTTTTACCGAGGTCGGAATGGGGTTCCCGCTCTTTGCTGCCCCCGGTGTCTCGAAGGGAGGTATGCACTTGGATCGCAAAATGCCCGGTGGTGTTCCCAAGAGTGGTCTCTGGCAATCGAGAGACTGAATGCTCAACCAGAACGCTTTGGCTGCCATTGACATGCATGTCTCCCTTGCCAGTCTTCAAGCGCGCAACTCGATATCCTGTGGACCATCGCATCGGAAACAACTCGGAGCTCATCGAAAACCTCTCGAGACAAATCCACACCGACTATGTGAACATGATTTCGGGTGATTTGTTCCAGACGATTCTGAAGGATGTGGAAGACTACTGCCAGGCACACGAAATCCCTCTTTCAGACCTGGTGGGCAACAGGACCCTCACACACAGCATTGTTGATGGTATTCTGGTAGGTTGCCGATGCTCCGCAGCGCTGGATTGAAGACATGCACACCGTCGTGGATTCCAGTTGCACTATCGCCCCTGGTAGGCGGCATCTGAGTGCATATGGCAGCTGACCCTCGCTGACCTGTTCGCTGACCTGTTCACTGGCCTGTTCACTGACCTGTTCGCAGTCATCGCAAGAGGTGTTGCAAGGAACCGTTGTCCATCAGACCATGAGCAGCGTCGCCAAGACTGTGAGTCTGCCCAAAGCCTTTGACTCGCGCAAGCTCAACTGGGTGACCCCGGTCCGGGACCAAGGCAGCTGCTCGAGCTGTGTGGCCTTTGCCACGGCAGCCAACATCGAGAGTTCGCTCCTGGCCAGCAGCAAGGCCAGTTCGGTGGCCCCGGTGATTGTGTCTCCTTCGGACATCTTCTTTTGCCTCGGCTCTGGTGACGCAAACTGCAACGACGGATGGGACATTTCGGTGGCAGCCGCGGATGTCAGCAGCGCCGGATATGTCCAAGAGAAGTGCTTCCCATACCACGACACCCAGCAGCCGTGCCCTGCGAAGGAGGGATGCCATCGCCGCACCAACATCAAGAGCACGAGTCTCTTTGACATCAACGACATCAAGCACTTTATCCTCAAGCATGGCGCGGTGGTGACAGCGATTGTCGTATGTAAGTACCGTCGGTGGATCCGTGTGTCCTTGGTGGGTCCTTTGGGTGTTGGAATCGGTTGAGTACATTCCTAGAAGCAGTCTGGAACTGGTCCGGCTACACACCCAGCACGCAGTTTCGTGGTGTCGACGGGGCCTGTGGCTTACTCGACCGATCCACTCTCTCGACAATGCTTCTCGCTACGAATCGTGGCGACAAGACGAGGACTTTTATGATTGCTGCCAGAACGACCAGGTGTACCGCTACCGAAGGGGGGCACTCCAAGGTGGCCACGCGATTGCTTGCATCGGCTGGGACGACAGCAGGAACGCCTGGCTCTGCAAGAATTCGTGGTCCACGACCTGGGGAACGAATGGGTTCTTCTGGATTGCGTACGGAGAGTGCGGAATCATGGGCGAGGTGATGGGGTACTCGACCAAGTGAAGGGCGTGTGGGAACAATCTCTGGCTGACGAAGGCCATGAGCTGCAAAGACCCACTGTTCGCACAAGCAGACTGCCTGGGCAGCTCGCTCGCTCACAACTGGGCACCAGTGCCGATCAATAGCATCCTGGGCGAGTCCCTCAATCGTGCTCGCTTGTCCGTTTGCTCGTTGGCTCGTTTGCTGGATCGAGGAGAGGTGCTTTCCGCGTCCCCAGCTCAATCACATGCTGGCCCAGAAATGTCAGATGGAAATTCGGGCTTGGTCTTGATCCGGACCAGCACCCTCCTCCTCGCCCCAGCGATCATCCGGACCCAAGGCGCTGCCTCGATTGTGCAAGCGCTCGTTGCCGACGGTGCCCACAAGTTGCCCGCAAAGTCACCACCGGTGCTTGATATGGAGAACCTGCTTGAGCATGAGGAGCCACCCTGGCCGCCAGAGTCGGCGCTCTCGAGCGAGTTCTCTCTGGTTGCCCTAAATGATCGAGCGAGCGAGCGGACAGCCCATCCATCGCCGTCGACCCTCAATCCGAGCCAACCAGAGACACCGTCCTTGATGCCGTCCTTGATGCCGTCCTTGATGCCGTCCTCTAGCGACCACATGTTTGCGCTCGAGGGTCATGTCCAGCGGCTGACGATCGAAAACAGAGTCGTTAAGCAGCAATGCAGCGTCCTCGAGCAGCTCGTTCAGATGCGAGAGCAGGAGCGGGAGATGGAGGCATCGAACTGGAAAGCCCGAGAAGAAACCCTGGTCAATGCTCTCAAGCTCTGTCAAAACGGTAGGCACTCATCGCAGCCGGTAGTGCTGGGCAGGCCAGTCCGTCACCAATGCTCACCTCGTTTCTGTCCGCACCGACTTCCCGGCTCATCAGATATTGGGCATGCGTCTGGGCATCGCCATCGGATCCAAGAAACAATGTGCGAAGAGTCCTGGCGAGGGCCGCTTGGGCCTCAGGGCCTAGGTCATCGCCAGTCGATGCTGCCCCAGCTCCCGACCCGCTTGGAGCGAGAGAGGCAGCGGCGTCGGTCGCTGCAGCCCCAGTGCTCCGCGAGCAACGGCAACGCCTGTTTCGATGGCCCAGCGATCAGTGTCAGCAATGACATCGAGTTTCACGGGCACCTCAGTAGCCTTTCGTCGACCCAGGACGCCGATGTCCGCAAACGACTCGCCCAACTCGAAGGTCTCGTCTTGGAGGCGACACACAAGCTGGCGGACAAAGATCAGGAGCTGGGACTCAAGACGCAGCTGATCAACGAGCTGCGACTGTCGAACATGTGTTTGGTGAACGAAGTGGAGGTGCTGAGGAGCCTGAAGCTCGATCATCTCTCCTCGGGCTCTACCAAGGCTCCCATCACTGCTTCTCCGGGCCAAGCACACGATTCCTCGCTTCTGGTCTCATCCCACGCCCAGCACACCGATGTCGACCACATCATTCAGCAGTATACGCTCTGGCGGCCCAATAGTGTAACCCTGCACGAAGAGCTGCAGTCTGTTCATCATCGAGAGGGCTCCATCGGATCCTCGCCTGCATCGAGTCGTATGAACTCCGAGTACGATTCCAGGTCTGCAGCGTCGGCCCGCGGCAGTCCATTTGAACCCTCGCTGCCAAAGCTAGAGTCAAGCCAGGGCCCACCTCGAAATCACAGCGTGCGCCGAGCGAGTATGCAGCTGGACCAAAAAGCCACTTTAGATCGCTGCGAACATCCAGAGCGGCTGGATCTCCAGTGGCCCGCGCTCATAGACGACCAATCGCCGAGGAGCATTCGCAACTCGGGGCGTATCAGCAAGGAGAGTACCTCGGTCATGGAGCCGAACCAACGAGATCGACCAAGCCAAGGTCTCACCAACTCCGAAGCAGATACAGAGCTGAGCTCGTCGGAAAAAGGTTGGGCCGGAATCCTGTGGTACTGGCTCAGCTATGGCAACGAGTCGGTCATTCAAAACTGGATTCTTCTTGGCGGGCCAGCCTGGAAATACGACGTTGCGAGCCACGATCCGACATGGCTCGATATCGAGCAGGTGAGAACCGGCCTCATCCTATGGATACTGCTCGTTGGTGCAATTGCAGGGCCTTTGGTCGACAAAGGCTATTCAAGCCCTCGATTGTCGCATATGATTCACGTATTGAGTTGGTGCCGCCTATGCGGCAACGCTTTCACAATCGCCATGCTTAGACTGGGAGGGCATCTGTGCAAACTTGGTGTCTCAGCTTGTGGTTGTAAAGTAACGTCGCATCGTACCTTGCTCACTCCGCCAGGCACCGATCTACTACTTCTGGTCATAGCCGGACGAGCCGCTTCCGAGGCGAGGCGTCAACGATTGCGAGCCGCTGGCGCTCCCAGAGCATCGGTTCACGAGCCAGCCATGGTCATAAGAAGCATCCTTCGATAAACGCAGCTTTGCCTCGGGCACCTTTGCGATGATTCCGCCACGAATGCCACACAAGCAAACATCCAGTGCGACCCAAGCAACCCTGCTGCTACTTATACGGCCATACCAAGCCAGCAACATGGGGAAAGAGCAGCCTGGCATTCGACAGCCCGGGATCGGATAGCCCGGAATTGGACAACCCTGGAGCCCCCACCACAGGCTCGCTCGAGTCTCTGCCCACGAACCTGCATGACTTACCGTGGCCGTATCATGAAGATGAACGAGTGAGGAGCCCTGGCTCCCGACAATCGAGTGGCGCTCCCTTGATGCCCGGCTGTCTCGCATTTCGGACGCTTCGTGGGTGCTTCGTTATTGGGGAGACAACCTGAAGGATGAATGGGGAACGGGCATCCGGACATGCCTCAGTCTCCCCAGAGAGCGAGATATGTGATCTCGTTGGACATTGACGGTCGCTGCCTATGAGCTTGGATTCTGGAATATGCGCGCTCGGGCTCTTGAATACACGCGCGGATCTGCGGTATCTTGATACCATGCCGAGTCCAGTTCGATGGGATGAATATCGCTTCCCGGTGTCTCGGTTTGGTGCGAGCATACTTTTATTGGACAGGGTTTCTTTACATGGATAAGCAGTGATGAGCAGTGCCCCGCTTTGAGGGTAAGATAGCGAGACACAACGTTTGAGAGCTCAGTTCAGGCGGAGTACAGAAAATACATGAATTCGGGCAAGGGAATGGAGGAGGGAATGGAGGAGGGAATGGAGGAGGGAAAGGAAAGGGGGAGAGTGGGAGTAAGAGTGCCGAGACCGAGATCAGAGAGGCGGCTTGGAACATTGGCGGTGGCAGACGGGATGGTGCGTGGGATATGGAAGGAGATTACGGTATAGGATGTATGGCGGAAGAGAGCGTGGGAGACAAGAAGAAGCGTTGGCAGTCTGTCCGGATGGAGCGACATCAAGGGATTGGAAATTGGGAAGGAGAAGAGCTGCGAGCTCGTATGCAGTGAAGCAGGGATCAGTCGGATGGAGTGCGGGATCGTCGGCGAGGACACCACCGCAGATCGGCCGAATTATCGCATCGGTGTGGTGAACCGCGGCCGCGTTGTATCTAGAAGCCTGGAAGGGATTGTTTCGATCCTGAAAGAGCTAGGATTGTGAATGAATACAAACAACGGTGGCATAGCATCGCAGTCAGCAGTCCTCTGCGGTGTAGCACTGTGGATAGCAGGTTGACAGGTGAGTCCCCAGACGCAGAAACGTGGTCCGCGAATGTTGCCGACAACCTCGAAAGCTTGAGGGACAGCCCTGACCGAGATCGAAATGCAAAAGAACAAGAGCAGACGGCCTCGACGAGGCAGACGCAGCCGCAGCCGGTGCCTCAGCGCCACGATCCCTTCAGACGATCTTGCACACCCGATGCCTTGAACTCGCTCACAGTCGTGACCATGGTCAGAAACAGCTCCCGCGGCACATGTACTTCGCGCTCAAAGATGGATTGATCTGTATCCGGGAAGGACTTCATAAAATCGGCCAGGAGACGGAATCCCATCCGCTCAAAATAGGCTTGGAGCCGGACATGCTCGTTTCGGACCAGAAGCCACAGGATAGTGATGGGCGGATAGGTGACTCCGTCGCAGGGCTGCGCAGCCTCGGCCTGGGCTCGATCCAGGATCCGCTCATCGAGCTCGCGGAGGATATTAAGGGTCGAGATTGTGGTGGTGCGGACATAGCCGTTGGCATAGAAGAGGGCGCCCTTGGATTTGTCCCATTGTGCGATCGAGTAGGCGACTTGGATCCGGTCGGTGGCAGGCAGGCTTGGCGGCGCAGGTGACGACGCTGACGGCGCTGCTGGATCGCTCGGGCTGGTGCCGGTGTAGGACGGTCCAGCGCCCGTCTCCTTCGCCGAGATCTTTTTCTTGGTAGCGCCCCGAACTTTGCCGTGGTGATTTGACATGTATGCCACAGACAGATAGCGCCTGCAGCCTTGTTGTTCAGACTCTTTTCGGAGAAGAGCCTCGGCGCGGTCCCAAAGGCCCTCGGCTTCGTGGTGGATGCTCGCAAAGTTCTGGAGCATAGTAGAGCTCTCCATGATTTCGGGAGCAGCATAGAGTCCGTAGAATCCGTCGATGTGGACTCCGTGGGTGTCCTCGAGAAGATTGTTGGTGAGTTCTTGGGGGGCTTTGTAGACCACAATGGTCACCGAGGCGCCGCTGAGACGCACATGGGTGAGGCGACAGGTCCGCCGCCCAGCTGGAAAGAGATCGACGGGGCGATACTTTCCTGTCCGGAACTTGCCACCTCCACCACACTATTGGCACGATCGAGGTGTTACGAGAGTTGACGGAATCACAAGCGTCAGCATCAGCGCCACGTTGCAGCGCGGACGGCATGTCGAGCAATGCAGATCAAAGTGGGCTAGAAGGCGCTGCGAATCGCATGCGCCAGTATCTAGTAGCTACATCCCATCCGATTCCACCCCCATTCCACTCCATCCCATTTCACCCCATCCGATTCCATTCCAAGGGTCCAAGCGTGCGATGGCGACATTGCCGACAGCCCACTCTACAAACCTCGGTGCAGAAGCGATATCTTTCCTTGCACGAGTTGCATACGATCTCAATCTTCATATCTGGCGAATCGTACTGTCGGCCCTCCCGGTTCTCGATCGGTTTGGAGCCCTCGACGCTCCGGATACCACCGCGACCGAGGCGCCGCTTGCAGATGTTGCATTCAAAATTATCGTCGAGAGCTCGCTTTTTCTTGTTGGTGAGGGCGACGACGCCGGGTGCGGCCAGGTCCCGTGGGTCCTCGCATCTGTTGCAAACCAGCTCTATATAGTGGCCTGATCCGCCCTCGGGTGAGCGCCAGTCCATGTGGATGATCCTGGTGGCGATCTTTTCGCGGCAGCGCTCGCAAATGCAGTCTTCTTCAGGCGCAGCCTTCCGGGAGATGGCCGACTCGCGGTCCTTGGAGAGCGGCAGCGGCGGCCTGGATGCAGAGGGTTGATTCAGCAGCGTCGGCGCTGATAAAGTTGACGATGCAGCCGCAGGGTGTGCAGAAAAGAGCGTGGGCGGACGCACGAGCGTCGAAACCGGTCTGTCTACCGCCCGGATGCTGTTGCCTTCGAGGATGGCAAGCGATGAAGCATCGCTAGCGGCGGAATGAGACTCGAGGTGTTGGAAGCTGGTATGATGGGGACCAGAGGCGCCAGGGGCCAAATGTGGGCGGACAGCATGCGACTTTGAACCACCAAGGGCCGAATCGACATACGGGTCGATAGGCGAAGACACCGGGCTGTTGCTGTAGGTGTGATCGAACGAGGGGGGAAAGATCGGGGTTGAGAATTGGTTTGAAAACAGGTACGACTGGTTGACGATCTCGGGCATCGTTGTGGCAGTCAGATCCAAGTTGAATGGGGACGGGACGGAGTCGGCCGTGCCTGGGAGAGCGCTGGCGCCTGGGTTGCTGAGAACCATCGGGTAGAGCGTCGACGGAAACATCTCGGAGGGCGGTTCAATCAAGGTGACCCACTGCGAGTCGACAAAGTATCCGGACGGACGGTGGTCGCGACCAGGATCAACAGAGACAGCCGTGAGCGACGGCGCAATGGAGGGGCCATTCTCGGGGATGCCTTGCGGGGCAGCCGAGGGAGGCATGTTGGGTGGAGGCGGAAAATGCGTTCGCTGGTCGAGCTGGGCCGTGTGCCTGTGGGTCTGATGAAATGCATTGGCCGGTCCGGGGGAATGCTGGTGGTGGGGATTGGGTTGCGTGGCATCCAGGCAGTCGGGCGGCCGAGGCACCGACACCGACGGCGCTCGGTAGGCAAGATCGAAGGAACCCGAAGAATCCGGTGGCCCGACGGCTGGCGAGGTGCTGAGCCGCCGAGAGGCTGGGGGGTTGGGATGCTCCCTGAAGCGAAGAATCTCGAGCTCAATCTCCTTGGTTCTCCGGAGCTCTTCCTGGATTTTGCGCTCTTCCTCGAGGGCCTTGACGACCAGCTTGAGGGTGACGCACATCTGCTCGGGCGATTGCGGCTGGCTCACGAGGTTCTTGAGGATGTTTTCCATCGGCAGCAGAGCGGGTGGGGGTGGGATGCGAGAGATACGGGGCGATTCCTGGCGATGAGCCGGACGAGACGGCTGAGGGGTCAAGTTCCGAGCGGGCTGGGCCAGCAAATAACAGCGACGACACAGGACGGGTCACAGCAAGCGAACACGGCCGATCACAGAGCGGTGTGAGGAAGCAGCCGCACAGGACGGTTGCCGAGAAGCGCAGGAAGCGGTGGATGAACCCGAAAAGCAAGTCGGGGCGAGCGACAAAGGTCGTTGGGCAGCCATGGGCCAGCAGCAATTGCGCTTTCTCAGCGGGGCAGCGGGCGTGACGACGGGGAACAACCACGGCGGGTGTGGACATCTGAACATGCTGCAGCGACGACATTCCCTCAAACGTGGTGTCGGTGTACTCGCTCTCGTCCAGAGGGCATAGCACTGAAAAAGCATTGCATGGCCGTTCTGGCAAATGCAGGCAGATCTGGCGAACGCAGTCAGTCTCGGCGATGAATATGCTGCAGACCGCATCGGCATCGGCATCGGCGTCGCAGAGACGGGCATCTGTGCATTTCCTGATATCGTTCACCTCATTCCAGTCACTGAAAACAGACTCGCGATTGCTGAGCCCGTTCACCGAGGGGAGGTGCCACTGGTCGAGCTGGGGATGGCAGTGGGCCTTGTGCCTTCGAGACCAGGCCGAAGAATCGCAATGCCGCGGCACCGAGTGCATATGTACATTCTGGTGCATTAGCATAGCTCGTATGCTGGATATATCGGGTGCATTGGATATCTCGGGCACATTGGGGATGTGAAACAAATCGATTCCACCCTGCATCGGATCGGCGTCGCTGTGCTCGGGGTCCAGCACGGCTGTGGTCGCTGCCCGCTTGGCGTGGCGGCACCGCAGCCCATGGTCTGTTCGTTGCGGATGCGGTTCGTTGGACTGGCCGTGGCGCAGAGCCGGTGATTTCCACATGACCAGACGCCGCGACACCCAATCCGCGGTCCATATCAGCCCCAGAGGCGGCTGCTCTCTCTTTCCTCCTCCTCCTCCCCCTTAGTCTGCTTGATTCCGCGGTCTAATCGTTAAAGAAGGTCAGTCCAAACCCCGAGAGTGCTGCACGGCGGGCCGCCACGATCCTGCCTGGAGCAGGCGCTCGATCCGCCCGATCGGCGCAGACGGCCGAGCCAGCAGCGCGGTGTGTGTGTGCAGCCCAGTTGGTGTTACACGGGTATTTAACTCTCTGTGGGCTCTGGCATTTGTGAATCTCTCTCTCTTCGCTCAGGTTTCAAGAACTGTGAGTATCAGCATCGATCCATCCATCCATCCATCCATCCATCCACCCATCCATCTATCGATCCATCCATCTATCCATCCGTCCGCCCATCCATTCACCTGCCGCTGAACCCAGCCGATGGACATGTGCTGACCCTGTGACTTTGATACACATTCCTTCTTGGACAACGCCTTTCGACAACCAGAAAAATGAAGTACCTTTCTGCTTACCTCCTCGCCACTCTCGGTGGAAACGCCACTCCCTCCGTTGAGGACATCACCAACATCCTCGGATCCGTTGGTATTGAGGTCGAGACCGAGCGCGTCGAGGCTCTGGTTGCTGAGCTCAACGGCAAGGACATCAACGAGGTTAGCATCGCGATGCAACTCATGGCAGAATCGGCAAGACTGGCCGGGATGATGAACTCGGCCGTCCGTGAATGTGAATCCGGGAGGTGGCAGAGCTTGTCGAGGATCATCCCGGAGGATGTGATTTGCCGATCGCATTGGCAGGATCGAGTGGAACAGTAGATCTGGAACCTCCCGCTGTCGTTACTGATGCCGTTTTGTTGGGAAATCTGTTGCATCGCAGCTCATCGCTGAGGGCTCTGCCAAGCTGGCCTCCGTCCCCGCCGGTGGTGCCGTTGCTGCCTCTTCTGGCGCCGCCCCCGCTGCTGCCGCTGCCCCCGCTGGTGGTGCTGCTCCCGCCAAGGCTGCCGAGAAGGCTCCTGAGCCCGAAGAGGAGGAGGATGACGACATGGGCTTCGGTAAGTGCCTGATTCTGGACACGATGTGTGCGCCGACGCTCCAGGCAAGTGTACTGACCGATCAATTCCCTCCTCACACAACAGGTCTCTTCGACTAAACGCCTCTGTGTATAGTTTATTCGCCCACAATAAATATCACACATTGTCATCTGCGTCGTTTCACATGTGCCCTGATCCCTTTCCACAGCGAGCGATGTGCATGCGTGGGATGAACCAGCGAGCGGTCATGTCTGCGATGTCGGGTATCCGATGCTCGATCGCAGAGTGCATGGCAGTCTCCGCGATCTGTGTGCCAGTCGAGCGGACATGGCGGCGCTGCGGATGTGTTCTCACTGTTCGCCAAGTGTTCGCAGACCCATTCACACTCGCCGCGCGATTGGCTGCCGGTCGGTGACACGAACTTCGCCTCCCGCGCCCCAGCCGTCCCGGCTTCGTCCAGCCGCCGGTTCGAATCGGCGCGTTTTTCTTCTTCTGTGTTGCGGCGCCCTTTTTTTTTTTTCGGTGCTGTCCCAGGCACACACGGCCAGTATAAAGCCCGAGGACGTGCTGCTGGCCCGTCGACCCGCATCTGCTTTCTGCGTCTGCTCAACAGCCCGATCAACGCAAGCCATCATGCCCAAGAACAAGGGAAAGGGAGGAAAGAACCGAAAGAAGTAACCCGTCGTTCCTGGCTGCCGCTGCATCCGTGTCAACTGTGGGACGGCTTCGGACTCGCAGCTGCGATCTCTGGCTTCTCCCAGCTGTGCATTCATCGAGCTTCGGACGAGGACCGGACCACGAGAGGAGCCAGGCTTCCCCAGCCGATTGCCCAGGCTGTGTTCTCTCTACTCCCCTCCCACCTGCCTTTCCATCGTCTGCTCGCTTGCCCCCGATTCCTTTGCCTTTGACGAACAGAATCGGCCGTCTCCCGGCCATCAATATTCGTGGGGTCTTCCTATCCCCGCCCTCCCTCTTGATCGAATCTCCCTCCTGCTTCATCGATTCAGCAAGCCGGTTGCTGGCTGTCTATAGCACCTGTCTTCAGTGCTTTGCTTCTCTTGACCATGTACCTTTCAGTGGCACCTTGCTTTTATCGGGCTTTCGGCTTGTGGGGGGCCCCTCTTTGACGCCGCCTCGGGTGATGGGTCCTCCCCGGTGTCGTCCGCAGAGATGAAGAGCGCCTCTCGAGCATGAGCGTGTGGCTTCCGAAATCCATCCTCAACCGTTTCTTATCGTTGCGTGTGCCTCTGCAGGGGAAGAAACGAGAACGAGTCGGAGAAGCGCGAGCTCGTTTTCAAGGAGGAGGGTCAAGAATATGCCTCTGTCACCAAGATGCTCGGCAACGGCTGGATCGAGACCACATGCTGCGACGGCAGCAAGCGCATGGCTCATATTCGTGGCGCCTTCAGAAAGAAGGTCTGGTAAGTACTTTTGCGAAAATGTGGTTGAGGCAGATGTCCCTGCGACACCTTCCCAGCAACACCCTCCCAGCAACACCCTCCCAGCAACACCCTCCCTGCGACACCTTCCCTGCGACACCTTCCCTGCGGCTGCGGGACGAATCGCGCAAGCAGAGTCAGTGTGTTCGATTTCGCTGACCCGTCTCCCCAATGCCAGGATCACGGTCGGAGACGTTATTCTGCTGGGTTTGCGAGACTACCAGGACACCAAGGCCGACGTTATCCTGAAATACACTCCCGACGAGGCCCGTCTGCTCAAGTCGTACGGCGAGCTGCCCGACAACCTGAGAATCAACGAGACCGAGCTCGCCGCCGGCGAATCGGATGAAGGTAATATTTGCACTTGCCAGCGCATGTTCGCCGCCATCGGCATCGGCAGCGCGAGCCTCTCTGTCCTGCGGCTGTCTCCGGACTCGCACAGCGCCACTAACGCCATCGTATCTCTGCCGCGCACTCATGTGCCATGGCGATTGCCTTTGGAACCCGCAGAGGATGTTGTCGAGTTCGATATTGATGATATTTAAGCCTTGCGGACCCCGTGAAAAGAAGAAATGTGTCTCCAACGCTGCACGAAGAGAACGCCTGTGGGTGGTCCACCCGTCCGTCCTACCATTGCGCATCGCTCACGATATTTGGAGCATGGTCGATAATCCTATTGCCATATACATATGAACCATTCTTGTACTTTCTTTTGCCTGTTTTGATTGCCCCGACCCTCTGTGGGGGGGAGGAGGCCTGGATAACCCCGGGTCTCGGCCGGGCTGTCCTTCCACTCCTTCTCCTCCTTTGACCCTCTGGCTCGCTGTCTTGGTTTCCCCAGAAATGAATACAGAGCCCTTTTGACCAGACTCGCCCCTTTGACCAGACTCGCTCTCGTCTGCTCCCCATTCCGTGTGCCGCCGTCGTTGCTGTTGGGGGCCACTCCAACAATCACGTATTTGATGATTTTGCCGGTTTCGGTGCAAGAGTGGCAATGTATTGTGGATGTGTTTGACAAAATGCTTGAGGAATAGCCTTGAGCCGGACCGGTGCCGGCGACGCAAAGGGAAGAGGATGAGCAATCAACGGCGCCGAATCGGCTACGGCTCAAAAAAGTCGGGTTTGTACGATAGCTCTCCGGCAGCGGCGGCAACCTTTTGTTGTGAGCAAGACCAGACCATTCGAGTTAGAGCAGTGTCATGCCGGCCAGCGATCTGGATCCCGATTCAGTCAACCGTCAAGATCCAGATCCAGATCTAGATCCAGAGAGCTGCCATTGCCGGATTTGCCGCAGTAGCTCTCTCAGACACAAGCACGATAGCCACATTGGTACCTCTTGAATGGCTTCGAGCACCAGCTTGATGTGTGCCTTGATTTGGGCGGCCTGTTCGGTGAGCTTGTCGGCCCGTCTGGTTGGGCATGAGAACATCATAAGTCTGGCGGTGCAGCCAACGCTCTGTCGCCTTGGGCTCACACACACCCTGCAGGCTACCTTCAGCCGATCATAAAAGCAGGTCAGGGTGAACGCACAAGCTTACCTGAGCATGAACTTCTCGTACCGGTCGATAAATGCGATGGCCTCATCCAGCGTCAATTCGGGATAGAAGCCGTACCCAATATCGACAAAGATCCGCGAGGCATCTGGACTGGACCGTCACGTAAGGTGCATCAGCAATCGATCGGCAATAGCAGCAGCCGCAACACGGGTCTGTCAGAGACCAGGCGGGGGCAAGGACCATTGCCAGCCGGACCAAAACCGCCATAATGCGCTCAACATACACTTTGGCTTGGACGTAAAAGTCGCATCCGATATCGACTTGGGTTTTAAGCTGCTGTGCGCCCTGTGCTTTGATCGTCTCGATCTGAACCTTGAGCTTCAGGCTATCGACGAATCGACACCACCCGGCCGGGGACAGGGTTACTCTTCCATTCAAATCGGGCCACCATCGAGTCTCGCTGTGTCTGCAGCGGCTCCACATGCCGGGATCATCCCGAACCGAGTCCCGTGGGTTGTCTGGCAAAAGCTCACAGCAGAATGCATACTATTCCGAGATCTTGTCATAGAGCGCATCACGCTGATCGAGAGTGTCTTGCAGGTCCACTCGCAGCCGGTCGTTGATGAAGCCATCGTATTTCTTGATTTGCTCCTGCAGAAGCCAGAGTAAATCACTTGCTCCACTGCCGCAAATTCCGCAGCGAGAACCAGCGCCGGAGCCATTCTGACCCGGACGATGGATTGGCGGCTCTTGCTGACGGGAAGCACACCTGGACCGAGGCTTTCGAGGGCTTGCTCTGGCTCATGGCTGTGTTCTGAGGGGCTTGGGCGTATGGCGTGGTTGCCGAGCGGTGGACCAGAGGCAGATCTGCTGCTCAAGTTCGGGTCGGCACGAAAGTCGGTGACACATGATCCGCGCCGGCTCGAGTGCGGATCGATCCGCCACCGACCCTTTCGCCTTGCGCTTCCGCCTTGCGCTTTCGCCTTGCCTACCCTGGCTTTTCTCTTGCCGTCACACACAGGCCCTGGTCCAAATCGGCCTCGCTTTTCTGCCTCGTTGCTGCGACCCTGTTTCTGCCGGCCTGTCTGCCCTTGTGCGCCATCATCCCCGACCAAGTAAGCCCGCTCGCTCGCCCGACCAGCCTCTGGACACATCCGAGCTGCATCTCTGCTCCGACCTGCTCCGACCTGCTCCGACCTGCAGCTCCTCTGACCTATTTGCTCGAATCGACTGGCTGGATCATCGTCCGCAGCTCCAGAACCGCTCCACTCCCTCGCCGCACTCTCCGCCATGTCTCTGCTTCCCGATCTCGCTCGCGCAGAGGAGCTCGCCAAGTCCAGCCAGCGACAGCAAGCCATTGCTCTCTTCCAGACTCTGCTCACTACGGCCCAATCTCGAGGTACCCGGCTTCCGTCTCCATGGCCTGCTCACTCCATCCGTTGGCACACGATTGCTGGCACCACACCCCCGATCGGCTTGCTGAAGTGTCAGGGGGGGGAAGCGACACCAGATCAGCGTCCAGGAATGTCCTTATTCTACCCCGACCTGGATCGTCGGATGCGCGACTGGGCAACCGCCGTTAATTCGATCGCTATTATTGCCACTGCCGCCGTGTAAATCGCGGCTTCAGAGTCGAGCACAGAGGAAGATCTCAAGGTCAAGGAAACCGCCATCACCCAGCTTGGCTCTCTCTACGGCACCGAAAAGTAAGGACGCTCTCACTATATCGTACGGATTGCCTCGTGGTGGACGTGAGGGCTTGGTCATTGCTCGTACTCATTCGCATGTCCCCGATGTGTGTCTTTTGCCAACATCAACGCCGTTATGCCCCCGGTTCAAATCGCTCACGAGCAGAAAGCCTGAGGACCTTGCCAACCTCATCAGATCGTCTCGGACCTTCCTCGCCACGATTCCCAAGGCCAAGACTTCGAAAATCAGTATGCAACCTCGTGTTCTTTACTCACTTTCTGACAGCACTTCTTCCTCAGTTCCTGCCATACCTGCTCTCAAGGGTCCTATTGACACAGTCGTCTTTGTTCAGTTCGAACCTTGCTGGAAAACTTCTCCGAGATCCCGGACTCGCTGCCACTGCAGGTGCAAGTCTGCCGAGAGTCGATCGAGTGGGCCACGACTGAGAAGCGGATCTTTCTGAAGCAGCAGCTCGAGACCAAGATGATTGCCCTGTACGTCCGAATCCGTTGGCGGTGACCTTGTCGCTGTTGCTGGGTCATGGATTGCCCATGGAGTCAGTTGGCGATGCTTATGGCCAGACAGCGACTTCATCCGAATAGCGGACTTGGCTAAGCTGTGGCGTTGGCTCGGGTGTTCCTGGATCGATTCTCGGTCGCCCGTTGATGCCCTGGGATGTCATCGAATCGCCCTGGGGCTTCTCCGGATCGGCAGGATATTGAACCGAGTCACCAGGACATCGCTCCGAATAGCACGCGGCCTTGCGTCGAGTGTCGTGTTTTATTGGTCAACTCATCAGGCTCCCGTGGAATGTGTCCGGTGATGTAGGTTCTTGGATAACAAGATGTACTCGGATGCCTTGACCCTGATCGGCACGCTCTTGAAGGAACTGAAACGACTGGACGACAAGGCCGTCTTGATGGAGGTTCAGCTTCTGGAGAGTCGAGTGTATCACTGTCTCCGCAACCAGGCAAAGTCGAGGGTAAGTTGCGTTGTTGCCAGTGCCGTGGACGTGGCAGTGGATTTGCCGTGGCGCCCACTAGGTCAGGAGTTATTGAGCACATGAATTCATCTGCCCTTCTGTCCTCCAGGCTGCTCTCACCTCGGCCCGTACGTCCGCCAATGCTGTGTACTGCCCTCCTCTGATGCAAGCCCAGCTGGATATGCAGTCGGGCATCCTGCATGCCGAAGAGAAGGATTACAAGACTGCGTAAGCATCCGCAGCACCGACTAGATACGTTCCAGCGACAGAGTGCCACTGTTCCCAAGCCAACTTGAACTCATTTGGCTTGTGCTCTTATTGGCGCAGTTACTCGTACTTTTACGAGGCTCTCGAAGGATTCTCGTCGCAAGATGACCGCCGAGCCCTTCTGGGACTCAAGTACATGCTCCTCTGCAAGATCATGCTTAACCTGGTAAGTCCATGGCGCTCAAGTCGCCGCGCTGCACGTCTTCCAGATCTTTCAACCGGGTGTCATTACATAATTCGGATTCTTTGGTCCCTTCAAATACGAACGAATGAGCTCCGGAGACAAAGTCCGCCATATCGCGCCAAATCCAGGCTATTTGATTCTGTCGATGCCAGTCCTAATTGACCTTCCTCCAATACTACGACTTCCTTTGATAAATCCGACCATCACAGACGGACGACGTTCATTCCATCATCAACGGCAAGCTGGCCCTCCGATACGCTGGCCCTGAAATCGAGGCCATGCGTGCTGTTGCCAATGCGCACCAGAACCGCTCCCTGTTGGAGTTTGAGCAAGCGCTATCAAAGTACAAGGACGGTGGGTCTCCTTGAGTTGATCCAGCCGCTGCAGGGGGTGCCACGGAAGCGATCTGGATTTGCTCAGCGATATCTTCGCAGTTGCTGTTCAAACTTCCAGTGATGCTCATGTTACAATGCCGCCTTCTTCCGCAGAGCTCGGCAACGATCCCATCATCCGCTCTCATCTGGCGGACCTGTACGATACGCTGCTGGAGCAGAACCTGCTGCGAATCATCGAGCCGTTCTCCAAGGTCGAGATTGCCCACGTCGCAGCGCTGGTGAAGCTGCCTGTGACAACTGTGGAGAGCAAGTAAGCACTCGGGTTCCAGCCCTCTTCCGCCATCGCATTGCAGCGTCGCGACTACTTCGATGCAGCGAGCGTTCCTTAAGGCTGAACATGCGCCTCCGTCTCCCTGTGCCAATCTACAGGCTCTCGCAGATGATCCTGGACAAGGTGTTCCACGGTATACTGGACCAGGGCGCAGGATGCTTGATCGTCTTTGACGAGCCCATTTCTGATGTAAGTGGAGTGATGTACGCTGTTGGGTGGTGAGATAGGATTGGCCCAACCCCAAATCCTGGTGGCTTGACTGACGAGTGCTTGCCGCCATGCCATGCCATGCCATCCAGAAAACATACGAACTTGCACTCGATACCTTGAAGCATATGAGCCAGGCTGTCGAGTCGCTGTACGAAAAGGTGGGTATCGCCCATTCGCCCGAGACACCAGCGCCTCGAGTCCGACTCTTTGGCTGCTACTGTGACTTTGAGCCGGCACCGTGCGATCTCGACGCTCCATGGCATCGATGTGCTCGCTTCTGCTTCATGCTGTTCATGTGGACCGAGTAGTTGTACGTGGGATTACTAACGGCTCCACTTTTGTTTCGTCTGTTTCCAATATTTTTCACATAGGCTGCAAACTTGACCTACTGAGCTCGCGATCGGGCTTGTGGATCTGGCCCATTCATATGCCATTGATCCGATCGGTAGCCGCGATCGCCCGATTTCGGATCGTGGCTCTAGAGTCTGGGTACTGAGGGAGGGCCGCGGTTCATCCCGGACTGAGGCATCGCTGAGGCATCGCTGAGGCATCGCCGACATGGCACTCAAGCCGTGCATGTTCCCTCATCAAACGAGCAAACGAGCAAACGAGCAACACGAGCACTCTTCGCGACCCGTCAGCGCACACATATCCACTCGATTAACTTTGGCCTCCATCCCACACGCACGGGTGACGAGAGTCCTGATCAATGTGCAATTATCGGCATACTGCGTTTTGAACTGGGTACATGGTGGAGATGCAAACGGTCTCGGTGTGCAAGCCCGCTGTTTCAGCCAAAGGTCATCCTGGCACTGTCCGAGGGCTATTGTCGAGTAATCGCCATCAAAGTCCGATGTCTCCCGATCTCCTCCGGGTGGATCGGGCACGAAGCAGCAGTCGTTTCGGGATGCTTCGGTCGCGGGTCTCACGGATGGTGGGGAGGGTTGCAGGATGGCCGTAAGCCTGACCCGGCTCGCTCCGGCTTCGCAAGAAGTCTCGTTGCCTCTAGTACTTGCTGGTCTTGGAGATGACATCCTTCATAGAGTCTCCAATCTTGAGGGTGGTGTGGCGGATTAGATTTTCTTCGTAATTCAGCTTCTCCTGCAGTTCCGGCAACAGCTTTGGCGCCGAGTAAAACTGCATCGCCCAGTATCTGCGCGCGGTCGTGGTTGTGATAGAGCGGTCCGGTGAGTCGAGTGTGGAGAGAATGGGCTGGATGCGGGTCATCGGTTTGGAGCCAATCCAGAGGAACCATCCAGAGCAACCGATAGCGAGGACACCTTCAATCACGCCATCACTCATGCCACACATCCGATGCTGCTCAGCCTGAGAATCTTGGACCATCGCCCAGAATCCAAACCGAACATTCCAGGGTCATCGCGTCCATCTATGCATCCGTTGATTTGCAGAGCCAGGGCAGTCGCGCCGGCACGCAGTCCGCTTCACTGAACACGCAAGCCAGAATGCATGACGGGGAGCAGAAAATATGCGTACTGTCCGTGAACTTCGACGTTGCCATGCCTCTTGATCCGATAGGGTAGGGTTTGGTATCCGAGGTTCTGGAAGGTCCGGACGACGCCGCCATTGTCGAGGACATGCTTGGCCGCTAGCCGCATGGTGGCCTGCGCCGTGTAGGCCTGAGGCGGGCCACCGATCGAAAGAAAAGGCAATGAAGAGCGATCGTCAGAATCAGAGTTGAGCAAGAGGGCAGCGAGGCGCCGGGAGCAAGGACACGGAACTGACCCGCGAGATGCACACGAGTTCGTAGAGAGGCATGTCTGCGGTGTGTCGGAGGGTGGCGGTGGATCGACGGACTAGGCTGGGCTGGGCTGGGCTGGATGGATCGGCCCGAGGACAGGTGTGGTTGATGGACGAGCGAATTGCAGCCGCAGATCGCCTGTGCTTGGCTCGGAACAGTGTGCAAGGACGACAAGCATGGCGACGACGAAAAAAACGACAAGAGCGCTTACGTAACAGGGTTAGGCACGAGCCCTAGGGCTGGGGTGCCAAGCCCTGGCGAACACACACACACGCAATCCCAGACACGTGCACCAGTGCACGTGGCAGATCCGAAATGCGCCACGCGCAAGACTGGAGCGCACCAGCCCCAGGACAAGGCATCGAGTGTCCAGCGCTCCAATTGGTGCGGCAAGCCCGCTGATTGGCACCGCCAGGTCCGAAAAAAAGACAATTGCCGTTTGCAAGGGGCTCGGCTCATCGACAGAGTTGGTCTGGCAATCGAACCCGGCCAGGGACTAAACAGTGGGCGGGTGCTGCCAAACAAACGAAGTCAAACGCAAACGTGCGCAAACGTGCGCAAGCGAACCAGCCCGCAGCGCTGATCCTGTCGCCGGCTCGGAATGCGAGTCGTCTCCGCCGCGACGTCGCGATGACAGGGATGCGAGAGCCGAGGAGTCAGGCTCGCGGCGGAGCAAAGGCATCGCGCTGCGCTGCGCCGCGTCGGTGTTGTGTGTGTGCTGCATATGTGACTGCGTCGACTGAGCTTCGACAGCACAGCCCACAATCACAGAACAGAGAAGGAGAACAGAGAAGGAGAACAAAGCAATCATCCGTCAGTCAGAGGGCC
Source organism: Polychytrium aggregatum (assembly GCF_025602895.1). Lineage (NCBI taxonomy): Eukaryota > Fungi > Chytridiomycota > Chytridiomycetes > Polychytriales > Polychytrium > Polychytrium aggregatum. The sequence goes on from NW_026516240.1 coordinate 178,876, forward strand.
GTTGCCAATCGAGCCCGCTGCAGCCAACAATAGTCTGTTTCCCTCCGCCGAGTTGTGGGAGGTTTCTGTGCCTCTGGCTGGATACCCTGTTCTTCGCAGACCGTCTGCCCAGGAGGTATCTGCCTCGCCTCGATACCGATCACGGATACCCAACCCGGGACAGCCTTCTCCGCGCCATGTTCGGCCGAGAGCTGATACCGGATTCATCCGCGACCATTCGCGATGTGCACTGCCGCATACCGGGGTATCTGTGCCCAGGGCGGACGGTATCTCGCGGCTGACTCTCTGCAGAGTTTGGCGCCCTGTGTCTGCCCAGCTGTCCAAAACCTTCACAGCAGACCAGAAAGAGCTCTCCATCTATACCCGAACAGCGGATGCACAGCGCGCGCTGCTCAGAACCTCAGGATAGTATTCCCACAAGCGCCATAACAAAGGTCACTCCCACCCCTGACCCGCTGCCGAGTCGGGCTTGCGGGCTGTTCGACCAACCGAATGGTTTGTCGTCCCTTGTATCGTCTGTATTGAATACAGATACCGCAGGTATCCGGTGTCTTCGCGAACTTATGGCACATATGATACCTGGCCATCTGCCCTTGCCCCGAGTCCAACCTTCATTCGTCAAAGCCCACTGACCGCATCGATCGGCTGCACCAATCGACCACACTCGCCGACCGCGCCAGCGAGCACTGTCTGTGCTTGTCTGTCTGATCACAGAAGACTGTGGTCACAACGACAACACAGCCAGGGCTTGTTCAGCGGCTGATTGCTGTCGCCTTTTTTGCCCACGCCTTTCATCCCGCGACAGGAGCAATAGTGGTCGCTGGATATCCCGTCCTGGGGGAAGGCCTATATCACTCACCGAGTTTGCCCCTCGCCTGCTGCTCCCTTTCGCTATCGCCCGCCATCGTCGTCCTCGCTACCTTTCCTATCCCCGCAGCTTGCGTATCGCGCCGTCCATCGACCCAGAGGATCCCTGCCTGACCTCGATCCAATTCGATTTGACAGTTTGTCGGCGCCAGCATCTCGTTCCATCGTAAAGCTTGAGCCTTGCGCTTCATACTTCCAAGGTATGTTGGGCCGCTATAATGCCATGTCGTTGGCCATCGTCAAGAAGAGAGCATTCGTGCCAGGCGCTGGCATCGTCGGTCCTGGGGAGTTTTGGCCGTTTCGTTCGCCCGGTCTGCGTCTCGGTGCTGCGACACTGCCCGGGGTTTGTGTCTTGCCGGAACAGCGTTGGATATTGGCCGGCTTCGGTCGCTGGGCTGCCTCATTATGCCTCCGTTAAGCCTTCGCCGAGCCTTCGCTGTGCATTTGTCATGCATGGATTCTGGTTCGTGGCTTTGGACGGCCATCGCCAGGCGGCCCTGACGCCGGCCCAGGATAGCTCTGGTCGTGTAGCGGCGGCTGGCACTCGCAGATTCATCGATATTCGATTCGCTTGCTGATCCGATTGATCTTTCGGCTCCGCTAGTTCCCTGGAAGACTCTGCCCATCGCACCTTTGCAGCTTGATACCGGTCCGTGGGGTTGTGTTGGACTCCCCTCTTCTTCGACTTGCTTGACCCGGCACTCTCGGCCGTTTGACCCGTTTGACGATCCGCACTGCACTTGACGTTGGCTCTCCAATGGAAATTTCAAATACGCACCCTGTCGATGAGCCCACTGAAGGGGTATGTTCTTGAAAGACTTCGAGAGGGATGCCTCGAGCCAGCGCCGAATGAGCCGGCGATGCCGGCTGGTCTTGTTGTCGTATATCCGCCGGATCTAACTCTTGCCCCTGAGCCGATCACCATGGGTGTCAGTCCTCCCCAGTCGACGCCGGATTCACTCACATGGCTTCTCGCTGTCTTATCCTTCCGGCAACTGCATGTTCAGTTTTTCCTCATCATCCTCGAGCACCCAGGCAGAGTGCGATCCTCGGGCTACACGAGCATTAGCACCGCCCGCTCCATAGATCCCATCCCGATCATCCAGCTGGCTTACCGAGACGAGAATGGCAATGTCATCACAGAGTAAGCCGCGGGCTATGGGCTTTCTGTGGACTTTTAGCTGCTTGCTACCTTGGTGTGTGCGGGATAGAGAAGGGCGTCGGTCGGGGCGACGGTGAGCAACCCGTTGTCGGTTGTGCTTCGGAGGACTGCGGGAGCATCGGATATCGTAGGCACACACCCACCTGGACCGCTGGTCCCTTGAGTCGCTCATGGCCGACACAGGAGGTGGGATGGTATGGCTCTCCTGTACGCAACCTGGAAGCATTGGATGGCGCCAGCCAGGCTCGGAGACAACCAATGGCGCCTGGACTGTACACTGTTACAAGTCAAGCCAAACCGAGCCGACGGAACAACGAAACAGAGCCCAGGCTTGATCGACTAGATCCCCCCGGCATGCCACAGCCATCCCAATCCAACGTCAGGTCGATTTTTCACCCAGCTTACCGTCTGTTGGTGGTCAGTGTTCTTCGTCCGGCGGGCTTGTGTCGCTAACCTGATGCTTCATGACTATGCTGTCAGTCCCAGGTATCCGGCGTTCGCGGAGAGTGTCTCCTTTGTCGTCTCTGCCACACTTGCATCCAAGGATGGCTCCAAGGACATTCTCAGCATCAACTCGATCTATCGCTACAGCGATACGTTGGATTCCCCAACCACCTCGACATCGTCTAAGCCTTCAAACACTGCCCTGCAATATCCCGAAGCGAGCCGTGTTTCGGGTGACATAGAGAGCCAACCCGACCCAAGCAGCAGCGATGGATCGTCACCGGCCCAGCGACGGCCACCAGCCGTTCCGGGCTCATCCGGAACCTCAAGCTTCACCGACCCTGTCCGCGCGCCTTCCTTCCCCAGCATGCTCGATACCAATCCGGCCGCCGTTCCAGTTGCATCCCAAGACCACCATCCTCTGTTTGGCAACACTGTCTCTCCGAGCTACTCCGCCAAGGACCTCGTCGGCCGGCAGGGTATCTTTTTCGTGTTTGGTAACCTGTGCGTTCGGCTTGAAGGAATCTTCCGCTTGAAGTTCAAGCTGGTGCACCTGATGCTGTATGTACCGAGTCCATGCTTGCTGATCTGCTGCTTTGTCGAGCGTCGCTTGCAGTCTGATTCGCAAAGAGGCGAGCCTTCCAGCGGCGAGTCGTTGTTTGCCCCAGGGCCAGGATCGGACCAGCCCGTTGGTCTGTGGGCGATCCGGGGTGGGCATGCTTGGGGTTGGGCGACGCGCCATCCCGAGGCCCAGCCCGCTGGCTTGCCAACCAGCACAAACAGCGAACTGGCACTCGCCGGATATGATAAATCGTGCATAGTACCTACCTGCTCGTTCCGCCTGTCCGTTGGGCCGCCGGACGGCTTTCGGCAGTATGGCTTTGTTTCCCCGAGCCTATCATCCGGCACGAATCTGATGGCCACATCGCTTGGTCTCTGGACAGGCCCAAGCGGGACAGCTCGCAGGGCCGCTTTAGCATGGCCCGTCTTACTGACTCCGTCTCGGATTTTCTCCTCCTCCTTTGCACTAGTGGCCTGAACCCGCCGCTGCCTCGAACGTTGACGACTGTGATTTCAAATCAGTTCGAGTCGCATAGCTGGAGGACGTTCCCCGGAATGGGCAGTAGGTTGACTCTGATTTGAGCGGAGCCTTCTCGACACCCTTGCAACGAGCCTTTCATTAGAGCCAGTGCCTATACGATCGTTGTCGCCGTCATCGTCGTAGCCATCGTCGCTGCTGTCATTGCCGTTGCCGTCGCTGCTGTCGGCGCTGTTGCCGGCGTTACTTGCGAGGGGAGTCTCGATGCTGCGTGCGCAAATCGGTGAGGTTACCATTCGAGCAGTCTTTCCTTCCCCCCCGTTGGTCCCTCACCACAAACTCGCTGCCCTGATCGATCCGCTTGCTGACCTACCAAACTCCTGCGCAACCCGTAGAGATATCCGATCTGGCTCGAAATTTTGTTGATCAAGGCGTCGTCAAGATCATCCGCAAGGCACAGCCGGCCAAGCGGGCTCGATCCTTGGACGAGGGCGACTCAGCAAGGGAGCGCACCCGATAGCTCCTCGGACCTGCAGCCGAAGCCTTGCCTACCCCACCCGCCAGGGCCCAACACAGCCGTGATCGCCTTCCGTGATTCCTTTTGTTGAATTGTGTCCGTCGTTGTCGATAAACCCGCCTCCTGAAGCCATGATACCTGTGCTGGAGTCGATCCAGGTAACATTGCGTCTATGTGCTGTTGGACGAACCGTATGAGTGTGTGTTGGGGAGAGGCAATTGCATTCCGGTTGGCACGAGCTCCTCCCCTGCTCAAGAAAGAGTCGTCTCAACATCAGTAAGCGATCGGCACAATGGCAACCCAACTTTGTCCGCTGCCCGTCGTCGCTGTTCATTGCCCGTTATCCATCGAACGATGCAGAGGGGCCTTGAGCCGAATCGAAAGGACGACATACACGATAATGTGACGGATATGGCTCTCGGGCGAGCGACCGATGCGTATAGGAATGTCCCGAGAGCCACTCGAAACTGAAAGCAGCTCGCCAACGGGCTTCATACCAAGCTCGCCGCTCATCAAAGCTGAATCGCTGCCCGTCCTGGATAACGTGTGGCCCGACGTGCCTGCAGCTCGCTTTGCTAGCTGCTCTGCATTACTTAGCCAACGCTCCCGTATCGTCTCCTTCCTCGTCACCTTTGACTCGGCACCACTCACCCGTTAGGCCCCATACCTGGGTTTGTCGACGACGAGGATGCTCCGGTCCGAAGGCGAAACGACCCGTGAAGTTCCCGGCTCGAAGCTCTTTGCGTCAGATAGCTTATGGAAAGTGGTTGTGGTGGCTTGCTCCTGGCGCTGAGTCGTCCGTCGAATCGCTTCGTTTGATCCTTTCGCTCGTTGTCTGATTTACCTGCTTTGCCCGTTTTTAGTTTCTAACTATCGTCAGTTCGTCCATAACGGTTTGGTGCCTCGCGCGCATTGTTTTACGAGATTCCTCTTTTTTTCTCTCTCTCTCTCCCTCGCTGTATGTGTCTGTCAGCCCAAACGGAATCTCGGCGCCCCTCGAGCGGTGGCACCATGTCTTGCTCCGCTCTGTGGAAAAAGCGATCACTAAAACAATCTCGTTTTGAGTTTCCAACGCAACAGACGACCGAGCGGGACGATGGAGCCGACTTGGGTTCGCAGCGGCAGCGTTGCGGTGCGGTCTCGACCTGCATCTTAGCCTCGAGGACAGGAAACGAATGAGGGAGAGCGCAAGAGAGAGAGAGAGAGAGAGAGAGAGAGCGGCTCTGCATCCGGTGCTTCTGGGTGGAGCGCCAGTGCCTTGTGGGAGGGAAAATACCGGGACCTGCCAGAATCTCGGGAATATTGGGAGCCGTGACAAATCCGTTTTGGCCGCGGGCATTCTGACTCCATTTGCTCCAAGCAGCTCTGTACTGGCGACAAGCGTAGCAAGATGTCCAGGACGAACTAGTTGTCGCAGCGAGCAAGCGATATCCTCCTCCGGCCGTCAATAGCGAGGCTGCGGCCGAATTGAATCCAAATGAGCACAGCATTACAGCCCGACGGTTACCTGGAAAATGTAACATGATGAAAACGAAGCTCAAGGGACTGTTGGGATGCCAAGGCAGGCCAAGAAGGCATGAATGCAAGAGCAGACATATGCAGTATACGCAACACCGAGGGTGAGTGTTTTAACGACCCACAGCGGCTCAAACGGGGTGTGTTCGAGAAGACATGCACCATTCATCTTCGAGAGTCGCAAAGGACTGACTCCCCAGATGTGGTCCTCCGGCCCCGAGCAGGGTTTTCAAGCTTGAGCCCAAATGTTCCAAGTAAAGCGTGCCGGCAAACGAGGGCAGCGGGTTTCGCCAAAGCCTTCGAGAATGATGATAGTCGCCAATGATACCATCTGGGCTCGTTCCTGAGGCAGCACAACCCCATTCCTTTCTATGAAAGCGGACCAAAGTCGATCGAGTCACAAGCTAAATTTCGCGAAGCATCTGTTCCAAGAGCCACCTCGTCAGCGGAAACCAATTCGGTGAAATACCTGCGCTCAGAACGTAGCAGCAGCCTGATCTTTGGACCGAAACTCTGAGCCCCTCTGCGAATCACCACGGTCGGCCTGAGGAACGAGTGATTCGACATTATCCCACGGACTCGCCCATCGGGTGCAAGGATGTCAAATGCCGAGCGGTTTGTATCGAGAGTGCGACAGGTTTGAGGGCAAGGCGAATGCGGTGAATTGATCAGCCCAGGTGCCGAATCCATACCAACCGAGCAGCCAACCCCCCAGAGACCACGAGAAACAAGCAAGTCGCATCAGAGGACACATGCTGTGTTTTGTTGACAAGCGCATCCGGCATTGTTGGATCTCACAATGTCTACAAAGTCGCAGCGAAGCCCCTGCTGGCATCCCTGGCGACCTCGTCTGCATCGTGATATATTCACAAAATTAAACGGGACGGTACGAGACCGCTGATCTCTTTCGAATTATATCCTCACATCAATTATTCACAACGACCATTCACCTCCGTGGAAACAAAGCAAGGTCCATGTCTCCAATCCCTATCGTTTGAGGCCCCTTTGCTCTTTCAAGCGGTTCCACTGCCCCCCCCCAAAAAAAAATGAGAGTTAGCCTGCATAGGTTTATCAGGTAGGTTCAAAGCGATGTGGCCAGCGAACCAAAATCCGGCATCAAGACATCAACGCGACCAAGAGCATGGTTGTGGTGTGCAAATCGATCACCACTCATCGAGATCGATCGCTTGTTCAAGACCGGCATCCTCAAAGCCAGATTTCTGTCAATGAATGGATTCGGCAACCTCCGAGTGAGGATCGCAGATCGCCCCCTGGTTTCCGCAATCGCCCTGTGGTCTCCACGCAGCCATGGCCAGCGCACGATTGAATGACATTGATCGGCCTCCGGGCTGGACGATGTCGATCGGCATTTGCACTATTGAGCCTGGGGATTTGGACCGACTCTGTGAGGCAGACCGGTTTCATGAGACGGGCGCCCAGGCAGATGATTTGACCCACTTGTCGTTCTCAGACAAGTGGGTGATATGATCCGTGTGGTATTGTCCGAGCAGACTCTGTGACCCATTGCCTTTTCAACATGCCGAAACTGCAATCAATGCGGCAACCACAGTCTGAGCGTGATTGGCTGCCGCCTGGTTAGAAGAACAGCCACTGCCATCACACCCAAGGTGAGATTGAGTCATTGATGGCGTCAGCCCAACTCAGTCATGAGATGGGCTGGCCGCCATTGTAATCGCCGAGGCTGATACAAGTATCGAACCTGACAGTGTACGAGCGCGCTTCGGTGAATATCGGCGCCCATCCTCGCCGATCGTTGGCGGCTGCGACTGCACCTGGCGCCGCCTATCCTCCCGGTAATCGCTATTGATTGGGAGCACGGAGCTGACGCCGTGCGGGCTCTGGCGTACCGATCATGTCTCCCTCGGTCAATCGGTCGCTGGCAGGCATGTCCCTCGGCCGATCGAGCTGCGGGGACTCGGGAGTAAGAAGGAATCGAGCTGCTGGGTTTCTTTCTTTCCCCCATCGCACGCTTATCCTCGGGTTCCTCCACCAGCGATGCGTCTCTACGCTGCGATTATCTGGTTTTACGCCAGTTTGGTGACTCTGGCGGGTTGCCAAACCTTCCCGCCGGAAACTGTCCGGGCAAACCCATACTTTCCTGTCAGCGCTGCCAAGGCGAATGCCCCTGTTTACAATATCGCGCTTTTGACCTCCTACAACACAACGACGCAGCTCTATGGGATGAATCCCGTCTGGATCGTGCGTCAGGTGCGCTTGGATGTGGTTTGCCCGTTTGCACCGATCAGCAGCTTCCGTGTTTTGTCGCTGTTGGAGAGTGTGCCATAGCCACTCCATTGGAAATCGGCTGTTTCGATGGCTCGCACACGCGACTGCATCAACCTTTCCAGGCGGCAGTGCCCGTCTTGGGCGCCTCGGCCATGCCACCGTAGTTGATTCTGCGAGTACCCCGTACAAGCTCAGGCCAATCGATACGAGAGTGTCCAAGTCTCGGCCGATGATATTCCGCGACTTCTCACGCGTTATTCCCGCCAACAGATCCAGGTTTTCCAGATGGCCTTGGATTACTACAACTCCATCGACACCGTGATTCCTGGCCTGGTACGGGCAACACAACTCTACTGGGCTCAATCCAGCATATGATCCATCATGGCCGCAATCAACACGGCAGGCACCTTGCCGGTCCAATGCTAACTCGAATCTTTCGTCCAGCGCCTCAACTTTTCATGCCACTACACCAACTACCTGATTCCTGTTAGATCGGTATGATCATATCCATCGTGTGACAATGATTTGCAAAGCCGGAGGGCTGTGAGACGCCTTATTTGTGATTGGCAGAGATCGCGGCAGCCCCTGTCTTGCGTTCCGTTGGATATACTGGAGCGGCGGTCGCACTGCTCAGAATCATCGTCCAAGTCCTACCGCTCCGATCGCCCTCACTCTAGATCTGCATTCCAGCTCGCGTTCTCGCTCGACCGTCACGTATCCCATCATTCATCCGCTGTTACTGTCGGGCAACTTTGATTCATGCTTATCGACGGCATACTCTTCATTGCACTACACCCAGATCAACAATGTCATCCAAGCGCTGCAGAGCTTTCCCGTAAACGCCTTTGTCAGTGGCGGGTTTTCCGTCGAGTACCCGGGCATGGTTTCCAATGCACTCGGCTATCCGTTCCTTGCATCGACAGGATCTCTTGCCCTAGCAGTAGGTTGTGCATGAGGAGACTCGTGCCAAAGGCCACTTGGTACCGTGCCTGGCTGACGCTGCTCATATCTTGGCGACACTCGACCAGCCTGGCAATCCAGAGTGGGCAATGTTTCCTCAAACCATCAGGTATGTTCACATGATGCTCCATTAGTTTGGGTGTCATAAAGCGTTTGCCCTAATCCACAGCTAACCTTGTGGTATAATCACAGCTTTGGCACCGTGCTCAGGTACGCCGAGCTCTGCTTGATCCCATCAAGATTGTGTTTGTGCGGATATCGCCACGACCGAAGCTCTTCCGTGATTCGAAAACTGATACCACACTTTGTTTTCGACCCCGTTGAACCCTCGGCTGAAAGTTATGTTGCCACAGGTACGTCATAACGGCTATGCATGAGCCCCGCCACTGGGGTACTTTCAAGCTTTGCATCGCAATTTTGACGGTGCATACACGAATATAGCAATCTAATTGGTAAATATTGGTGTGTCAAATACGAGATTTTAACCTTCCACCATATTCCAGGGATTGCCGACTGGGTCTACAGCATGGGCTGGAGAAATGTAGGTTGGATGTGGCGCAGGCATCAGCGCTGTTTGCCAGCATAAACAACCCGCATTACTGATCACGATTCGGCTGTCGTGACAGGTTATCGTCTTGACAACGGTACGCTCTGTTTCTATCGAGGATACTGCGGTGCCAGCGATTTGCAGGTCTGAGTCGCGTCGCTGGAAAGCTCGACTCAAGATGCCTTGCTTCCAAAACAGCCGTCGCTGGTTTCGTCCTACGGGCCACAGCTGGCTTCGGGATTTATACAGCGAGCAGAATCCCTTGGCATAAATATTCGTCTCATACAGCAATTCGTAGCCACGCCGAGCAGCTTGCAGGCTGCGTGCGAAGCCATGGTGGCCTCGCAGACCCGTATCTTTGTGCTGTAAGAATACACCGAGCGACGAGACACAGCGGCAACGCAACGCAGGGATCATCCCTGGATCTAGCTGTATAAATCAGGCCCTTAGCGCAATACTAACGCAGCTTCAACAACCAGGTTTGGTCAGCTCCAGTTCTTGGCACCGTTGTTTATAGAGGTAAGATCTTGCGCCACATGACCGAAGCTGCAGCTTCTTGGATATATCACTAACATCTCGTGCTCGGCTTTACAGGCACGGTAAATATTCCCTGCATCTGCTTACAATGTACCGATGATGCAGATGATCGACTAACTGGGCTCCGGGGTTCCGTTCAGAAACTACAATTTGACAACCCCGGACTATCTCTGGTATTGTCTTTGTCCATGCGTTGTGATTGTGCAGGAGACACAGCTTCATCACCTCACGGGTCGTTGTGAAGATCTTGCAGCCTCCACGCCCAGTGCAGTATTGACGCCGAGTTTGCTTCCAAAATCTCTGCTGCTGTTGATCCCGGCACAGGTGGTGCTCCGATGGATCCTATACACTGACGGAGCTTCAAACAAATCTCAACATTGTGCTCCCAGCCAATACAACGTTTCCTCCAGTATTCTCGCTGTGAGTTCTCGTGTTGCTTGTTCAGATCCTCGGCGGAGTGCAAGCGCACAGAGCCGTCAATATTCCTTCCATGCCGTCGTCATCTCACCCGCTCTGTACCTTCTGACCATCGTCTTGCCATACACCCACAGAATTGGACCACAAATTTCCACGCAGTCCACTGACTACCAACTGCTCAACTCTTTGTACAACACGAGCTTTGGCGTTTCTCTGAACACCGATATTACGTTTGCTCCTCAGAAGTATTACGTCACGTGAGTATGACATCCGTCCTGTCTCAAATGATGATAAGCAGACGGAGCCTGCAGCCAGCATAGTGATGGGACACTGCCCGGTAGGGCTTGCTTGGAGTTCATCGTATCAATATCAAGAGGCGGCTAGCTTCTTGTTTGGCAACTGTGTATACTAATAGCAGCATCTCATTGTATTTGCAAGGGCATCGTGGGAGAGCATCACGACGCTCGTGTATGCGATCCAAAAGGTAGGCTCACAACTCAGTGGCACTTGCCCAGTGTTTCGGAAACTCACTTGAACACAATCTTGCTGTAGCTGCTCAATACCAACCCTCAAGTACGACTCAGCGACCTGGTATCCAACCAAGTGAACAAACTGCTCACGCCTTCAGTTTTTTCAACTAACTACGCCGGAGCTTTGGGGCCGGTAGGTGTCGGGCAGCTGTCACCTAGTGTCAACCAGGGTATCCCGATCGCTGCATTAGCAGCTTCAGAAGCTCTGCTGGTTGAGCGACTGTCCTGTTTTGCGCTTCATCTCATCCCGTCCCATCTCACTGCAACGCAATTGGGCAACAGCTCATGTTCGACCGATATGGTCAGAAGTTGACCAGGTAAACCGAGCGTTTTGTCACGTAGAGCGACGGTTCAGCTCGCAGGTCGGGGCCGATGTCCAAAATCACGAATACTCATCATTGAATCGCTTTAACTCGACGCAGTATTATCGACATTGCCTATGTATGACCACATTAAGCAAACATTCAGCGCATGATATGACTGCGCGATCGAGGCTGGCAAAGATACTGGCCAGTATGCGTAATTTTGGCTCTGTCAATGCTGGACCATCGTGACTCGCCTGGACTGGTACTGTCCGCGACTGATGCACTCTCTCCCGTCCTCTTTGACTTTTGGAGAGCAGAATGCTAATCCTGGCGCCATTGAGAACTTCAACAAATACGACTTTATCGAGTTCGTCAGCAGTGGAAACTCATCCGCCCCCATGCTCATCACGGAGATTGGCATCAACCCGTTCTTCAACGGATCATGTGAGCGCCCTTTGCTAGCAACCATGAACCGTGCAAGAGATGGCATTTTCTTTGACATAGTGCTGCAGCTATCGTTCTGACTGATCATTATCACTGCTTCAGCTTCCCTGGCGATCCCGCTGGACTTTCCGCCAAGTTTGGACCAGGGATTGAGTCAATCGACAAGCCATGCCGTGAGAGGCTTTGTCATATTTATTATGGCAACCCTGGCTGCATCGATTGTGTTTCTCCTTCGCATGAGAACCAACTCAGTGGCTGTATTTGGAAACGTGTGGTTCTATGTCTCTGGTGGGTTGTCTGTTGCTCGTGTAACGGACAGTTACGCAGTGAAGGGCATTATGGCAGCACCATGCAAACTCATCAAGCGATCTCGACTCTGTGTCTCAGTGATTGTCGGAGCGCTCTTGATCCACGGATCAGCAGTCGCTTTCCTCAGCACCCCCTTGACCGCCCAAAGCTGCAACGCGATCCCGTTTGTGCAGTCGGTTGGATCAGGCATCATGATCAGGTAAGCAACAGTTTGGGAGATTGAAAGCCACAACTCTGGATACCGTGAATCACAGTTAGAGCTAATGGTTCTTCCTCCATCGGTCATCCAGCGCCTTCTTGTCCAAGGCACATCGTAAGGCTTCCGTTTGTTGAATTGAGCTTGCGATCGGCGTCGGTATGGAGGCTGTGGTATCAAGTCGCTAACTTGACCTCCATATTCCGAAAGATTTCTGGGCGCATGCCGGCTCCAATATCAGCGTGTTCACACCCGTCAAGACGGCATCGTTGCTTTCGTTCCAAGGAGTCATCTTCGTGGTCAACTTGGTAAGACAGATGCAAGAGCCAATCCGTCCATTCATTTGATATACCAAGTCGCTGACGCTTTGGCACTTATTGATGTATGAAACAAACTGCAGATTCTCTCCTTGGTGCTGGTTTGCCAATATCCACTTCAGCCGACTCGAATCGACACCGACCAATTTGACCACTATATCACGTGCCAGTCCTCGAACCCCAACAACATCCAAGTTGGAATGATCATATTCAATGGCGCCCTCATATTGCTTACGACCTACGCCCTCTTCCAGCAAGCCAGCAACGCCAAAGTTCCGTTTGTGAGTACAATCAAGTCGCACCCGGCATCTACAATCAAACTGCGCTCGGTCTCTGCTCATATACTTGAGCTTGAATGACTAACATATATCCATCCACTTACAAGAGCGAAAACCGAGTCCTGCTCTTTGGAATGGGGTAGGCAGCGTTTGCACAGCCGCTCTAGAGGTCCTGCAGCTGCTTTGATTGGTTGGCGCGGATCGCCCCGACACTGACATCCTTCTTTGTCTACCGTCCACAGAAACGCTCTCTTCTTAGGGACGGCGTTCTTCACCATATCGTCGCTCATGATGTTGGCATATGGGGAGCGTCTTTCATTGTATATTGCCGGGCTCGTCTTCGTCCCATCGATCATGTTCGTGTGCGCTGTCATGCCGATGATGCTCGCCGTGACTGGAGTCGCCTTCAAGGATACTTCCACTCGCATCCAATATTACTCAACCACACTGTCTGGGTCAGGTCAAAAGCCCAGCAAGAAAGATGCCGCCGTTGGTATAGGATCCCGCTCAATCGTATCAGCCAGCAAAGTGGAGTCAGCTCGAGGCGTGATCACTCGCGACAAAATGACAAGAATTAGATGCGTATGTATTTGTCGGATGGTGAACCCGAGCTCTTGGGCCTGATGAACATGGGCCTCATGACTGCAGTATTCGAGCGACTTGGAGGCCTCATCGCCAAACCTGTGGATCACTCATGTGTTGGTACAAACGCATTGCAGCGCAAGGTCTATCGGTACAACTGGCAGCAAAAGAAGAGACACCTCAAAGAATTCGACGACTGTACCATCATGCTGCTGTGGTTTGATCCCAATAGCTTTGTTATAATCCCAAAGGTAAAGCCCCCGCTCCCAGTATTACTGCTCAGCTTTCTTCATGGATTGTATGCATGGTGAGGATGATTTCGACAGCCACCAACTCATACATGCTCATTTCAAATAGAGCGGGGAAAATGATCCGCTGCTCGTCAAGCTGAGAGCCCCAAACGTTGACACCGTTCTGGACGAAAAGGAGTGTGTCGCAACCATATCGGAGAACAGCAACATCACCTGGGTCGTCGACATAAACAAGAATGACTACGAGCCCTGGCTGATTTACTTTGAGAGCTCCACAAGTGTGTGATTGGAAGTATGACCGAGTTTATCTGTGGCAATCAACCTCACAGAAGGCAGCGCAATTGTCCATCACACAAAGCCGCGTTTTAATAGACGGATTTTTCGAGATATGGCGCATTTCTGGCAACCTGTGCTCGAGGGACTGTGACCGGGCTTTAGCTTCGACGATAGAAGTGCCCAGCGATGATCTGCATTTTAAAATCTACACTTTACACACGAACAACGGGGCTCCACAAACATTTCCATGCACAATCTAGTATTCGACGGACTGTGCCGAGCAGAGCCACATGCACTTCAACAGATCGCTTCCGAGTGAGGACCTCCAGCCGGAATCTCTGAAGCAGGGTGAAGATGGCTGGACTGGCTGTGGCGCAGCAACCTGGTGTTGCGCAGCATCTTCGGCCTTGGGCACGTGATATTCGGCCAGGGTCTCGCTGCCCTGGTTGCTCAGGCCGGGTTTCGGCAGCGACCCGATTGATGCCGCTCCGGATCAGTCTCCTGGTTCTCTGCATTATCAACCACGCTGGTCTGACCCGTCGCTCGCCATGGAAGAAGCCATTCCCAAAGTAAATTTGTCTGGCATATGCATCGATGGGCGAGAGCAGAAACAGCGATCACCAGCGGCGAAAGGGTTTTTGGTCGCCGACAATCCCCGCGACAGACTTGGAATGTTGCTCACTTTCTCTGCAATCCCATCTGCATCCACATCTGCATCCACATCTGCATCCACATCTGCATCCGCGAATCGACCAGATCCCCAACCTTGAACTGGCCCAGTACTGCTTTTCGCTGTCGCATGGCCTGCCCTCGTCCCATGCAGCGGCACAGAAGGCGCTGATGGACGCCATCACAGCTAACGGTAATGTTCAAGCCAAAAGCATTAGCGCAGCCGCGTGCCCCGACGGATCCGAGAGCCGGGGCTCTGTCGATCGCGCAGTTCGATGGATTGCGTTGGCCAGTGGCGAGGATCGGTGCTCGCCGATATCTCTTCCCGCCAGTCCGAAACTGTAGCAATATGTTGACGAACACCACTCCAAACTTCCACCGGGCTGGCTCTCCAAAGACATGGCGCCCTTCTATCAGTACCTCATAGAGAAGCTCAAATGGGCTCCTGATGCCCAGCTCCTGGCAAAAATGAAGACTGCCAACGATGCCGAGCTGGCTCGCCTGCAGGAGAAGCTCGAGGATGCTGAGGCCAATCTGGGCGAAACCGAGATCAGCGACGCCCTGACCGCCAAAGCCTTCTATTTGACAAAGATCGGCGAAAAGGTGGGCCCGACGAGACGATACCCGACGAGACGGTGCCCGGATCTCATGTGAATGATATGGCGTCCTCCGTTTGTATCTGCTCCCAGGCGCTGCTGACATTCTGATCTCACAGGACAAGGCCGTCGATGCCTACACCACAGCCTTCTCAAAGACCGGTCCCTTGGGCCAACGCATCGATATTCTCTTTGCTACCATTCGCATCGGGTTCTTTTTCGACGACAAGGATCTGGTGTCTCGTAAAATCGGCGAAGCTAAGCGGTACGGACGACGAGGTTTTCCCGCTGCTGCTGCTTGCGGACCTGCGGGCAGTTGGCTCGAATGTCAGTGACGCTGATAGCTCATGCGATGGCTTCCGAACGCCGGTAGAACTTGCGCGCTCTAACTATTGCAGGACCTTGTCGGTTTGCACAGGTTGATCGAAGAGGGCGGTGACTGGGACCGACGCAACCGCCTGAAGGCCTACGAAGGCATCTACAAACTCTCGATCCGGGATTTCAAGGGAGCCGTGAACCAGCTGATCGATACTCTGGCTACCTTCACCTCGACTGAGCTGATGGACTACAAGGAGTTTGTCCGCTACACTGTCCTGGCAGCCACTCTGATCCTGCCTCGTCCCGATTACAAGAAAAAGGTAGACGAGGACGTGTCTGCAGCCAGTTGCCCCCGCATCTGCAGCCATGTCTATTGCTGCAAGCTTCTGGAGCTAAATAATCCGCCTCAATCGCCACTACATGCAGATCATCGATTCACCCGAAGTCCTGGAGGTGATTCACGAAATCAACAATCTCTCGGACTTTGCCAACTCAATATACACGTGCGACTATGCTCGGTTCTTCCAGTCGCTCGGTGAGTCGCGCCGCAAGACCCACCATGTTTGACCTCGGATGCTTCTGCGACATGCTGACCGGCTCCTCGCTCTTAGCTACCATCGAGCAAGAAATCAAGTACGACCGCATCCTTGCCCCTCATTATCGGTATTATGTGCGCGAGATGCGGATCCTTGCGTACGCCCAGCTCTTGGAGTCCTACAGAAGCCTCACCATCGAGTCGCTGGCCAACTCCTTCGGCGTGTCGCAAGATTACATCGACAGGTGAGCAGACAGACCTGCAGCCCGTGACACCTTTGTCAAGTGGAGGAGCCAACCTGACACAACTGCGATGTGCTTCCAATTGCTTCCAAAGCGACCTGTCAAAGTTTA
Source organism: Polychytrium aggregatum (assembly GCF_025602895.1). Taxonomy (NCBI): domain Eukaryota; kingdom Fungi; phylum Chytridiomycota; class Chytridiomycetes; order Polychytriales; genus Polychytrium; species Polychytrium aggregatum. The sequence continues at coordinate 195,087 of NW_026516240.1, forward strand.
TTGCTGCAGGACGCCTCAACGCCGTCATTGACAAAGTCGGAGGCATTGTCGAGACCAACCGCCCCGATGCAAAGAACGCACAGTACCAGTCCACCATCAAGCAGGGCGATCTGCTTTTGAACCGCATCCAGAAGCTCAGCCGAGTCATCAGCTTGTAACCTAGCTGTCGCCCGCCGCTGTTCTTGTGCCTGGCTTCCGTGTGGCAACCACCCGTATATGCATGACCAATACAGGCACCATGATTGTTTGGCATAAAACCGGTGTCTCAAAGGGGTTGAGTCCACAGCGCAGCCGCCACGGGGACCGATGGTGCACGTCCGTCATCCAGCTATTCCTCCCTGATCAGTCGCTGGCGCCATCGACTCTGAGGAAACACTTGTTCGGAATCGAGGCGCTGCATTCGCTGTGTGTGTGTGTGTGCCGGCCAATACAAGCGATGCGCCGTGTTCGATCGTGCGTTCCCCTGATCCAGCCGCATCCCGCCGTCCCCCGACTATGGGCATCGTCCTGACCAAGCTCTGGCGGCTGCTCTGGAGCCAAACGGAATACAAGATTTGCATCGTCGGCCTGGACAACGCCGGCAAGACAACAGGTGCGGGGCGATTGTCTGCTTGTCGTTGGCTCACCCGAGTCCGGATGGCGCCTGATGAACAGGTTGCTGGTGATGGAATACGGCCCTGGTCAACTTGCCGGTCCTCCGCCTGTGCTTGGATCCTGTTCTGCTGTATCGTATATGAAATCAAGGGCTCAACCTTTATCCTTTGCCTCTCTGCCGGCTGCCATCGCAATCGCTCGCCCTCGGATCGCACCATGGCTCCGCCGATGAGCCAGTCCTCTATAGACTGTAGGTGCTCCTGCGAGCAAATGTCAGTGAACAGGATCTGGAGCCGGTCGTGCCTTCCTCTGAGTGTCTCTACTGATACACTGGGTGGTTGTTCCGTGGAATACAATCCATCAGGATATACAACGAGTCTGTCAGCACATCACCGACGATCGGGAGCAATGTGGAGGTGGGTCTCGATAGCGGCTGCACCATCGCTTCTGGCCATGCCGAACCCCACGGACACCGGCTCTGGTTCTCAATCGATGCCGAGATTCTGCCGGCCGCAGCTCTGATGACGGCGTTGACGGTGTGATGACACTCGGCGATACCGGCAATGTCAGCAGTGCCGCCAAGCCGCCATTGTGACCAACCCCGACTTTCGATACGGCCCACGCAGGAACTGAGGTACAAAAACATAAGGCTAATGGTCTGGGATATCGGCGGTCAAGAGTCGCTGCGACAGTCATGGAGGTGAGTTCAGATTTGCTGGTGGCCGTCGGGGCGAACCGAGGCGAACCGAGGGGGGCGAGCCAATGGGCTGCCCCTCCCTGAGCAACACCCTGGCTCTGACCTCCGGAACAGCACATACTATGTCAATTCCAAGGCTGTGATCATGGTCATCGATAGCAGCGACGTCGGACGGCTCCACATCGCCAAGGCAGAGCTACACCGCATGCTGGAGCACGAGCATTTGAAGAGTGCCTGCTTGCTCGTCTTTGCCAACAAGCAGGATGTCAAGGACAGCCGCTCGGCGATGCAAATCTCTGAGGCTCTGGCACTTTCGACCTTGAAAGATCGGCATTGGCATATCCAGGTGCGCCTCCCACGTTTTGTTGCAGTCGTATGGGTTCTTTCAGCTTCACTCACTCTGTCGAAAAGCACCACCATCGCGACCGAGAAACGGCAGCCACGAGCCATATACTGAACATTTCTCCTTCTCTTGATGCAGGGATGTTGTGCCATCACCGGCGAAGGGTGAGCATCTATCGACGCTGGCTGCACAGCCCCAGTTTGACTTGATATGGGCATGTGTCGATGCTTATTCGTGCCTCGATACACTGCGCTAACACATTCTCGACTGCATGTCTCTTCTCCTGGTACTTGCTTGCATGGATGTTGGGTTCCCACAGACTTCATGACGGGCTCGACTGGATCGTCACTCGGCTAACTTCCTGAACACCCTGAATGTCGTAATGAAATACAGCAATGTGCCCAGTAGCGACAGGGTGGGGAACTGCATCGTGATAACCGGTGTGTTTCGAGTCGCTGTGACTTGGAACGCTATCGCATCTTGATGGCGATGAATGGTGGACGACTTGGTTTGTTCGCCAACGGATCGCCCAAGCAACAATACAGCGTGTTGAAGCAAAAATGAGACACATCGTCTCATTCGAGCAAACACGGCGAAGTCGGATCATATCACAAGTGGATCTAATCATTTCCCTGTGTGAGAGAGATGCATGGAATGGGCGGGCACGACGGGGACCAGCGAGCCGCCGCAGATGCAGTCACTGCAGGCCAGAGCACCTGGGATGAGGGAGAATGACGCAGAGCAAAGAACAAAATCGACGCAAGACCTCGGCGAGTGGATTTCATGGAGTTCGGGTGCCGCCTGATGCACACAACCCACAACCCACAACCCACAACCCACGCAAGTTATCCGTGTGGGAAGATGTTCCCGCTCTCTCGACAAGGGCGAGCGAGCAGAAGCCTTATTCGATGGATGTGAATGATCCTATTTCTAGCGTGTAGCGCACTATGCCGACGAGTTCTCGGCCCCTGTGCGATACGAGGGCTTGCGACTGCCAATCAATCCGCCGCCTGCACCAAAACGAAGCGACCCTGGGTCGGCCTCTGTTGGCACACCGGGCACTGGTCGTCGCAGCGGCAAACTTGACGTGTACTTCAGGGATGTGTAGGGCTTGTTCGCGGGCTCCCCTGTGGTTTCTTCCGAGATACCTCCGGCCTTGGTGCTGGCAGCGACACTGGGGTGAGAAAAGCGTTGGCCCAGTGTCGAAGACGCAGCGACGCCGGACAGCGTACCAGTAGCCGCCGGTGCGTATTTGGATCGATACTGGGAAGACGAGTCATTGATTGACAGGTGCGAACGAGTCAGTGGGCGTGGCGACACTACAGTGTACACACTTTCACATAGAAGGGATTGCTGACCGCCAGGCTGGTCGACGCTCGATACACCAGGCGGACATTCCCGACCCAATTCCTGGCCAAGCAACAGACAAGCCCATCGGGCCGTATCGAACTACTTACATTGGCCACGCCCACGGCTTCCGAGAGCCCCTTCGAGGGACCAGGGGTCAATGACGACGCAAATCGATCAAAGTCGATCTGTCCAAAGCCTGCATCTGTGCCTGTGCGTGGCAGCAGTTGGCTACCGAGTGGTCGACCAAGGGCCTCTTCGTTCAGCTGCTTGTGAAGCCACTCAATCACTGTTCGGGCACGATGGAGGTATGGAACGCAGCCGAAAGCCATTAGCACAAAGAAAGGTTCGGAAGAACCACATCTCCACTTGCATACCCAGGCCGCAAGCGAGCAAGTAGCGAGGCCTCTGCCACATCAAAGCACACACCGTGATTATTGTCTTCGATTGTTTGGCGATCCTGCTCGATCTTGGCCTCGCGCTCCTCTAGCTTCTTCTGAAGTTCGGCAAGGGACCGGGTCTGCTGCTCGCACCGGCCTTTGAGCTCAGTGTGCTCCCGCTGCAGCTTTTCCAGCGAGGCCAGCCGCTCGTCCAAGAGCTGCTCCTGCTGCACTGTCACGGCGTTCTTGAGCTTGATCTTGTTCTTGGCTGTCTTGAGATCCCCCTGGAGTCTTCGGATGATTTCGTTGCCCTGCTCAAATCACCAGCGAGTGCGCGATAGCGATGAGCAGACTTTTCTGAGAGAGCGGCCCACCGCGATAGCATGGACGGATGGCTGGCAAGCCACCCGATGGATTACCTTGTTAATCTCCTCCGTAGCTTTGCCAAAGTTCTCTTGCAGCCGGTCGTTCTGGACCTTGTATATATCCAAGGCTGCATCGCGTTTCTCCTGCAGCCGAGGCGAGTCAATTGACATGTAAATGGCGCTGTCTGCGTGCAGCTCCACCGCCAAGAACCAGGCGGAGGGACATCGCCGATCGACGCCCATAAAGTGTCCAGATAACGTCGCATACCAGCTGGCCCTTCGAGCTTTCAAGCAGGCTCTCCAAGCGGCGAGCGGCCTCGTCTCTTTCGCGCTCGCGACGCTCGCTGTTGGACAGCTGGGATCGCAGCATCTCACACTGCTGCTCGAGCTCTTGGTTGCGGAGGTCTTGGCTTTCGCAGATCTGCCTCGTTTTTTCCAGCTCGATTTGGGTCTCATTCAGTCTCCTGTTGGCTGCATCGCTCTCGCGGGTCAGATTGCCCAGGTTTTGCTCAAGGGTCTTGTTGTGGGATAGTAGATGGCTGTGTGTTGCTGTAAGGGTATTGTATTTAAGCGTCAGGGCATTGAGCTTGAAGAACCAGAGAAAGACAGACGACAAGTTGGCGCAGTTAGCTCGAGTCGCAGAGCATCCAGAGTCCAGTCATGATCGATGCCCTGCCTCCACATTGCATCGGGCCGACGACGATGCAGAGTGCACCAGGCACAGAAAACGAATCACATAGCAATCAGAGTCAACCCAAAACAGCCCACCCATAAGACCTTTCGAAACATGTGTTCCTGCCACCACATGCCAGAGCGTACCTCGTCGATATGAAGCGCATCGGCGTCACGCTTCTGTTGCTCGAGCTGCCTTCGGACTTCCTCTTTTTCCTTGTAGGCCTGCTCTCGCTCCTTGGCCATCTCCTCCGAGTGCCTCAGACTCAGATCACTGATCTGGTTTGCATGGATCAATTTGAGCGATTCGATCTCGGTGCTCTTCCTGGCAAGACTCGTCTCGAGGTCTCGCAGCCGGGTCGATAGCGATGTGCCTGTTGTATCGAGCTCACTCTTCAGCATGGCGTTTTCCGCCTTGAAGTCCACCACAAGTCCAGCCAAATACTCTTTGATTGCAACATCGTTGCCGGGAATGAACGCCAGCGCAATATGGCTGATGTGCTTGAATGTGTTGGTCTCGATGATGCTGAAGGTTGTTGTGCGGGGGCTGGAGGTTGTCAAAAAGGCCAGGTACCTGAATGGTGGAGGAAAGTCCCAGATCATGGTCAGATCGGAGTTGCTGAATGATGCCCATGTCTCGAGCTGCGGACGATATGGCCATGGCAACAGGAAAGGAAATGGATCCGTCGTTTGTGATCGCAGTCGCCAAGCATACTTTGGATGATCGTCCGACCGACAGAGAATGCACAGGTCCAGGAGCTCGGTGACCTTTTCGGGAAACTGCTGAAAGTCAACCAACAGATTCTGCTCCGTTTTCAGAATGTGGAAATCGTCTTCCGCAATATCGAGTTGGTACAGAAAGTACGGGTCGGCTTCGTCGGTGATCCGGAACTGCAGGACCTGGAGTCGAGGCGTCGTTTCGTCAGCGAGTTGGAAGGGCACAGAGGCGACGGCCGTGAGATCGGCGTTGTATGGTCTGGGCCTGAGGCTCGGCTCGGATCTCTCGATCGTTGTGTCCTGTGTATCCTGTGGATCCTGTGGATAGGAGAGTGCAGACAACACCGGAGCCGAGACCAGAGCTCATCCCACTCTTCATTTCCGCAATTCAGGCGAATCCGCCCCATTCCAAACCTTTAGCCTTCCACCCTGCTTGTGAGCCATTCTGATCTGCACGGTGATGCCGCTGTGTCGCCGCTCTTGGAGAGCCCCAGATGCGGATGACGCTCCAGTCGACAGCGACGACGGCGAGCCGAGTGGGGCCGGCTGCGTCGACGAGGACTTGACGGTGATGGGCACCTGCTTGTTGTATATGATGCCTGCTGAGTCGTCCATGCTGATCAGGCCGGCGATGTTGGAGATCGATCGATCGGCGCAGCTGCAGGAAAGCGCCGAGTCTGGATGCTGTGTGTGATGGGGGCTGCAGACCGATGGTGTCGGGGATGGCCAAGGCCAGATGCAGGGGCGAGAGGCGGAAGAGGGATGCACGTTTCCAACGAAGCCGACCGAGCTGGCTGGCTGGACCGGCTCCAAACCCCGACCAGGGCCGACGCCGAGGCGGACATTTGGCGGGCGCTGCTCAGACGAGGCCAAGCGAAATGCCAGAGTGCTATGCGGGAGCATCCTCGTCATTCAAATCCATCCACACTCAAGCAGCGATCCAAAATGCCGGATCTGCATCGCCGATCCGATCCGATGCAGTGACCAAACGAGCCAAGAGCCCCCCCCCCAGCGAAACCGGCGATCTTCGTTTGTATTCTGGCTCCGCTTCATGGCCATCCGGTCGTCGATGATGGCCGCACAAACAGATGGGCAACCGGACGCATCACCGACGATGACGATGACGATGACGATGACGGCTCCGTCCGCATGACTGGCACATCTGCGATGCGACTCCCGGCCCCCGATGCTGGCGGCTTGAATCGCCGTGATTACATCTCTTTGCAAGCAGCCGCCAGCGCAGCCACTTCGTACGAGCCTCTGTAGTCGTGCCATCCAGAGGTATGGCGCTTCAGGATCTGGTGGATTTCGGCCAGGGACGTCCCCGAGTTGATCAGGGCAAGCATCACATCGCGGTTGAGCTCGGAAGGGTCCTGCCAAGAGACGGCGCTGGCCAGGCTGGCAACGATTCCGACGGGGCCGGCCTCGTTTCGATCCTCTTCCTCCTCGGCGCCGGACCAGGTTTCGGCAGCCAGATCCTCGGTCTTGGCTAACCGGATCTCGAGGAGCAGGCCGTCCTCGTAGGCAGGGAGCCCGAACCAGCCCTTGCCTGGCAGAGTCAGGGTCGACCGTTTGAGGTGGAGGACGACCGGGACCTTGGTCTGGAGATGAAAGTTGGGATCCTCTTCGTACTCGACTTTCAAGTTGCGGTGGCGCTCGAGGAACTCCCAGACTGAGGCGGAGAGCAGCAGCATCATTCATAGAGCAGGTTGAGTGGACGGCGTATTCGCGGGGATGACCGTGGCATCGGCAGCAAAGCAATCCGAGTCAAAAAAAAAAAAAAAAGAATAAAAATGGACAGAACAACGGTCCAATTAGCTGACTTTGGGTTGGTGTGCGGTGAGCAGATCGCCAACGGACACATGGGTTATTCGGGAGATAGAGGCGGTCGGGGGTGGGACCGTACTTGATTGCTGTCGACCGACCACCGAGAAGCAGGAGAATCCTGTCAGACTGAGCCCGATTTTCTTCAGCAATGGCGGACACACCATCTCCGAGTCTACAAGGTAGGAGGGGGGGGGTTCAGCGAAACGGCGAGGCGTTCTGTCAGAGCTGGGCCTTGCGAATCCGGACCCTTGCATCCAGATCGCCGGCGCCAATGCGAGATGATACGGGAGACCACGCAGGGTCGCTCCTCCATGGTCATGGAATCTCGGGCATATGCATCGCTTGGAGCCATCTGCGAGCCGCTGACCGCGGGGAAGCGAGCGCCGCAGTCCGAGACGTACTTTGGACATATCCGTAGGTTGCGTTCGTACTCATTTTATGCAGAACTGACACGGCGATGGCGGCTAGATCAGTGGGTTCGACTGGACAGTCCTGGACGGGAGGGGGATGAGGACGCTCGCCGATGTGTCGCCTGGCCGCAGCAGGATGCAGATGGAATCGAAGCAAAAGGTTGCGATGCGAACACAGCAGCGAGTCCGGTCCTTCGGAAATCGCAGCTTTTTGTTGGAGCCGAGCATCGAGTGGCTCTGTGGGACGGCCAGTTCCTGTGCAGCCACCCCTCTTGTACTACGGTAATCAAACTCGCCCGAGCTTGAGCCCAAGCCTCGCGGTGGCTCGACATCAACAACCGCCGGGCTGGGATGGAAGGGCAGGTGTGCAGGCGGCTCTGGGTTTGGAGGCAGTCCAGGAACGGCAGCGCCGGCTGCGACGACAACACACCCGACAGGCCCCCCAATCGGCCGAAGCTCTGTCGTCACCCTGGCGAGCACGCGGCAGCATCTGGTGGCTCGTTGGGACAACAACAGCACCAGCCCCAGCATGCTCGTCCATGGGGCTGGCGACAACAGTGCCAGCGGCATCCATGGAATGCCCTGGATGATGTCGTCTTGACGCTGTGTACGCCAACAGGCCCGAGTCCAGCAGAATCCGTCGATCCACTGCTAATTTCGCCACCGAAAATCATCTTACAGCGTTTCCAATATGAAATGGGACACCCCTGTTTTGTGCATGGCTGTGCTTTTTCTGGAACCTGAATACACCTACCCACTCATCGCATTCATGGCCAAGCAAGTATGTCCAAGGGAGACCGAAATGGTGATTGCCTTTGGGAATGCATCCTGGAAACAGGGGAAGGGATACGCATCCAGTCCCAGGAGACTCAGGTTCGCCAAGTATTTTGAGCAGTTCCACCACCACCAGAGACGACCACCAGACCGATCCGTCTCCAAGATCCATGTGTGCTCGGCGAACGAGTTCAACACATCCCAGGTGTGCTCACATTGTCGGGAAGCCAAGCGACTCGAGAAGGTCGAGCATCTTGATATCGAGAAACCATGGAACTGTGCAGAGGGTCGAATGCATCCACCACACTCCCACATCGAGACATCAATGCAGCCAGGAACATGATCTCGGTATGCCAGTCGATCATCGCCACAGAAGATCGACCGAGTGTATTCAAGACTGTGCTTCCCAAACCAACCAAAATCACTCGATTGCCAACCAGGATGGGAAACAATCTCACGGCTTGCCCACTGGGCCTACAAGTCAGTCAGCGGGTTTCAGATATCTGAAGCCAGGAAGTGACTGTTCCGTTTCTTTCTGGATAGACTGTACAGCATTCGCAACGGAGCCACTCTGTTATTGTCGCCAATTGTGCGCTCTTCATTGATGAACACTGCCGACTGGGTCGCCGCATTCATTCAATAACTCCCATCAACATGGCCGAAACAAAAGGAAACAAAAGGAAGCAATAGAAAAATCCGAACCAAACAAAATCAAATCAAGCGCACGAGTGCCCTCGGACTCATCGCCACTGCAACCGGGCTGCAAACTGTGACTGGGTTACAGAGGGAGGAACGGTGCTGGGCAAGGACCGTTGGCCGTGCAAGCGCATGCGAAAATCTCGAGAGCGGGCAAGACCACAATGTGCCCAGATCTCGACAACGACCGAATCAATAGAGTACCAGTGTGGTTGTGGTTGTTGTTGTCGTCGTCGTTGCTCCTGCTGCTGCAGTATCGCGACAAGTGGAAGCAAGACGACGAAAGGAGGTGATGACAGTAGAGATACAAGAGTGAGGCGAAGCAAAGACAGGGCAAGGAGCGGCCAGAAAGCCAGATTCCCGACAGAGAGTGGTGCTGCCGACGGGGCAGCGTCGTCGTCGATGAGGCGGAGCGGCCGGCACAGAGAGTAGAAAATAGACAGCCGTAAGGTGGGAGAAGGAACAGACCCGCCGTCGGGAGAATCGGACTGCTGACGCGGAGAAGCTGGGTGGTGATAGTGATAGTGGTAGTGAGGGTGGATTGGATTTGGAGATCGGCTGAGGTTGGGTTGGCGAGCCGAAAACTCGGCAGGGAGTGGACCAGAGTGAAAGACGGCGGGCTTCGGCCTCAGGACAAGCGAGGTATATGCCCGGCGGCCGATAGATCGCTTAGGTGGCCACGGCGAGTGTCTAGGGTTTCAGTTTGACGAGGATGACGCTGACGTTGTCGGTAGACCCGATATCCAGGGCCTTCTGTGCCAGAACCTCGGCTACGCCCGTGGTGAGGATATCCACCGTGACGGCGTTGCTTCCCGCAGAGATCTCCGACTCGGCGTTATCCAGGCTCTGGGTGGGCTCGGCGAGGCTGGAGGTTCGACGGCCCCAGCCATTGTTGTCGTCCTGTACATTCTCTTCGAAATAGCCGTGCTCGCGCTTTCGGAGCCACTCGTGGATGTCCTTGTTGCTCATGACATCCGTCAGGCCGTCCGACGCCAGCAGCAGATACTTCTCCTTGCCCGTGAGGGTGATGCTCCGGGTCTGGGGAGTAGCGGTGACCTGAGGGATGTGGTAGTCGCCAAAGGACCTGGTGACGCTCAAGAGCCCGTTGAGCCGGATCGACCTGCCGTCCCGGAGAAACTCGCCACCTTCAGCCACACAGCGCTGCTTCTCATCCTCGTTGTGGCCTGTGTGCTCGACGATCAGCTTTTCGGATGTGCCGTCCTCGTTGAACAGAATGGCGACCGAATCGCCGACCCAGGCAACATGCAGCTGGTTGTCTGCCAATGCGGCAACGACAGCTGTCGAGCCACTCTTCACGCGGCAGTCACCGGCCTCCATGGCGGCTTTGAGCTTGGAGTTGACCGTCCCAAACGCCTCCTTGAAGGCGTTTTCGGCATTGCTGGGAAATCCCGGCTGCTGGGCCACGACCCAGTGCAGGTGCGTGGCTACGTACTCAGATGTGACTTCCCCGGCATGGCCATCGTATACGGCATAGAACGACAGCGGCCGGTGCTCGGGACCCTGACGCGCATCATGAACCGGAGCCAAGATGTGAGTCAGCATGACGTGGCCTTGTCCGAGCGAGCCCGTATGCACCAGCATGGAGTATGGCGGGATGGCTGCGTTGCTCCACATCACAATGCACAGCAGGGCGGAAAGGGAGTGCGCTCGACAATGCGCACGAGGCTGTATCGTCCAAAAACAAAGCCGATTGCATCTGCCAAAGCCCTGTCGCCCGACTGGCGCTAGGTGCATGAATAAGGACTTCGTACCAGGAGTTCGTTGAGATACGTTCGGACGACGATGCGATCCTCGTTTTTGCTCTTCCATCCCTTGAGTGAAGCGCCATCGGCAGCATATCGACGCTTGTCCACAGGCGCCGCCATGGCCTCACTGCGACAAGGAGAGACAGATCCGAAAGCCGTTCAGGGCATGAACCCCATGTTCAAAAGAGATACACACCCTATGCACTCAATGAGCGCCGAGAGCAGGCCAGGAGAGGGAAGGACATACCGGACGACCTTGTCCAGCTGGGTTTCCAGCAGCGTCTGAAGGGCAGGTTGAACCCTGTCGATGACGTCCTGGCGCTTGTACACCTTGGGCGAGGGAGTCGCCACCCGCTGCAGCGTCTCGGTCGGATTGGACGGGAGGGTCGAAGATCGCGGGCGAGACAGCGTGAAGCTTGTGACGGCCGATCGCAGCAAGGAAATCGGATCGGCCCGTTTGGCGGTGTTGTTGCGGCTCAAGGAAAAATAGGTCTTCCAGGGACTCGGGGGCCCGCCCTCATCGCTCGGCTCGCTCGAGATCTTGGGTACGGTCGTGTCCAGGAGGAGGGCATCGACTTGCGGGCTGGGATGCACCTTGGTGGTTGTGGTGGTGGTGGTGTCTGTGCGGCGACGGATGTGGGGCGACAGATGTGCTCATGAGTTGTCTCTGGCCACGAATCCTCCAGATACCAGTGTCGAGTTGGGGAAGCAGCGACCAGCCACCGACATCATTCAGCGATGATGCGAATAATAAAGGCGCGTAGCAGTGGATACGTACTCGAGAGAGCTCCTGACGCCTGCAGCTCCTCGACGACCTGCAGACACACGAGCCGGGCAATCTTTGTGGCGATAAGCTCGAGGACGGTAAGGGGAATCGGCACCCGTTGCGGGTCGTCGCCGAGCAAGGCGCCCTCGGTGGCCAGAGCAGAATATTCAGAGCTGCATGCGGATATCACAGCAGAAGCGACAGGTGGGTCCACCCCGAGAGCAAGACGGAGCGGTTAGAACAGCCAGGCAATGCGGGGTCCGACAGAGGAGGGGGGAGCCGGCCGATCCTGGCCGGGTCCACCTCCAAGGTCGCAATAGCAGCGGGGCGGCTTGATGCTTGGCAGTAGACACAAGCAAGTCGCATGGACTGAATGTGCTGACGACGGCGACTTGGACAAGAGTGCCTCCTGCGTGCTGCCGACTGCCAAGCGAAGGAGGAAGAGAAGAGCCAATCGCCGCACAAAGACACACCTGCAATAGACGCAAAGCATGGCCTCGCGGGCAATGACGGGCAGGAGCTGCGAGGGCTCCACGTCGGCCGGGACCCATCGTCCGGCTCTGGGGGGCATCGCTGGTGAGAGTAAGTCTGGGGTTCTAGATGACCGGGGGTCTGGTTGTGGATGGCCGATGCCACTGGGCAGCGACAGATGCGGACAAGAGCCCAGAGGAGAGGGGAGCCGACAGGACGAGACCAGGAGACGGCCTCCGGGCGAGAAGAGCCGCTCTCGCGGGAGGCGAGTGGCGACGGGCGCATGGAGCAGCGAACCTGCCATATATGGGGCGGGGCGTCGCACGGCGGCCGGCACTGGGCACAGTGGACGGCGGTTGGGCTGTGTGGGCTGGGGACAAGGGTCTGCGTGCGCAAGAGAACAGACATTTGGGCGATGTGCGATGTGCAATGTGCAATGTGTGGTGTGCGATGTGCGATGTGCGATGTGTGGTGTGGCCGGATTATACTTTCGGATGCATGACAACCGGCCATTTGGAAACACGGCACTTGCACATGTCCATGGTTTGTGTCCGTTGAATGCTGTCGATCCGGCCGCCTGGCTGAACGGCGCCCGTTTGCATTCGCGCTGATGCGATGGCCTTGGCCGATGAGATATCGCATTCTTGGACAAACTCCGTGGGCAGTCTAGTCACATTGGAATGGACACCCACGGAGATGATCGGGCCCGCTTGGTCGTTCGTGGACGAGTCCGCCCCAAGACTCGAGGACCTCCATCGCCCTCTCGGCCTCCGTTCCCACACCGGTCGCGCATGTACCCCACCCACCCAGACAGACAAGGACATGATGCCGATAGGCGCACAACAGAGATGATCCGACGAGATGCCGATGGCATAAATGTACGCACAGCATGATCTAGCACCGGCAGGAGATGCTCCGGCTGTTGCACGCAACTGGATGAACCTGGCCCGGGCCGCGTGAACGCAGAGCAACTGTGTCGAATGCCTGCGTGCCGGTGCACATGCAGGGCTCTCGAGAATAGCCGATCCTCCACCTGGAACCATGCGGCGACTATGCGGCGACTATGCGGCGACCATGTGGCGATCAGACTTGCAAAGTACTGCCGCCCAAGGTCCACCACCGGCCGAGAGCGCAGACCGAGAGCGCCGCCCCACGTGATGCGGCTGGCAATAAACCGGGGCGGCTGAGTGTGGCGCAGCACTGCCAGGGTCGGCCAACCAGCCCAACCATCCCTTGCGTCTTCGATCGCATCGCCTTGCATCGCATTGCATCGCCTTGCATCGCCTTGGACTATTGCCGTCGTCGCCGTCCAGGCCAGCCGCACTGACTGCATCTCTGTCTCGTCCACGTCCTCGTCCACACAAGCCACTCACCCGTCTGCATCCGCATCCCCACCATGTTTCTTCCACGCTCGGCTCTGGGACTGCACTGGGCCCGCCACGTCTTCCGCACCCAAAACCCGGTCGTGGCGTCGGCGCTCTCGGCTCGTCGCTGGTCGCCCAACACCAAGCTGCTCTTGTCCGGCACGGGCCTGGTCACCGTCTCGGCCCTCAGTCTCTACTACGGCAACCCGCATCTGCTGGGGCTCCAATGCGACTCGCACTCCACCAGCAGCGCCCAGAGCAAGCTTCCGGGTCGGCCGGACCTCTCAGCCGACGACATCAATGCCGAGCTGTGGAAGGACCAGTCGACGTTCGACACTGGCGGCGTCGCAAAGACCTGTCGCGTGGATGTCAACTATCTCGAGTCCAACCGCCCGATCGAAGATCGCCACTTTGTCGGCACCTTTGACCGCGGCCTTCTCGTGGGCATCTTTGACGGTAAGGCGGCGCTACGGGGCTGCCAGCCGATGCATAGGAGTACATGGGTCGCTGCCCTGATCGGCCGCCGAGCACAACCGCCGCGACCGAGGCTTTGGACGCTACACGACGGGCACATCGGCGTATCGGCCCATCTTGCATGTGCATTCCTGGTGCAGTGCGACGCGCCTAAGCGATTACTGACGGCTCAAACCTGGCTTGCTCTCTTCCTTGATCAGGCCACGCCGGCGACGAGGCCGTCAAGCTGGCCAGCAATGTCCTCCCGAGCTACATCGGCAGCGCCATCAAATCCTCATCGTCCATCGGCCAGGCACTTGTCCAAGCCTTCGAGAGCTTTGATCGCCATCTCTACAACATCCCCAAAGAGATCCTGCCTGACTTTGAGCGCCTGAGCGCCAACCAGGTTTCCTGGATCGACATTCCGGCCGAAGCCCGCAAGCGGCTACTCCAGGCTCTCTCGGGCTGCTGTGCCTCGTTTGCGTACGTCAAGAACGACAAAGTGACGGTGGCCAACTCGGGCGACACCCGCATCTTTATCGGCCATCGGCTGAGTGAGGGCGTCTATGAGGCGCGCGATCTGACGGACGACCACCAGCCTGGCAATCCTTCGGAACTGGCCCGCATGCGAGCCGAGCATCCCGGCGAGCACGAAACCGTGGCGAGCTACCACCCTTCCGAAGTCAACGGGCCCTTGCGCGTACTTGGCGGCATGATGCCGTCCCGAAGTGAGTATGGCGCATCCGCCCTTCTGGAAAGGGGGCTGTGGTTTGCCAACGAGCGGATTTACATCGGCAGCGACCAGTACTGCGTCTTCATGCCGTATGCTGGCAGATCACACTGTCCTGCATGTGTGTTGCTTCTAACTGCGAGCCGGTCGTCTGCCCCCACGTATTGGATCTGCGCATCCGCATCCATATCCAGCACTCGGCGACATGAAGTACAAGTGGCCACTTGCCTGGCACGAGAAGATTGACGAGATTGTCCTCCGTCGCCCAAGGATCACCAAGACCTCATACCGAACCCGGCCCAACTACAAGACGCCTCCTTGTAAGTTGCCTAGCCGAGATAGCCACAACGACGATCGAGAAGTGGTTGTGGTTGTGGTTGTGGTTGTGGTTGTGGTTGTGGTTGTGGTTGTGGTTGTGGTTGTGGTTGTGGTTGTGGTTGTGGTTGTGGTTGTCGCACTCGGGTCGCACTCGGGTCGCACTTGCATCGATCGCTTGTGCTCGATGAGTTGGAATTGATAGAGTCTCTTGCCTTCTCGGCTCCTTCCTGGTGCGTGCTGGAGCAGACATCATTCCTACCCCTGAGATCCGCGAGTACGGCTTGAATAGCAACGACGAGTTCATGGTCCTGGTCACCGACGGTGTGAGCGAAGTACTCACCAACCAGCAAGTGGTTGACGCCGTCGGCAAGTACCTCAGCACAACCACGTCTCGCCATGAGACCGCCGAGGACGGACACACGATCGTGGACTCGAACGGCGCAACGCACATCCTGCGGGAGACCCTGGGTCAGATTGGCGAGGGTGAGTTTGGTCCGCACACGCTCAGCCGGATGCTGTCGCTCGACCCCAAGACGAGCCGGTGGATCCGCGACGACATCACGATCATGGTGGTGTTCTTCAAGGGCAGCGAGAAGCACCTGAAGAACACAAAGAAGGACGTCCGGCTGGTCATCAGGCCGACGGACGTGAGCCCCCTGCCCAAGGCCAAGCTCTGAACGGCGACAGACTTTGCAAACGAGAGGGCGGACGGCGAGCTGCATCTCCGCACCTGCACCTGCACCTGCACCTGCACCTGCACCTGCACCTGCACCTGCACCTGCACCTGCACCTGCAGCGATCTGGCTGCCATGGCTGTCGTCCTTGACACAGACTGTCGTCGGGCACATATGTTTCGGGTGGTGGCGGTCTGTGAACACGTCCCGAGGAATCACCGGACGAAGCGAAGGCATAAGGAATCGGGTGTCAGAACCCGGTTGTCCAGGGATGCCGGAGGGTGGCGGTCGGTTTTGGAGGGCGCGGAGGGATGCTGAAGAGTGTGCGGGGATGCGGGAGGATGGCATTGGATGCGGCTGCAAGCACCCCTTATGCGACCGGGGGTCACGCAGGTCCATGAGGCCACCGATCAACCATGAAGCCACCCATGAGGACACCGACGCAGGTCGTTTCATGACCATGGCCATGCCAGTGTGGCTTGCATATGCACAAAGTAGCCCTGGACCATCGGACATTGCTCCCCGCCACCCGCCCGCCTGCCTGCCTGCCTGCCTGCCTGCTTTCCTGGCCTCTGCTCACATCCACCGCTGGTCGCAAGCCAACGGTGTTGCCCAAGCCGAGGCTTTCCTGGCCCCGTGAGCCATGAAGCGCTGGAGGACGACGGCCATGCCCTCTCCCCGTGGCACTCGGGTGGATGAGAGGCGGCGGGCAGAAGCAGCCGCCGCGGGGACATGATGGCGACGCTCGGTGGCGCTATGTTGAAATCGGCTGCGCGGGGCGTCGGCCGTTGGTTTGTGGTCTGGTCTGCGGTTTGTGGTCTGCGGTTCGCGGGGATTGCGCCGCTGTTGCGTTGTTGGTTTGCCAGCCCAGCGGATGAAAAAACGCAAACGCAAGGTGGTGGCGGGCTGTGGAATGCGAGAGGCAAAGCACGCATCCATACAACCCAAGGGCTATAAAGCCGCCGCTTGCCCTCCCAGCCTCGTTTGCCTCCACGCTCCTGCATCCTCATACCAGGCCTGCTCTCTGCACATCCCTCCCCCAGCCTCGCATCCTCCTTCCCATCTCATAGCTCTCCCTCGCACGCCATGCCCACCTATACCACCACCACCACCACGTCGTCGTCCTCGACCCTCCCCACCGACCCCTTCAACGCCCCCCCGCGCTTCTCGGCCCTGACCAAGGACCTCCTCCAGGCCGGCAGTGAGCTCCTCGGCACCTTCATCTTCATCTTTGTCTCGCTCGGCGCCGTCCAGGCCGCCATCAAGACCCAGGGCGATGCCTTCAACCTGACCGTCGCCACCGCCTTTGGAGGTAAACAGCCGGTGGTGCTCCCGTGCGAGTGAGATGTGTTTCCTGCAGCTTCCCCTGGCCCTTTTGGTTTCCCCTTTTTCATCGTACTGCATGAAGAGAAGGGGAGTGGCATACACACTCTCTGTCGCTTCTGCGGGTTATTGACATGTTTCCCGTCTGCTGTCCCATGTCTCCCAACATGCGATCCCGCAACCGCAACCGCAACCGCAACCCCAATCTCCCCTCCGTCGTCCTTGTCTTGGTCGCCGTTGGCTCCTCTGATCGTGATGAATGGATGAATCGATGAATGAATGGATGGATGAAACGCCGGCAACGACATATCATCCTCCTCGACACCAGTCGCCCTCACCCTCGCCGTCTCCATCACCTACCGCATCTCCGGCGGTGTCCTCAACCCCGCCATCACCTTTGCCCTGTACCTCCTCAACCTCTTTGAGCTCCGCAAGTCGCTCCTCTACGCCACCGCCCAGGTCATTGGTGCCTCGCTCGCCACCGGCGCCGTTGCCCTCCTCTTCCCTGGTGACTTCAAGGGTGCCAACCAGATCCTCGACGACAAGATCACCGTCCTCCAGGTCATTGGCCTCGAGACCCTCCTGACCGCCCTCCTCGTCCTCGTTGTCCTCTTCCTCGCTGTTGAGAAGTCCCGCGTCACCTTCCTGGCCCCCGTCTTCATCGGCTTCACCGTCTTTGTTGCCCACCTCGTTCTCATCCCCTACGACAACACCTCCCTCAACCCCGCTCGGTAAGTGTGTGTGTGTGGTTGCGTATCGGATGGAGCTCTACATGGCCCACCACGGAGATGAAGGTGTGGATGTCGATGTGTGGATGTCGATGTGTGGATGTGGATGTGTGGATGTCGATGGGAAGGGAGGGAAGGGATGCCAAAGGCTGATGATGAGGTGTCCCGTCTGCCAAGCAACAGATACTGCTTCCGCTCGTCGCATCCTGATGCTCGCTCATGCTGACATGCTCTTCACCGATCCATGTTCCTCCCCTCACAGCTCCTTCGCTGGTTCCCTCGCTGCTGGTATCTGGGCCGACCACTGGGTCTTCTGGGTTGGTCCCCTCCTTGGTGGTGCCGCCGCCGCCGGTGTCTACAAGTTCTTCAAGTACGTCGACTATGAGGAGCTCAACCCCAACCAGGATGCCAGCAGCAACGAGCACAAGCGCATCATCCTCGTCTAAGCGAGATGCGCGTGTGGGCCTTTGGTTTGTGGAGGTGCTGCCGACAGGATGCCCCCTCACGGCGAAGTTGTGTTGTGCGTATGTGTAGCGAAGAAGTAAAGGCCCACGATTCCCCATGAATAGTGGGGAAGGAGGAAGGGAAGGGGACCCATCGGAGTTTGGCAGTCTTGTGACTTTGCCACCGCTCCATGTTTCCTCCCTCTTCCTCTTTGCGGGCTTCCCTCTCGCTTCACATTGCCGCAAACGGCCCTGGCCAACCCCCGGCAGACTTTCTGCATCCCCCTTGCACTCTCCCCACCCCCTCCCAGTTTGTTCTCTCGATAGTAATCAACCAGCAAAATGATGTATCTGCGTAGCCCAAATACACAGCTTTGTCCAAACGAGACAACAGTCGGAAGAGAGAGGCAGAGCGAATGGATTGGATTCCACTTATCTGGGTGGAGCGGAGCACAGATGGGCCATGACTTGCCTGGTCCACCAGTGCGAGCCTGGCTGCAGCGCTGGTTATCGCTGCTGCTCTCGTGCAGGCCCGAAATCCGGTGGATCCGGCGGCGGCGAAGACGGCGTCAGCAACATGGCTCCCGGATCTCGCCGCACCAGGAGCCGCACCAGGAGCCGCGCCATGCATGCCATCATGGCGTGCCATGACCCAGAGCCAGATCCGCCCGACACGCGACGGCGACATGCGGCATGATTCGCCATCGCCTGGAGGCCTGCTCCACCGCACCACGCAGCCGCCGCCAGCAGCGGCAAACAGAAGCCATGCTCCAGGGCGGATCGGTTCTTTGGAATGGCGCTGACACCGTCTCTGGCGAGCGGCCCCAGCCTCGGGTCCTGGCCAGGAACGTGGGGGGGGGAAACATGGCCCAGACCAAGGCCCGCACCAAGGCGTGCGCATGTGCGGCAGGCAACGTGCGGGCGGTGCGGGCGGTGCGTGTGGGGAGCGGCATGTGCGGTGCTGATGGAAGACGGGCCCAGGCCATGTTGCTCCAGGACGGGATCGGTGTGATGGATGTGAATGTGACGGATGTGATGGATGTGACGGGTGTGGTGAATTGACAGACACACCGGCGGCAGACACCTGTGGCAGAAGCATCGGCGACAGACCTGGGATTGCGCAATCGATGGACGGACGAATCCAGCGAGGAGAAAGAAAGGAAACGAGAAGCAAACGAGCGACACCAGACATGTGCTGTGCTGCGGGACAGGGATCAAATTTGCACAGGGGGGGGACCAATTGCGCAGACCCTTGTTGCCGGGAGCAATCCACAGCCGCGGCACTGGGTGGATGTGCACCACTGCTGGTCTGCGTGAGTGTCGACATGTCGCCGAATCGGATCTGCAGCATCAATGTCGACAGGGCTGCACTTGATCAGCAACATCAATGGGGCGACCAGTCGCTGCACTGGATGTCAACATCCATGACGATGCGTCTCGTTTTCTCGTCAGCACGGCGTAATGCCCACAGACTTGCGATTGTCAAGATGCACAGCGACCCAGGCCTCGCCCATTCCTGCTGCCCACCCACTCTACTCGCACAACGCAGCCCCGCATTTCATCAGGGCTCTCCGGGTCGGGTGTGCATCCCGCGCGGCTGCTGTTGCTGCTGCTGTTGTCACTCCAAGCCAAGCCAAGCCAAGCCGAGCCAGACTCGATCCCACCACCACGCCGACCGCCGCTCCATGTCGATCCTGCTCTCGTTCTCTTGTCCTGGCGCCCTCTTGCGCTCGTCGTGCGCTCGTCGTGCTGCATGAGTGAGTCAGGGCGACGATCGGATGCATTTTTGGGCATCGGACTGGCTGAAACCGGGCGGGCTGCATCGACAAGGGGGAAGCAGCGCCGCCACCCAAGAAAAAACGTACCCCACCCGGCAAACAAGGGCGTCGGACAGGTCGGATTCGGTGGCGGGTGTCGCGATCGAGAGGGGGATTGGCAAGAAATCCTGTCTGGTTCAGTGCGGCAGAGGCAAGCAAATCAGAGTGGCCAGAAACGACCAGAGGCCGTGGCAGACAGGCCGGCAAAGAGGCATCCTGAGCGAGAAAGACCAGGCCGGCATGGTGTTGTCGTGGCCGTGACGATGATGCCGATGATCTTGCGGTGACGATCTTGCCATGATGATTTCGCCACGGCCACCTGCCGATCGCGATCCCCTGGCTGCCGACCCAGCCCCGCACGTCAACAAACTGCCCCGTGGCCCAGGCCGATCGATTGTGCCAGGCAGACAGACAAGAGCCAGCCGGAAAACAACCGAGCGAGCAGGCCCGCACAAGCAGGCAAGGCAGGACAAAGCAGCCAGAGCAGACGAGCGAGGTACATGCGACACTGGCAATCCCGCCCCTTGTTGCCTCCCCCGCGCTCACCCGGCGGCCTTGCTGGGTTTGCCGGAGAGAGTGTGTGGTGGAGGACGTGCGGGCGGCTCGTTCGTCCCTATCGCTCGGGCCTTGTTGCGCCGCTATCTCTGGCTGACCTTTGCCCCGCATGACCTCGGGGCAAGGCGACACAGGCCTCGCGGCCCACTGGCGGCCCGGCTGCACGTTCTTTCTCCTGAAGACTGCCGGCCCTTACTGCCCACCCACGAGGTACAGCGGCTTGGACAGCGTGTTATGGCCTCGGCGAGGAGGAGGCGCTGTGGAGACGAGAGCCAGAGCCAGGACCAAGGTGCGTGCGAGACGGGGGGCGAGCAGCAAAGCACGCGGACAGAGAATGCAGAGAGGGAGCAATGTGCAAGCCACGAACGATGCTGGTCGATAGCGAATGGCTGGTGTTGGATGGCTGATAGCTAATGCTCTGCGATCTGCGATCCCCAAGCAACGACCCACAACCCACCATCCACAACCCAGCGAGACTGCCGAGACCAGACTTGCTCCTTGCGCAATTGTTTGCCCCTCTTGACCCGGTCCGTGACAGGCAATGTTATTCGACAGGATCGGGCGCACTCCCTCCCCCTTGTGGCAACAAGGGGCAGCACCAATGCACCAATCGCAGCATGTCGTGCAGCAATGCCCTCTTGCTGGCTGGCCCATGTGTACACGGACGGCCGCGACAGCTGGCTGCCGCTGCGACCCCCGGCGTCGCACGAGCCAGCAGCGCGACGCCGATTGGTGGAGTGCGGGGCGGTGCCGGCTGCCTTGCTGGCCCGCTCACCAAAGTTTCGTGCCAACAGCGGCGCCCACTCAGAAGCCGGGGCGGCAAGGCCAGGGTCGCCCGCACCCTGGCGGAGGCGATCCGCGGTGACCACGTGGTCCGTTGTCCTCTTGGCCGAGTGCGTTCGGTGGGCCGGCGGGTCTCGTTCCGCGTCGCGGAGAGAGGGGGGCCCTTGCTGGCCCCACACGGGCTGCAGCGTCCATCTGCGCGCCTGGGTGGTGGCGGCGGGTGGAGGAGGCCGTCTTGTTGAGCAACGGGCCAATAAGGCGATTTCGCCATCGCCCACCCGCACGCCGGGCTGCGTGGAGTGCTGGCGTGCTGCTGGGCGTGTGTTTCCAGGAGCCGGCCAACGAGCGCCGCCCACCGCACGGTGTGTGTGTGTGTGCGAGCGGACGGACCGCACCGGCGGCACGCTGTCGCAGCGCATGTGGAGGCGGCGTTTCATCAGTGCGCTCGTGTGCGATGGCGGCAGTTGCGGCGAACAACGTGTTGGGGAGGGGCTGGCTCGGCCGCCGTGTCTGGCGGTGGACTCATGTCCGAGCCAAGCTGCTGCTGATGCCGATGCCGATGCTGCGATTGCTGCCGGGGTCGCTGCCGGTCGTTGCTGGTCGCCTCGCCTGGAGGGATGCAAGTCCTGCGCTGTGTGATGCGCTGCTGTGTCATGGTGTCGGACATGTTGGAGCGACACAGGCAGCCCATGGCCAGACAGCCCATTACATTGCCAGCCCCCGGCTGCTGTTTGTGTGGCACTGTCCTGTGGTGCGGTTCTCTCTTGCAGTCGTTGTTTCTCTCAGGGTGTTGTTTCTCTCTCGCCGTCGTGAATCGCTCTCGCACTACACGCTTTGCTCTCGCCAATGTGCTTCTCCCCTCCTCCTCGCCCTGGATTGCACACTCCTCGCCCCGGCAGCGCTGCTTGTGCCCCGGCCTGGTGTTTGTGACTGCTTGGTGACGCAAACAGGTGCGGCAACAAGCGAGTGCGCCCGCCCGCTGATTGGCCGACCACGCAGCGCCGCCGCTGATTCGCCACAGCCCGAGACACATGGTCGCCACTCTCTGCGTGGCGCCGCCCCACCCTCCTCGCTGCCGCCTCGCTGCCGTCTCGCTGCCGTCTCGCTGCCGTCTCGCTTGTTGCGCTTGTTGGTCCTCCGCCACTAATGCTGCCTTCTCGCTGCCGTCTCGCTGCCGTCTCGCTTGTTGCGCTTGTTGGTCCTCCGCCACTAATGCTGCCTTCTCGCTCGCACCATCATGACCACTCTCGCTTGTCCTATGGCCCCAGCCTCAGCAACAAAGCCCCGGCGCACTCTTACCCACTGCCCACGCCCACATGTGTGCGTCTTTCTCGCCCGCGAGCGAGTGAGCGAGGGACAGGCAGGGGTGAGTGCTCGCCCCGTTGATGCCATGCCCCCCCCCATGCCATGCGCTTTCTTGTCCTTTGCTGTCTCGGCTCCATGCCCCGCCCCGTCGCTCATATAAATGCCTGGTCGCAGCCTCCTCTGTCGCCCTTGGTCTTGGACTATCGCCAACCGTCCTGAGTGGTCCTGCCAGACGCACTGCAGATCTTGTCTTTGCCCATCCGTCCCCTGCCCAGTGCATCATCCTGTTCCTCTGGCCCTCCCTTCCCTTGCCTTTGCTTCCGTGCAATCGCCCTCCCCCCCCCATATAGATATTTGCTGCTCTCTCCAGGCGCATCTCCCCCTCCACATCGACCGTGTGTCTCGTCCTGTCCCGTCTCGACATTGGTTTTCCCACGCACACACACTCCACACTCACATATACAACTGCGCCCACTGTTAGTGCCATCCCCACTGCCCACTACTTCAATCGTCGCCACAACCATGACACTCCTAGAATCCGACTCGCTGCTGCTGGCCGACATCGAGCCCTCGACCTTCTTCTTTGGCCACACCGGCGACTCGCTGCACCAGTCCATCCAGGTCATGAAGTACGGCAACCAGGCCTTCGACACCTTCCTGCTGGTTCCCGCCAGCCCTGCTTCGACCTATGGCTGCTCCGAGTCCTCCGAGGACGACCAGCTGGCCGTCGATGTTCTCCGACCTCTATCCTCCGACCTCGACGACGACGACCTGGTCGAGTGGTCCCTGGCTTCCGATGTCTGCCTGGCTCCTCTGTCGCCGCCCACTTCGCCGGTGGCTTCGCTTGGTCTCTCAGCATCGGACGACCAGGCCTGCATGAACTTGCTCAGCCTGGACTCTGCCCCGGCTTCGCCAGCTGCTGAACAGCCCGAGAGCCCCGTTTCCAACGCACCTGTCAGCTCGGCTTCGTCGACCGGCTCTCCCTCGACAGCCTCCATCGCCTCCACTACCGCCACTTCCTCCTCCAAGGCCCCTGCCTCCAAGGACAGTGTCCACGTCGCCGCGGCTCCCCTTGCTCGCTCGTCCAAGTCGCTCAAGGCGCCCAAGCGCAAGTCGTCTTCCTCTTCGTCTTCGTCGTCGTCGCAGCGCCGCTCGACGGTTCGCAGCCGCTCGTCGCTCACCAGCGCCATCCCTGCCGACCAGCTCTTTGTCCTCGAGAACGTCTTCACTCCCAGCAGCCAGTCTTCTTCCCAGTCCAAGCCTGCCGTTCCGGCGACCCCGGTCGCTGCCGCTGCCCCTGTCTCTGCCGCCATCGTTCCCTCGCACCCGGCCCCCTTTGCCACCTCGGCCTCGCATGTTGAAGCCGCCCACCACATGTCCTACTTTGACCACTTCATGATCTCGCCGGCGCCTGCCGCTCCTGCCCCTGCCGTTTTCCCGCAGCCGCATCTGGCGCCCTACCCCTATTCCATCGTCCACAGCCATCCCATCTCGCCCTCGCCCTACTTGTGGCCCGCCGTCCCCCAGCCTTTGGTTTCTGTTGCTCCCCTGGTCATGGTCGACCACTCGGGCATGCCTGCTCCGCTGTCGCCGCCATACGAGTTCTACTACGACCGCCCCTTCTAAACAGGGAGGGGGAGTCCTCCTGTTTCTTCCAATACCCCGCCCCTCTCCATCTTCCTCCTTTCATCCAATCCTTCGCATTCTCCATTGGCTGATTCATATTTATTTTCGGAAACCTCTTCCAGAGTATTCCGACATGTTCTCTCCCGCTCCCTCCTCTCCCACATTCCGCGATCGCTTTTTGGGCACAACAACAGCAAAATCAATCCTCCTGCCGAGGCGAGAGCTCTGATGGCGGCCTTGTCCCCTCCCCTCTCCACCGCACTTGATAGATTCCTTTTCCTTCCTTCCTTCCTTCCTCCTCTTCCTCTGCTGTAATTACTTTTTCATGCATTTGCATCATCCTCTCTGCGCTGTAGACTCTGCTCTCTCGCTCGTCATCGGCTCGCGCCGTATTTATTATTTATTCGGCCCACTGTCCGGCAAACGACACTTCTCGTCGCCAATGGATATGGTATCGGTAGATTTACACCTGTCGTGGTATGTGAAGGAGAGACAAATGCAATCTCTCCTCTCCAAGAAGAATATACACAGAATCAGAAACAGTTCCTTCGATGAATGCGGGTGTGGTGGGAGCAAGCGACGGGACAGTGGCCACCATGAATGCCGATGATCCCCATGAATGATGGTGCGGATCTCCATGAATGATGTCGTCGGTCTCTGCTCTTCGTCTGCTTCGTATGCATCTGCCCAGGTCAAAGGCGAGCAAACCAAGCCAACACTGGATCGAGAGAGACTGGGAGCCAGGCCATGGCGCGGATCTGTTCCCCCCACCACCACCACCACCACCACCACCATCCACCACGATCCATCCATCCACCCAACGAACGAACCAAGAAAAAAAATGCCGCGAGGCGTGTGGGGCGTGCTGACGCGGGGCCAGCAAACCGGCCAGCAGAAACGTGGGCCAGCGACTCGAGCTGATGAACAGACGAGAAGTCGAACGAGCGGGCAAACAGTGTCCAAGCAAAAACGCACATATCATCGGAGAGCGATCCGAGCACGTCCGGCTCAGTGACTTTTGGGGGTCTTGGCTGACTCCATGAAGCAAACCGACTCCATGAAGCAGACCGATTCCATGAGGCAAATCGACTCCATGAGGCAGACCGGCTCCATGAGGCAGACCCACTTGTCGTTGTTAGCAAGACTTTTAATGAATTCCCAGAGATGCGGGAAGCAACAGACAACCTCGGTGCCGAGCAGGTCCCCCCCCCAACCCGTCGGTTCATCACAGACAAGGAGAGATCCTCCTCAATACCGCCCACCGCCCGGGGCTCAGTTGAAGCCGTCCTTGATGCCCTCCCACAGGTTGTAGATCAACTGGGACAGGTTGATCATCATCACCGGCAGGAACACAAAGATGCTCGATCGCTGGATATCGGCGGCCCCGTCGCACGTCACAAACTTGATGCCAAAGCAGGCCGTCACCACCAGGGCCGCCTGGAAGGCCGCCGTCACAAAGCACACCACCCGGCGCCATTTGAGAGCATGGGCCCGGTGGGCATCGACCTCGTTGTCGACGACGGCCAAGGAGATCATGCACGCCGCCAGGCCGCAGCATCCTTCCTCGGCCCCGGCTATGTAGTCCTTGGTCTTGGCCCGGCAGTTGAAGACCAGGTGGTAGATGGCCACGATCGTGTGGAAGACGGTCATGAGCGTCGCTAGCAGAACCAGCACGTTGTCGCACCCGATCTCGTCCGTCAGGAGCCAGTTGGTGCCGTAGTCGTCAAAGCAGATCAGCGGAATCAGCAGCGACCGACACTGCCCTCCGCCGCTTTGGTACTTGACCGTAAAGTACAGATCCATGCCGTGCTTGAGGAAAGGGAGGTAGTTGATGGCGGTGAAGACAAAGTAGCTCACGCCACGGGCCATAAGTGATGGAGAGACCATGGTGGCAATAGTGGTAGCGGTGGTAGCGGTGGTAGCGGTGGAAGCAGCAGTGGTGGTGGGAGGAGTGGCAGCAGTGGTGGTGGTAGGTCACTAGGAGATATCAGAGAGAGAGAAGGATATCGAGATGAAATGAGCAGATAGGAATTGGCTCGCTTGATCGATTGGCTGGTGGCTCGAGAGCGAGATTGTAGTCTGGGAAGGACAAGAAACGAATCGAGTGAGTACCAAGCGGAGCCGTGGCCGAGTATCGACATGGCCGAGTAGTGACATGGCCAAGTGCAAAACCATCAGACTTTATGTCGCTGCGACCGAGCTGCATGTTGCAAGACGGAATGCCACCCGATATCATGGCCGCGCACAGCCGTGGGAAGCCGTCAGGGTCTGGTTGTTGATCTCCGTCTCGAAACACTCCAAACATCGCCTGTGCTGGCATTGCACCGACACAGATGGGAGGGAGCGAGGTGTCTCGAGCAGCAAAGCGATATCCTGGATCGTCCTCGGTCCTTGCAGCCATCGTCGCCATCCCCAGCCGCACTCTGTCGGTATTGATGTGGAGAATCTCGCCCAAATCCATGTTGGCCAAAGCGCGACGCCAGTCTCTCACCAAAAGTACTGAGCAATTAGATCGCTCGCTTGCTTGCTCGCTTGATCGGATCACTCGGCTTGCAGAAGCAATGGTGCCTGAAACTACCCCAGGGTGGGTGGAAGCAATGATCGCTGGTGACTTTTTTTTGTTCTTGACTGCTGGGGGTTGATCCGAGTGACGCTGGTGCGAACTTTGCCCGTCTCGCTTGGGATCTTATCTTGCTTCTCTGCTTGCTGTGCTGCTGCCGACCTGATCGTCAATCAGTGGCTGTGGATGCAACTCGGGCATGAATCGGATGGTCGGCATTGATGCCGGACGAGGGACGGGCATGGCCTAAAAGAGCGACGGTCGGGCGGGGAATGAGAGCCGGAGGGGTGGGGTCCCTCCCTGCCCTGACGGGACCGATGGGTGGCCCGCTGAGGGTGTTTCTTTTCCGTTTCTTTCCTCCAAGGCCCGCCAGACGGCTCGCCGAGAGAGGGAGGGAGGTCAATGGGCGGATGGACGGAGAAAGGATGGAGGAGGGCAGACGGGCGAGCGGATCTGGCCGACTGGCCGAGTTGTCTTGTGGACCTGCCAAGAGTCTCAACCAGGGTCGTCAGGGACACTTTTGCCTCCGCATCCGCACGGGCCTGGGAACTGTCTACATGATAGTTTGCAGAGAGATACTCCAGGCATTACACCCAGCCAATACTCCAGACATTACACCGGAGAATACTCCAGACATTACACCGGGAATACTCCAGATATTACACTGGAGAATACTCCAGATATTACACTGGAGAATACTCCTGACATTATACTAGTCTATGCTCACGCCCGGATATTACGATCTGTTTCTCTCACCACCAACTCCGTCTTGTTCTCGTCTCCCCCCCCCCGCGAAAGAGACAAGACCAGACAGGGCAAAACCCCTCCCCGACGCCCGCAAGAGCCGTCCGTCTCGTCGCCGCTCCGGCCCCGCGGGCTCTGCGTCGGATGGCAATGCTGGTCATTGGGGACGACGGTTGCTGAAGTCCGAGTCCCGTCCCCGCGGGACACAGCACGACGGCTGGATCGGCAGATGTCGTCCGCCATGCCCTGATCTCCTCTGTCCTGCTCTCATCTATCCTGATCTGCCCTGATCGATCCTGTCCTGCTCTGCTCGCTGCAATCGCCAAGTCGATCACCGCATCCACACGACAACTGACCGTCATGGCCGACATTGTCTGTCGCACGGCGTCGATCGTGTCCTTTGCCGTCCTGCGCCGTGTCCCTTCACTTTCCTCTTGGTCCTCATCGTCCTCCTCGGGCTCTTGCCTGTCCCCGCATCCCCGACCCGGCCGCCCGTCCTTCAATCCCACCCACCGTCACCATGGTCGACCTGGTCACCCTTCCTGACCCCGTTCTCGCAGCCGTCCTTGCCCACAGCAGCTCGCTTACCGCCGTCGTCCGGCTCAGGGCCACCTGCAAGCAGTTCCACCACGGCGCTTCCTCGATCCTGTTTGCTACTCGAATCGATGGCCTGCTCCGAGCCAGACTCGCCCAGAACACCGATTCGTCCTGGTCGCCGCTGTCCTGGGCCGTCTCCAAGTCGAGCCTTGCCCTCGCCCAGATGCTCCTGCAGGCTCTCGAGGCCTCCCCGGCACTCAAGCCCTTCCGCCGCCCCGAGCAAGAGGCTGCCCTGAACCTGACCGCCAAGCTCGGCAAACTGCAAATCCTCGAGAGCTTTCTCGACTCGGGCCTCAGCCCAAACCTCGTCGAGACCCCTGGCGGCCCTCAGCCGGACGGCCAGACTGACTTTGCCCCGTCGCCCCTGACTCTGGCGTGCGAGCATGGCCATGTGGATTGCGTCCAGTTGCTGATTCGCCATCAGGCCAACATCCACTACGAAGACGACATGTCCCTGGCCATGGCTGCCATCAACGGCCACCTGCCCATCGTCGAGCTGCTGCTGGAGGCCGGCGGCAGCCCCAACGCCGACAACGGCTATGCCCTGACCGACTCGGCCTACAATGGCCACACCGAGGTCGTCCGCCGCCTGGTCGATGCCGGCGCCTATGTCAACATCAACCGGCTCGAGTCGCCGCTCACAATGGCCGCCTCGAGCGGCCAGAGCGAGATCGTCAAGCTCCTGGTCGAGAAGGGCGCCGACGTCCATGCTTTCGATGAAGCTGCCCTTATTGCCGCCGTCGCCCGTGGCCACACCGAGGTCGCAAAATACCTCCTCGAGCCGGGCAGCGCCGACATCAACGCCGCACTCAAGTCGACGCTCCTTTCCGCCTCCATTCGCAACTTCCAGTCGCTCGTCGAGCTCGACAGCTCCCCGCGCCTCGATGCCAACGACGGCTTCCTGCTCCGCTTCGCCGCCAAGAACAACCTGCCCGAGTTTGCGGCGCTGCTGCTCGATCACGGCGCCGACGTCCATGTCAAGAAGAACGATCCGCTTCGTCTGGCCGCCGAGGCCGGCAACCTCGACATGGTCGACATCTTGCTGTGTCGAAAGGCAGACATCAACGAGGCTTTCCTGTCTGCCATCGGGGCCGAGACCCCCAGCACGCCCACCCTGGATGTCCTGTTGCAGAAGGGCGCCGACGTCAATGGCTCCGACGGCGCCGCCCTCGATCTCGCCGCCGAAAAGGGCTCGGCCGAACTGATCCAGTATCTCGTCGGCAAGGGTGCCGATGTCGCTGCCCACGGCGGTCACGCTCTCCATATGGCTGCCGAGCACGGCCATCTGGAGGCGACCACGCTGCTGCTGGACCAGGGCGCCGACATCCACGACACCAACGAGTATGCCCTGCGCTGGGCGTGCGAGAACAAGCACACGCCCGTCATCAAGCTGCTGCTGCAGAGGGGCGCCAGCGTCGAAAATGCGCTGCAGTCGATTTGGTCCGCCGGCCATTCAAGCAAGACGGTCCTGACCCTCATCACCACCGCTAGCGAGCTGAAGCTCCTGGACATCAACTCGGCCTTCCGCGCCAGTGCCCGCTACGGCTACATCGAGGCCACTCAGCGGCTCCTGGGCATGGGGGCCGATCTTGCCGGCCAGGAGCACTACGCCGTGCGCTGGGCCGCCCGCAACGGCCACTACGACATCTTCAAGCTGCTGGTCAGTCGCGGGGCCAACGTCCATGCCAAGGGCGAGTATGCGCTCATGTATGCCTCCGAGAACGGCTACGCCGATGTTGTCGGCGATCTGATCAAGCTCGGTGCCAAGGTCCAGGCAAACGGCGGCTATGCCATCAAGAAGGCGACCGAGAACGGACACGCGGGTGTCCTCAGACTCTTGCTGAAGGCCAAGTCGCAGCAGACCAAATTGTGGAAGTGAGCCGAGTCCCCAAGCCAGCGCCATCCAGAACTCGGACGGCTGCGAGGATAACTAGCTGCCTGTTTCTGAGTGTGCGTGCGTGCGCATGTGCTTTTGGTACTGGTTTTGGTTTGATTTTGGTCTTGGTCTTGGTCTTGGTCTTAGGGGGGAGTTTCGCTGTCGCCATTTCACGACTCTCTTTGCTTCTGCGCTTCTGCGTTCTGTCTGCGAGCCCAGCTCGTCATCTCATACGCCTGTCGGCTCGATCCTTCTCCATCCAACTGTCTGTCCGTGGACTTGATGTCACTCGACTTTCTCTTGCCAACTCACCCTTTCCAGCTCTTCGTCTTCGTTTCACACACACTCCCTCTCTCTCTCGTCGCCCGCCTCTTATCCATACACACAACCCCCGTTCGGTTGTATAGACGCAGATTCTGCACGAATAGACAGGATAGCAACCATTACACTGACACTGACTGACTGACTGACTGACTGACCGACTGACTGACTGACTGACTGACTGACTGAATGGCTGACCGACTGACTGAGCCCGACATGTGGATCATGTGCGGGTAGGGAAGGGGACGCTGGCTACTCCACACTGCAAATATGCGCATTCGTGTTGAAGAAACAAACACAACAAGATGGTGGTGACAGTGACCGTGATCGATGGCGGATGAGAAAATGATGCGAGTCGAACAGTCCACCGAAACCTGAACACCCATAGGGCCTACGCAGACCCAGGCTCGCCAAGTATCTTGAGCAGTTCCGCCATCACCAGAGGCACCCAAGTGTCCAGAGCACACGGCCGTTGGCCGACAGAACAAGCAGGCTCCTGGCTACAGAACCTGCATATACCAAATCATGGCGGAAACATGGTAGCATCAGTTTCACGGCCCATGTGCGATCGCAGTCGG
This sequence comes from Polychytrium aggregatum, assembly GCF_025602895.1. NCBI lineage: Eukaryota > Fungi > Chytridiomycota > Chytridiomycetes > Polychytriales > Polychytrium > Polychytrium aggregatum. Next base: position 225,707 of record NW_026516240.1, read on the forward strand.
TGGGAGCGACGGGGAGAATGACGGGGGAGTGGTAGTCGGTTCAGATATTGAGCGTCACGAAAACGAGACAGAGCAGCGCCAAGACCAGGCAACGAACAAGATGTGATGCCTCTCAACAGGCGGAAAGAGGGGGGGGAGGAGGAGGTGAGCGTACCAGTCCACCGTATTGGAGATTCAGCTCCATCGTAATGCTGCCGACCAACTTCAGGATCGTTCGGATCTGGTGCGTGTCCGTCGCCTGGGTAAAGTAAAAGTAGAGCTTTCGTTCCGGGTTCTTGCTGGCGTTCTTGAATCGCTCGGTAAAGTACTGTCCAATAGGCTTGGGTCGGTTTGGTCCTGCGTGGGCAGAATGTTGGCGGATGACACCCGACAGAGCGATGGCGTTGTTGGTGGCGCGGCGTTGGGCAGATCCACATCGTGCCGTTCGGTAGTGACAGGTCGAAATCGAAAGAGATGAGCATGGAGTGGAGAGGTCCCCGGCAACGAACCCTTATCCACATCGGCAATGCAGTGCGCCGCGGAGATAGCTCCTCGGCGACGCTCTCGAGCCTCTACCGCCCACCTGTGTAATCAGGAAAGTACTTCTTGAACGACTTGTTTGGGTCGGCGAGCTTGGCGTTGAACAGGTCGATCTTGTTCATAAAGAGTAGTATGGCTGTGCTCTCGAGCGACGGGTGGTTGGCCACTTGCTCAAAGACCGTCAGAGCCTCGACCACTGAGGAGCACCGACGGGGGTCAGCACCATGCCGTGGCCACACCACCACCAGGTATCGACACAAGTGGATCGAAGGGGTATCCGTACAGCAGTGGTTCATTTCCATATCCCCGATTTGCAGCCGCTTGCTTGCACCCGTTCGTCTTTCTGCTCCCTCCACGCAAGTCTCTTCAATCGGCATGCACTCACTTCGATTTGTCTGCCCATCTTCGATGATGTTCTGATCGTACGATCCCACAGCAGCCACGAAGAGGATCGCTCGGACGTCGTCAAAGTAGTGGAACCATTTGCGCCGCTCGCTCCGCTGTCCGCCGACGTCGATGATCTGGTATGGCACTTTGTTGATCATGAAGGTATGCTGGGTGATGGTGGTGGTCATGATGCGGGCCTGCAGGACGTCTTGCTCCGACGGATTGTAGTCGATGTGGCATATGCTGGCTATGTTCTTCAGGAAGCTGGTGGCGGCATTGATACGGCGTTGTAGTGCATCAACAAAGGGTCGTTAGAGCCAGCGGCCCGTTCATCCTCCTCCTGCCTCATCCACAGCCTCGATGGCCATCGCCATCGCTCTGTCGATGCACCACGTACTGTTCGCAGCAGTCCGGCAGGTAGAACTCTGTCGACTGGCCAAAGCAGGCCTGTATCCCGGGATTCTTCCAGAAGCCAACAAGAAACTGGATGATGTTGGCCGGGATCTGCCGCCGCGGGATCTCGCCGTTCGATACCGATGTGAGTCCGAGGGTCGTTGGGAGATCATTGATGATGCTGGCCCATTCCTGAGAGTCCACGAGTCGGGTCAGCGGCAGCAGATACTCCGGCTTCCCGATTCAACGGATAGCCGCCGAGGCACTGCCGCTGTGCACCGTCGCCGAGCATCGTTGTTGCCGCAGACATACCTGCGTCGAGTCCGTAACGTGAATGTTACGGGCCTGGGCTTGTGTCCACAGGGTAGTGACGCAAGTGACGACATTCTTCACCACCGCTATCTTGTAGAACTTGAGCTCGTCGGCCGTAAACCCCTCTCCGTACACGAGTCTGAACTGCTTCAGAATGGTCGACTTGCCCGATTCGCCCGATCCTACCGTGGGCATCGGTGCGCCGCAGCGGCCCAGTGAGTACATCCCAGTTGGCTATCGATGCGGCTCCGCCTCCGCTCATATGCTTCCTCCCGCGCCTTTGATCACTAGGTTACCAAGAAGCAGGAGCTTGATTGCGTTGGCCTTGGCTTTGGCGTCCTGTTTGATTTGCACATCGATCGACTTGCTCCGGTAAATGGACTCCTTGTCGGCGGGACAGCCGTCGATAGAGAAGCAAGACCGCATTGGGCTTTGGCAGGCTTGGAGCGAGCGAATATGCGAGTGGATGGGAAGGGGGGGGCGATACGAATGATGCGGCCGACACGGTTGACGGGGCCGATGCAGCCGATGCGGTCGATGCAGTCGATGAAGTTGATGCAGTCGATGAAGTGCCGAACGCTGTTTCTGGCTCGTAAGCCGACGATGCTTTTCTCGCAGACAGTGGTGCGCACACCTCTGTCGATGGGCACCTGAGAGTTCTGCGGGGTGAGCGAACGGAGGATAGAACGCAGTGCAATGCGATGCGACACGGATAGCGACTCTAAGCCGATTCCGGGCCGAGCAAAGGCCGACGAGCGTAGTAGCCCTGTTCGGACTACTACAGAGGGTTCGATTGCGGGGACGACAGCGACTCACTGGCAGGTAAGCTGACGCCGGTGCTCGGTTATCGTCTCGCCAACTCTGAGAGCGAAAAGTACAAGGGTGCAAGCAAAGGCAACGAGATCGTTGGCTGCGTTGCTTGTTCCGCTCAGACCAGCGGAGATGCCATCGAGCTGAAGCTGGACGAGAGTTGGGCTGATTGGGTCGGATGCAGCGGCTGAATGTTCCAAGGGACTGTGTCCACAATCGGGTGGGCGGGGGATGCAGTTTGAGTACAGCGGCTTTCCGGGCGCCAACACAGGATCGATGGAAAGGAGGGGACTTGCCATTCGTATGATTATTCAGGCACATCTACTCGAATCCGCCTCTATGCCCTCCTTTGTTGTGTCTGGGTGGGATGCCTGAATCGCCGTAATGTTTACTTGAACCCCTCCTCACCTTCCGATGATGACTGCCCCGCAATCGGACCATCCGGCAGGCAGGAAGAAAGGAAGGAGCCGATATAGTCAGAGGGAAGTTGCTATGATATATTGATCTATATGTACATTTCCAACAACAGGCAGCCCAGACAGGCCTGTGTGCCGTTCTCCCGGTCACGTTCAGAGACCACTCTTCTGCAGATTGAGCTTGGTTATGATCGTTCTCACGGTAACAAAGACTGTCGCCACTTGGCTCGTGTCCGTCGCCTGTGTGCTGTAGATATAGAGTTTTTTGTCCGGGTACCGGTTGACCTCGGCAAACTTGGTTCCGAAATACGACAGCGCGCTGGTTATTTCGTCGGGTCCTGCGAGGTTGGGTTTTGTTAGTATCCTGCTTGTGTCGCACCGCCGAGCATGTGGTTGGTTCGGTTGCCGTGTGCGCATGATACTTTTGACCAGGGTCATTCGACATGACTTGCGATTCGGGTGGCTGCGTGCTCGGGTGATCAGGAGTTTGTCCTCGATCCCATCAAGAATCGGTCCGCGCCGTGATCCGGTTCGAGCTCATCTTCTTTGGTTCTCTCTCGGCCAGCGCGCCTAAGGTGCCTACCTGTATAGTCGGAAAAGTAGTTTCCCAGCGGCTTGGATTCCAGCTTTTCTTTCAGTAGATCGATTTTGTTCATGAAGATGATCATCGCGGTTGTGCTCAAGAGCGGATTATTGCATATGGCATCGAACAGCGTCAGGGCCTCAACCACTGCGACCGAGAGGCAGAAAGAGCGCGTAAGTACCATCCCTTCCGATCCAACGTTTCCCGACTCAAGCTACACTGCTCTGTTTCTGAGCGTGGATTTGCAGGCGCCGGATACTCACTGCGATTGGTTTCGTTGTCCTCCGAGCACAGCTGGTCATAGGAACCCACCGCGGCCAGGAATATCACGGCTATGCAGTCGTCAAAGAAGCTGAACCACTTTTTCCGCTGGCTGCGCTGCCCGCCGACATCGTAGATCCGGTACTCGAGGCCCATAATGTCAAACCGGTTTTCGGTGATTGTAGTCGTCATGATGCGAGCGCGCAGCGCATCGTCGTTTGTTGGGATGTAGCCCGGGGTTGCGATTCGGTCAATGTTGCTCATGAAACTGCAACAGCAACAACTTGGTTAGCACCATCCGGCCAGAGTTGCCTAACCAAGTGAGCTTGTGCTCCTCCAGCGCAAAGACAGACTCGATACCAGATGGATATTCGTGAGTCGGAATCCAGAGACAGCCTTCCCCTCTCCCACCCCATCCGCCGCCTCTCTTTCGACTACCATACGCTGCGCTGAGATCGTGCCCGCCGGTGCAAGAATGGCGTAGCCGGAATGCTATCGCCGGAACGTTCTTAACTATATAATCGAGTCGAGCATTTGGAACTCGTTCGCTCGCTCCATGCATTTTTGTGTGCCGGGGTCGGCCCACAGCGATTTCATCGACTCGACAAGGTCCTTGGAAAACTCCTCTTTCCCCGCCTCTGTCTTGAACCAGTATGGGGCCTCTTGGATTGTTCGTATGCATGCCTGCGGCAGTTCCGCGAAATGGTTCCTCGCACTGTTAGCGACGTCCCAATACACGGGTGGCTCAAAGCGGTTCATAGTCCCTTGGCACCAGGGACATCAGACCCATTATCGCAAAGTCCCCGTTGATAGGAGCCGGGCAACTTTGAATGGATCCGCGCAGATGGCAAACCTACAGTGCCCCTTCAATCCGAGTTTGACCCACCTCTGCATTCGCCATCTCCATCGAAATCTCCATTCGCTCCATCTCCGTGATCAGAATCTTCATGGCCCCGACAATGTTGCCAAAGATGGCGTCGCGATATCGCTCAATCTCGATATTTGTGAATCCTCCGCCATGAATCAGCTTGAATTGCTTCAGGATGGTGGATTTTCCAGACTCGCCCGCTCCTGTGGCACCGAGAGGCATGAGCGAGAAGCTGAGTATCGGATTCCTTAATGAGGCTCTTGGATCGCCAATGAGCCTTCGTGCCAGAGGCCATATCGCCAGCACAGATGCTTGCTGTGATATGGCGTCGATATCCGAGGCAGAAGAACGGCACATTTTCCTCGGCCCACAGCGCAGATCTCTGCCGGTTTCCTTCGACCGACCGCCCAGATGCGCATTACCAACTCGATTGCTGCCCCGGATGCCGGTTTTAGGGTGTCTACGCAAAGAGTCCGAGATTCTCGTGCTTAATGCACATCACGCATCATACCTAATAGTAGCAGTTTGACGCCAGCGTGTTTTCTTGACTCTGTTGCATGTCGTTTGATATCCTCGTCGATTTTGATGCTCTTGCGCCTCTGATCAATGTCCTCAGGCGACTCCTTTGGACAGCACGACATGATGTGGTCTCAGGCAGGCGATGCTTTCTTCGTCCTGTTTGTTGTGCTGAAGCCGGACTGTCTTGCCGGAACGAGCTCTCCGCCAGTTGCTGCTCGAATATCGGGACCCTGGGTGGATCGCGAGGGCAGGGTTGTTGCAGTTAAGGTGGACCATCTAGAGGCTCAGAGGCGACGGGATAGCCAGGGCGTGGGATGCCGATATTCTGCAGCCCACTCTCAGGCAGCTTCCGGGCCGAGAGTGCGCTCCACTCAACTCACCTCGTCGCTGAGCACAGACCCAAGTCGAATGAACGAAGACGCACTTGGTCCGTGCGATAGGGAACAAATGGCCGCCGTGAGCCGAACAGGTTATCGTTCGATTGCATTCGCCGGCAGCCGCAGCGTGATGATTCAATCGCCTGGCAGCAGCGCACATATCTCCAGATGCTGTCGGAGCGGCTCTGGTGCTTTGGTCATCCGAAGCTCCTCGCCTGTCGAATCAAGCCGCGGGCACTCACCCTACACTACAACGGCCCGAGCACCGGCCAGTGATGACCATATCTGACCAACAAGAATCAGCCAAGACCAGCATGCAAAACATGCCCAAAATGGGTTGAAATGGAACTGGTCCTCCATATCGACAAGCGTCTGTCCATTGATCCCCCGATCTCTGCGTTGTTGCAAAGCATTTTGTGCATTGCTGTGAAAGATACTCTGTTTCAGTGCACCATTCGCAGACTTTCCGTATGTGTGCGGACTCCTTGGTGCAATCGGGGTGTCGATCTACACTGTACACACAACCCATTTGTCGGCGTAGTATGTGATGGCTTGCGTCAAGCGGAGCCATAAGAAATAGAACAGATCACTCTGGCAGCCTCCGAGTGAAGACCGCCGGTTGATCGAAAAACTGGGCGCCCCCTTCTTTATTGCTTTGACTGCAATCCGCAACTTGGTCGCGGTGTGTCCGCCAAGCAAAGCAGCCCAGGCAGGAAAGAGGCGAGCAGATGAGCCAGAAGGAGGAGTGGTCATGGCTGGTTTGCGACGATTGCATAGATGCCTCTGCCCGATTGTTACCCGACTACACTGGTACTGCACGATTTCTGAATCAGAGGCCGTTCTGCGCCAGGTTGAGATTTGCGACGATTTTGGTGACGGTCTTGATGACGGTGGTGACCTGCTTGGTATCGGTTGCCAGTGTCGAGTAAACGTAGACCTTGCGAGTCGGTGAGGTGTTGCAGGCCTTCAACTTCCCGCCAAAGTACACAAGGACTTCCTCCCAGTTATCTATGCCTGAATGCCAACGTACATCCGCCAGCCGTGTCAGGGGTTAGCGCTCTGCATTGCCCGTACAGAGCCAACGTGCGGTACGCAGTTGCGCCCGTCTGCATCGTCTACCTTGGTAGTCCGGGAAGTAGTTTTTCAGAGGAAGGCGCTTTATCTTTTCTTGCAGCAAGTCGATTTTGTTCAGGAAAATAATGAAGGACGTATTGGAAAGCAATGCTTGGTCGCACAGGTTCTGGAAGAGCTGAATGGCTTCCACCACTGCAATGTCGGTGTGCTCCGTCAATAACGATACGCATCGTGCGACCGTCCGGCTGTTTTGCCCGTACCGGCCTATCTATCGGCATCCATTCATGGTTGGGCGAAACTTACTTCGGTTGGTTTCTCGGTCCTCGGAGATGACTTGGTCGTAGGAACCCACGGCCGCCATGTATATGATGGCACGGGCATCGTCAAAATAGGGAATCCATTTTTTTCGCTGGTTCCTCTGTCCGCCGACATCATATATCCGATACTGAATGCCCCCGATGTTGAATTTGTTTTCCGTGACGGTGGTGGTCATGATTCGGGCACGCAGGATATCGTCGGGAGTCGGCTTGAACGCGGTGTCACAGACTCGATCGATACTCTCCATAAAGCTGAATTTGAGACAAAAATGAAGGCGCAGGAGGTTGAGCGAGTCGGCGGAATCACGCAACCACACTGCAGATTGGGAACACGAGCGGCATCGCTGGGGGACCGAGGTGTATCGCACTGTGTCGTTGTCGAGATGTTTGCGATACCGCGCACCAGGCGAGCCTCGTTCGAGGTGATCATCAGCTGAGTTTGGCGGCTGCCAAGTTCCCCCCCCCATACTGCACCAGCACCGAGCATCCCTTGCAGATTCAGATGAGCACGTACTACTGGCACGAGTCGATGATTTGATATTCGTTGCGTCGTGCATAGCATGCCTGGACGCCAGAGTCGCTCCAGAGATACTTGAGTGCTGTCGATATTTCTTGAGAGATCATTTCCTGACCGGCTGAGGTCGAGTATACGTATGGCGCCTCCTTTATGACGCTGACATGGGACTTTGCACCCCGTTTGGTTTGGAACAACAAGAAACGGATGTTAACCAAGGCAAGCGGGGGCATCAGAAACGGTCGCGTCTATCATGTACAGCGGCCATAGTTATCCCGACGCTGTGTCGAATGAGCAACTGGGTCGCAGTGATGCGTTAAACTGAGAAATACCTTGGCATCAGCATAGCCGAATGGGATTTCTAGCCGCTCCATTTCGGTAATCAGGATCTTCATCGATCCGACTGTGTTTCCCAGGATGGCGGCTTTGAAGAGAGCAACATCACTATCGGAAAATCCCTCGCCGTGGATGATCTTGAACTGCTTGAGAATGGTGGATTTGCCGGACTCGCCCGCTCCTGTTTGGCGGGGACATCCCAGTGGAGTAACAAACAAGCCAAACAGCGTCAGTCGGTTGCTTCGGCAAGCACGCCGCCAATGCCGGTCGAGAGTGAGCTAAAGGCTTTGATCGCCCAGGGCACATCATCGAATGGTACGCAGCCGTGCTGAAAAGCGTGAAGCAGGCAGCCGGCATCTGATGCAGATAATTCTGTGCTGGATGTCTTGTGGGTTTACAAGGAAACAGACGAAAGCGCACCACGCCAAGCGCTCGCGCAAGGATGGTCAAGCGCAAGGATGGCCAGGCGCAAGCAGGAAAAGCCGAGACCCCGACGGTCACCGACAGGAATATGCAAATACGCCGTACCAAGGAGGAGCAGCTTGACCATAGGCAGCTTCATCTGCTCCTCGGCTTCTTTCCGCAGATCGGCATCGATTTGGTTGCTGGCCCTCCGTGCGACTCGGTTCGCTTCACGGATCTCAGGATCGACATTTGGAGCGAAGCAGTTCAGCGCCATCGTGAAGACAAGGGGTATCGCTGCTCGAAGGAGGGTTTAAGGAGTCGATTGATGCTCTCAGAGGTGATGGACGACTGTGGGAACTGCGGCACAATTCAGATGGCTGCCCGACGGTGCCGAGTGACGATGTGGTTGGTTATTTGACCGGAACGATGCCGTCCAAGAGTGCAGGCAGACGACGCAAACAGCCAAGGGCGTCCCAAGCAGCAGCCGCCTTCCCAGCGGTTCTCGTGGATGATGTCCACTTTTCAGCGACGCACTGGCCTGACAATCTTGCCGGCTTTGCTCGAAACGACTCCAACAAAGCGTACACAAGAGAATGTTCCCACGAGCACCTGATTGGCCGGTTGAATGTTTGTTGCCGCCGATCAGCACTGTGCTACTGCCCCGCAAGTACAGTCTGTGGACAAGAGCGGGGTGGCTGTGATTTCAAGTTGCGCAGGACGACAACAGCCGCCCCAGCTGTTGTCAGTCGGTGGCTTGTTTGTCTGTTGAGCGGGCACGTACATGCGCATCAACAGCCCACTCGTTCCCGAATCGCAGATCAGGATGTTGTGGCTGAAGCTGCCTGTGGCAATCGCTCAAGAGTATACAGCGTACCCAAAGCGAAACGGGACACCCTCTTCGAATCAGGGCTGTCGCTTCCAGAGTCGCGAATACACATCTATCCCATCATGGCCCAACGGTGTCTCCACTGAGATTGGCATTGTGATTTGCCTCTGGGAATGTGTCCTGGAAGCAAGGGAAGGGATACGCATCGAGCCCACCGAGACAGGCTCGCCCGGTACTCGGAGCAGCCCCATCATCGCCTCAGGACATCGGCCGGGTGTATTCAAAGCCGTGCCCCTGCAACCACCAACTGAGACCAGATACAGTCGCATGGCCGCAGTGGTGCTGCGGGCAGCAGATCGTTGTGCTGAAGGCCGCGGTTGATGCAAAGGACTGAGGGACACTGCCCTAGTTCGCTCCAGACATGTCGTTGACATATACCTCATCGAGCACATCGTACCGGTGCGACTCACTCTCGGCATTCCCCAGAGACTCGGCCTCATCATCAAAGGGGCTCTCTGGTTGATCATCCACCGGGATCTCCCGGCCACCCATAGGTTCTTCCTCGTCTCGAGTTTGAAGAGAAAAGTAGCCAGCTGGCCTGTAGGCCCACGGAATCTTGCCCTCGCAAGCCATTCTCAGAATGAGGTTGGCTGCGCGATAAACATCCGGGCGAGCAGCACGAGCGGTCAGGAAGCCGCGCTGGATTGCAAATGCTGGAGTTGAGTCGACAGATGCTTCGATCAGCAGCAATACTGTGCATGCGCATCACAATGATCACGTACAGTGCCAAAGATCTGACGGAGCAGGTACTCCTGGCCAGGTGCACCTCAGCTGGCGGTTTCTACCAAACACAATAAACACAACAAACCCCCGAGCATGGCACCCATCGCGCGGCCGGCTTACCTTCGCATATTTTCCATGCACTCCACTCTCGCGGACCACGATCCTCCTCTGAATCCACTTTGTTGTCATTGTCGTCGATGAAGGATACGCCCAGAATCGTCTCCAGGGGTATACGCTCAGCCAGATACTGAACGACTGAATATGGCTCTTGTACTTGGGCAATCTTGTACATGCCAGAGAGGATCTGTCAAGCCGTGCGCCGCGACAAGCGATGATCGTGTGCGCCAGAAAACACCGCAGATCGTCAGCATCGCTGCGGTCGCCGAGAAGCGGTGCGCTGACGGATGGTGCACATGCATCGAGCGAGACATCTACTGCAGCCCTGATAGCAGGCACTGTGGGGGCTGCGAGGACAGGACTGATGCGAACCTGGAGCTGAGGCGGGATGAGTGATGGAAACACCAGCCCGGGACAGTCGCAAAGCCGGACGCGTGGAGCCAGATGAATCGTTTGGAAATGCTTGGTGTGGCCCGGGGTCTTGGATGTCGAAACTACCTTCTTGCCCATCAAACTGTTGATCAGTGACGACTTGCCTACGTTGCTATCACAGAAAGGACGCATCTCGATCAGCCCATGCTTTGGTTGCGTTGGGCTGTGGTTTGAGCAGTCGGCATAATACTCACGGATGACCTAGATGGACGAGGCAGCGGTGTTACCACACACCCATGTAAACCTCGCCTTGGTGAACATATCCCATCTCAGAAAACAGAAGGACCGGGCGTCGGTACATACCTAGCATTCCGATGGTTACCACGTCGCTTCGAGCAGCCGGATCACTTTCCAACTCTCCTTGGAGCGGCTCATCATCATCGTCATCGACTATCGCATTCGCTTGGTGTCAGAGGCTTTGGCCAATGAATCTTACGACAGTTTCCTCGCAGACTAGACACGGCACACAACCGCTCGCGGCGCGAGCCTGTGATTGCTTCCCAGTAATTCAGATGCAGCAAAACACACCTGAAGAATCTGCGCTGCTGGCATCGTCCTGCTCGACACCACTGTGTCCTTGGCGCTTGTAGCCGGCGGACACCTCATCATCGTCGCTGTCGCGACCGTGCGGCCCACGACGATATCCGTCGTACTCGAGCTTTTCGTTGCCAAGGCGCTGTCGCCTTCTAGAGCGACCCAGGAACCCATCCTGCTTCTCCCGCGTTGCGGCTTTGGATGCCTGATACGCTTCATACTTGCGAACCCGATAGAGCTGCTCCTCGATCAGCGAATCCCATTCCACAAGCGTGCCCTCCTTGGTCAAAGGAGTGGACTTGCAGGCGTTGAGGATATCGACAGTGCCATAGGCTCGAGCATAGCGCTTGAACCGCACCCTCTTTCCTGGTGAAGCCGCGGATAGAGTGCGATCGGGTTGGCGACGTACACGACAGCCCCACTAACCGAGATTCCGTGATCGGACCCATGCGGCCAGCACCGATCCAGTTCGGCAGTGTGAAGCTGCGGCGTTGGTTGCTGTTCACTGCGCTCTCTGTGAAGGCTTACCTCGTTGAGCAAACGATTCTTTGGGATACATGCTGAAACAGGCCGTCTTGAGTCCCGGAAAGCGTCCCTCGAAATACTTTTGCCATTCGAGGAGAGTTCGGCGGGGAACCAGGTCCACTTTGTTGAAGACCAGAACAACATCTTTGCCCAGATCCTTGCATATGTATTCGTGTAGCGCTGGCGGGAAATGCAGAACGGGATTGCGCGAGTCGACGACGACCAGGATGATGTCTCTGGTGGACCACGATCGGTTAGGAAGGATATTCGCTCAGTACGCTCGGGTGCCGTTGCCGTAACACTACGACAAGGCATTATCTCTGCTTTCGATCAATGCGTGGATCCTTACGAAATCTCGCAAACCCTCCAGAGTTGCCGCCAGACCTGCAGAATCCAAGCTGTCTCGGGTGAGCACCGCAAACATCGTATAGCCCCAAGGTCGTCCTTGGCCACAATTCTCAGGCACAGCACTGATGGGAATGAAACCAGCACATCGAAGCTTGCACAGACATGGGATGACAGTAACCTCGAGATTCTGCTCAAAGTAGCTCAGATGATCCCCCTGGAACTCGGTGTGGACGCTTTCGATCCACGACTGAAAGTACGACTGCTCGCGCTCCTCGAGGACTTCTTTGCTGTCGTCGTAGCTCCAGGCCGGCCGCTTCGGAAGGGGTATTATCGCACTCTCGGGATAGAAGCTATCGTAGTCGACTTCCAAGCCAGTCTATACAGAAATAGAGGAGTCCATCAGTTTGCGATGGTGATTTGACGAAACACGGCCTGCCATAGAATCCTCCTCCCCCCGAGCCAACGAGCTGTGGCTGACCTCGTCCAGGCGATGGAATGGCTGCTGTGCCTGCTGCTTCAGGGCTTCCATGGCCTCATGCGGCATCCGCACGAACTTGGATTCGAGCCCTCTGGTGCCCGGTCGCATTCGAGACACGAGCGCATGACGCCGCCGAGAGCGATGCCGCCGTTTCCGAGCGATTTGATCGAGGCCGAGCCAAGAACGCATGGGTGCGGGCGTTGTTGTGCGTGTCGGGCAATCGTTTCAGCGAATGAATTCACTCTACATCCTCATCTGTCTTCATGGAGCATCATCGCTCGCGATACTCGCTCGAGGATCGAAGCCAGACCAAGCGGCTAGTTCTGGGATCCTCGCATCCACAGTCCTCGTCTACAGACCTGCTCTTCGATCTGGGCTTGCGCATACGATCAGCATCGCCAGTACCGCCAGCATCGCCAGCAGCGTCCGAGCCCGAGCGCACACGTCGGTTCTGCGCTGAGCCCGGTGGCCGATGTCGGGACACAGCAAACGGCGCTGTGTCGTCCGGGTCGCTGGCTCCTGAGTGGTGCTCGTCGGCAACGTGGTGGGTTTCGGGTTGTGACTTGCGCAGACGCTTCTCCTGCAGCTGCTTCTTCTTCTGTTTGGCGCTGAAGGCCTTGGCACGGCCCGTCTCTCTCATCTCGCCGGTGCTCTTGGTTCGATGCGGTGTGAGCAGCGTCCTGAGGGCCAGATGCGGTGAAGACCCTGCGCAAATCGACATGGGCTCAAGCCAGGGGGTGTGGCTGGGCCTGTTCTCGGCGAGAAGGGAAGGCGCTCTCGGCGAACCACGGCGTCGATGCGAAAGCACATGCAACAAACACCAGCGCTGCCTCTGCCTCTGCCTCTGCGACAAAACCACAGCAGCCCCGGCTGGCGACTTGCTTGGCTGCATCGCCCGTATCGCCGCATCGTCCCATCGGTCGCACTCATGCTCAACACCAAGTCGCTCTTTGCAAGCCTGCCCGCGGCCTACGAACGGGCCTTCCGAGAGAACGGCCAAGCCTCCCACTCAACCTCCACGCGCACCCAGCCTCCATCCCACGGCGGATTCGGCGACGACCTCTTTGAACGGGACTACCTCGGCTCGCTCTTGTCGGCCAAGAACAGCACCCTGGCTCTGTCCTCGGCCTCAAAGAATACCCAAAGCGCTCAATCCCGAGCTGTCGAGCGCCTCAGTCGGATTGCCAGTCACTTGAAACCACATGCGGGATGAGTGGCCGGACGGCAGCCTGGGAAAGGCGGCTGCGACGGTCTGACGTCGGCCGCAACCATCTTTAGCATATGCGCACGACCTCTGATACCGAATCGAACATGCTGGCCCAGTCGGTGTATCGAAGGCCGGGGCACCCTGAGCCCGGACAGTGGTCCATGGCATTCCCACATCCGCCAGCCTGGATACACGGTCGGATCCATCGCCGAAACAGACATTTCTCTCCTGCCCATCGTCTGTTTTTGCATGCTACTGCCACTGCAGCATCTCACCTGATGAATATAGTCCCTGTGATGTTGAAATGGGGGAAGAGGCGACTCCGGGTCTATCTGGGCTGGCGGCGGTGTCTGGCGTTGCCGAGGGCGGGGCTGCTTTACAGGAGCCAGCGCCGGAAGGGTGCCATCTCCTCGCCTCTTGGACTCAATCTCACCCCAACAAGGATGTCGATCAAGGTATGCAGTCGTGCGGGATGGACGCATCGCTCGCTCTGCTGCTGATGCGCAAGCTCGGGGCTCGTGGCCCAATACGACCGGGCTGAAATCTCGTTGCAATCGATCCAGCTTCTTTCCCAGAAAATCGCTCAGCAGATTGATTTGGACCTGATGAACCCGGCCCTCGGCGGGTTCTCCATCGACCAGGTGAGTCGACCAGCATTCCGGTGGCTTCTGGACTCGAAAAGCACATGGTCACGAAAAGCACATGGCCCCGACATGCTCCTCGGCAGACTCTGACACAGCTCGGCATCTGGTCGGCCATGGTTGTCGACAGCTCATGGAACTTGCGGGCCTCAGCGTTGCCGAGGCTATCCACAAAGTTTACGATATTCAGACCCATCGGCGGGTGCTGGTCGTCGCCGGTGGGTTTGCATGCAGCATCGCCGATGCGGCAAGTCTCGGCCGAAAACACCAAGACTGAAGATCGAAACGACGGCCCCCAATCGTCCTGATGCATCACAAGCCATCACCATCGCCTCTGACACATGTGCATATGTATTCCTCGGCAGGCCCGGGAAATAACGGCGGTGATGGCCTCGTTGCAGCCCGGCACTTGCGTCACTTCGGGTACCGACCATCGATCTACTATCCAAAGCAGCCACAGAAGCCGCTCTTCATGGTAGATATTACTGGAGCCATAGCCTGGCATGGATATGAACGGCTGCTGATTGACGGGGATACCCACTGTCGATCGCCGCGGCCATGCAGCATGGTTGGTGGATGGAGCTGCAGTCCAACAATTGTCCGATCGGATCGCTCCGTTGACGAGTCGGGGGCATGCGATTCAGAACTTGGTTACCCAGTGTCGGAATCTGGATATCCCTTTTGTCGATGACTTTCCAACCGAGATCAGGCAGCACGACCTGCTGGTGGATGGCATCTTCGGTAAGACCATTGCTGCTTGCCGGCTTCTGCCACCGTTGTCTGGGGCTATCAGATGAACGAACAAGTAGACGACCGACCGAACGGATGCAAGCAGCCGATGTTATCTGCATGCTGATCATTCCAACCTGTCTTGGATGAATCTACTTTGGTTCCTTGATACATGGACCCGGGGCGCAACCAGGATTCAGCTTCTCCGGAGAGATTCGCGAGCCGTTTGCATCGATCATCAGGGTACGAAGATAGTCCTGCAGTCGCGGGAAACGGGCTGCTGTTATCCAAGAGAGAATGAGCTGCTGAATTGCCAGCGACTCCATGGTTCCACCTTTCCTTTAGACCATCAAGTCTGCCTCGCTCCCCGTGGCCTCGATTGACATTCCCTCTGGCTGGGATGTCGAGAATGGTACGTGGTCGCAGCATGGGCGGCTGGTACTGCAGAGACTGCTTCCCCAGGAGTACCGCCGAGCGCCGTCATACTCTGCCGAACTCGAGCCCAGGTGCCGAGCGAATTCCCACGTCTGTGCCAATCTGCTGCGGCGGCATCATAACCCAGGCTGCCTCTTTCCTCTTGATTGTACACTATCGACGAAACCTGCCGCCGGACCCGACTGTACATCCAAGGCAACATCGGCGGGGACGGTCTGGAGCCCGAGCTGCTGATTTCGCTCACGGCACCAAAGCTCTGCGCTCGTCACTTCAAAGGCAAACACCACTATCTCGGTGGCCGATTCATCCCCCCATCTATGGCCAACCAGTACGAGCTGAACCTGCCCCGATACAACGGGAGCGAGCAGTCCGTGAAGCTCTAGGCACTTTTTCGGCCAAGCACTACGCCCCGTTTCCGATGTGCAAGCGACATCATCGCCGTACATGTCATTCCATGCAGCGACGAGGCCGACACAAATAATGCATCTCACATGCTGCCCTCCATGCGCCGCTAGCGGAGACAATGGGATTCACGCCTGCACTTGTGCAGCCTCAGCCCCATGGAGACCATGACATGTGGCACCTCGTTTGTGGAGACGGAGTATGCAGCAGTACTGCGCCCGTGCGCAAATGCATCAAATGGGCTATGGCAGCAACAGGCAGGTCATGGCGACATCAACCTGACTGAGGCAATCGGATCCGGGAAGGGGCGGTCAGCTGGGTTGCTATGCCGGGTTGGTGGCAGCTTCTCGAACCCGCCCTTCTCCCGCCAAAACCGACACAGACCGCCATGCTCTTCGAGCCTGGTCTGGAAGCGAGAGTCCACCCAGCGATGTCGTTGCCTTGAGCCAAGCGCAACATCAGTCCGGCAGCGCTCTGGATTTCTCCAGCCCAGACCGGATTTGCATCATCCGTGGCCGTAACTTTGAATGCGCGTAAACCTCACATGTCTTCAGACTCAAGTCCTGCCTGCATGTCCGGCTCGGTGCCAGGGAATGTGCAAGTACCTCCGGTCACTCTAACGCACGTATCATCCAATACGGTCGGCCGAATACACTATGGTGCGTGTACCGGCATCACTTTCATGCCGATTCATGTCGGTTCATGCCGATTCATGCCGGTCAATGCCGATTCATTAGCTCGCTGTTCCCTTTGTTTACCCGGCCCCCAACTCTCTCGACCCACCCTCCATCCAGCCACAACGACAGACTCGTCCATGGCGATGAGAACCATCCCATTCCTGGTGATGGGGGTCGTCTCTCTCACGACCGTCTATCTGCTGCTGTCGACGCGGATCCTGGAGCTTGTGAATCCCATGACGACCTTCATCCAGGCGACCCAGGGATTCCTCATCAGCACCATCATGGCCTTTCTCGCCGTCGCGCTGCTGTTCCTGTCCAACTTTCTGAACCAGCGCGAGGAGGCCCGAGGCGAGCAGCGCTGGCTCTATGGTGAGCCGGACCTCAGCACTCTCAAGACCGGCCACGCCCGCAACATCGAGCATCATCGGGTCACTGTCGTTTGGCTTCCCAACGACCCCACACGCATCCAGATCCAAGACCTGGCGCTGGCGATACTGGACAGCGAGCCCGCCTCTGTTGTCTCGATCGAGACTCCCTCGGCCTCCTCCAGCGACAGTCTCCGTCCATCCGATCCGCCGTTTGCCCAGATGCTCGATCGGTCGCTCGAATATGCCCAGTTCCGGTTCGGCAAGCTCATGCTGAAGCACAAAGGCAGGGCCGCCCCGCAGTCTCTTGGTGGGTCGCAGGTGTCTCTGTCGGACTATCACCCACTGATCCCACAGCGGATCGTGGCGGCCGGGAACGTCGTGCATGACGACGGCTCTATCGAGATGAGGACCATCGCCGAGATTGAGCAGTCCGAGGAGCATGTCTCGTCGGGATCGGGATCGGCATCAGGATCAGGATCAGCGTCTGTATCCTCTCCGTTGGCACATGGCCGCCACTAGGCATATCACGACGACACGTACACTTCACACATGAGCAAACGGGACACCCTCACGATCCCATATGCCAGCGTAGTATGTGATGAGCTTGCGTCAAGCGGAGCCATAAGAAATAGAACAGATCACTTTGGCAGCTTCTGAGTGAAGACACCGGTCGTTCTCCGGTCTCCACAATCGACCTGCACACTGGTCTCGGAGTGCCAGCGGTGAATGGTGCTCTTGGCGCACTGGCGAATGGTCATGGCCAGCGCGCGGTGGTACTGGATAACAAAACATTTGATCAATGATCAAAATCGAGGGTATCCTGTTTCTTTCTGGAACGTACGAAACATGCACGGACAGTCGAGACAGCACCCGGTCGGATATGGGATGCCTCTCGGCTCTCGAATGTCAACACAAGATCAGGGCCGGGAGACGATCTTCAGCGGGCTTCATCGATTCAAACTTGCATGAAATACAGCATTCGCATCATTAACGAGACACTTCCCAACCAGCCCAACAGTGATGATGATGATGAATATAAATAGCGAGGCAGGATTTGGAGCCGTGGCCAGCAGCTGCGACGGATACAAGCAAGTCGAGCGAGGGATCAGAGGGATCAGAGGGATGTCGCAACCACACCCAAAAAGAGAAACAAAGGAAATGAAGGAGAACCAGCGCATACAATGTTGTGGTATCGACAGCAACGGTGGTGGATATGCCTCTTGGAAAAGTACTGCGACAGAGAGCGAGCAGGCTGGCCACGCTTGGCTGGGAACATTCGATTCACTTGGTTTCTGTGCAAAGACTTGCTTGGCCGAGCTCATTTCAGCCTTGGTCTCTTGGTATCTGAGCCAGGGGAGTCTTTTGGCCGAATGCTGCTGCTCACATTCAACGGCAGGTCGTCCGAGGCGCTCTGGAAAAGCCACGGGGTGCAGTGTGAGTTAAAAGCACGACAGATGGCTCGATCTCAGGCGCAGCAGGGGTCAAAGAAGCGCCGCTTGTCGAGCTGCCCGTTGCGGCACTCACCTTGGGACGCTTTGATACCCGGCTCAAATCAAGCCCCCAGTCGAATCCCACTCCGGGATACAACTGCAGCGGCGGCTCAGGGTCCCAGCTACGTTTCCGTCGTATCCGACCGTCAAGAGATGAAGCCGACTCGGCAGCGATTTCTCCGCTGCCAGTCGGCGGTGATGCTGCAACAGCAACACACGCAAGCTTGGACGGCAGAAGCCCGAATGGTGCTATTTCGAGGTGAAGGACAGAGAGCGTGGCGGGCGACTTTGCTTGGGAGGCGGCAGTGCGTTCAGGGAAGAGACCGACAGGCAATTGGATGTCGAGACCTTCATGTCTCGAGATCGGCCCGAGAGACAAAGTATCGCAGCACTCTACGCCATCCGCAAACAGAGACACCGAGTCTTCGTCGCTGAGTGAGTCATAGAACTCCATATCTGTGTCGATTCGCGGCGTCGTTGCGCAATGGGAGATTGCCGGCGATGTCGCTGTCGTCGCTGTGGTCGAGAGGTGCGAGACGCTGCGAAAGATGGTTCCAGGATAAAACTCGAACGCGGGCGGTGCCCTTGACCGCGCGTGGGAGCTGGATGGTGGTTGATGCTCGGAGACCTCAGACACCTCGGCATCTTGATCCGGCCAAAAGTCGGGCGAGCCTGGGACATTTGGAGTCTCCAGAATGCTGGTGGCCACCGAGAGGGTTCTGGCACTGGACTCGATGCCGTGGCTGCGCTCTGCGGGGTCTGTTTGTGACGATAGCGGCGGCGATAGCGATGGCGGGTCGGATTCAAGTTGGGTGCTGTCCGCTGGCAGCATGCTGATGATAGGCTCCTCCTCGCTGGCAACAAGTGAGGTCTCACTGGCGCCAGCCGAGCTGGCTGGACTCGGCGAGTCGTCAAATCCAAAGACATTCCATGCAGCAGGCTTTGTCGAGATCGGCGAACGAGACGAACAGTCGCTTGGGCTCGCTGGGGGCCGTTCGACACCATCATTCCAGCCGACGACACAGGGGCCAGAGAGGCTGCTGTGATAGTGCTGCTCGTGGGGAGAAACGGGTGCGGCTCGGGTCTGGCTGGATGCAAAGAAGCCCAAGTCGACGACCATGGTGGTGCAATCGTCGTTGCTTCTGCGCACGATGCCCAGGTTGGTGATGGCAGCGGCAATCTGTTCGAGAGGGGCCAGCGCATCCGAGGGCGTCCCGACAAGCCCCTTGGCAATGTCGTTGTTGCTTTTGCTGTCTGGGCTCGAATCGACAGTCAAGAAGGGATCCACGGATCGCTGGTCGTCTTCCTTCATGCAAATCTCAATCAGGTCGTCCTTGGCAATCATGTGGTGGCGATCCAGACGAACCAAAGCGTCGTTGCTTGTCCTCTGGGCAGCGAGATCGATCAGGTCGCCGAGTTCCACGGTCTTGCTTTCCTCGGAACCCAAGTGCCTGAAGTGAGTCAGATTGGCGATGGCCGCATCGGTCGAGACAAAGGCTTTGCCGATCTCGGCCGAACTCATGACGTCCTTCCTGCGAAAGCAAGGATTATCGATGGTGTCAATACAAAGGCAGTCTGGCGCAACAACAGAGTATGTTTCCATCGGCCGATCAGGCAAGGCGGGTTGGATCTGCACGACAGCGCTCGCCGGAGTGCCCACGACGTCGCTGCGACTGCAATGCACTTACACTCCATCGGTAACAAGTACCGCAGCGAGACATCCTGACTCTGTCTGTCGGACGAGTGCCGGGATATCGAAGCAGTACACAGTCGTGCGATTGAAGAGCCGAGCTGGTGCGGGCAAGAGCAAGGAGTGGACCAAAGCAGGATCAGTACGTGGAGCAAATGAATGTCGGGGTGGCAGCGGTGCACGCCTCGGGGCAAGAGCAAGAAAGCAGGGCAGCAACGAAGACGGACGAGCGATCGTGTCGTCGCGGGTGATCCAATCCCACGTAGCAGCGTCATGCCCGGTCGCTTGCTGCCCACCTTTGTGGTTGTGGTTTCCCAGAGAATTGGTCATGCACAACCCGTAGTCGCTCAGGGCACTGGAAACGGTGTAGTAGATCCTGTCGCCGCGGCGCGAGGCTCTGCAGTTGTCCTTGATCTTTTCGTAGTCGCGCGAGACCGACTTGAGGCTTTGCCCCTCCGGCAGGGAGCTGGGATATCCTTCGAGCGAGTCTTCATAGGAAGCCGTGTGGCACACGTCGTCCAAGCCATTCCCACGCCTCCAGACCTTGAGCGGCTCGCCCGAGATACGGTCAAAGAGCATCATGGACGAATCGCCAACGTTGCAGAACCACACCGTGGAATGCAGAACGATGCCGAGGCTCAGCGTTGCGCCGTTGTCGCGGGACAGATTGGGATGTGCCTGCAGGAGATTATCGTCGATGCGGACCTGCAGATGTTTGAGGAGCCGGGTGATGTGTCCGTACAGCCTGTGGAGCGACGAGGCCACCGATAGCACATTGCCGTCCGAGGTGCTGGGCACGCTGGCGTCCAAACTTGATGGGTGATTGACAGGCGCCGCACCGACCCTGCGATCCTTTTGCTCCAGCTGTTGCAGCTCTAGCAATTCCTCCTCGGGGTCCTTCACGCCCTCGAAGGATCTTGGTCTTGGAGATGAAGGCTCGGGGCGAGTGGTCTGGAAGAAAGCGAGGAGCGACGTCACAGAGTCCACGCGGTCGGAGGACGGATCGGCAAGAGTTCTTGGTTCTGGGTGGGGCGATGACATGGCAGCTGACGCAGATGAGTCCTTGGCAGACAAAGGATCAACCACATGAGAGTGAATTGCAGTTGCAGTTGCAGTTGCAGTTGCAGTTGCAGTTGCAGTTGCAGTTGCAGTTGCAGTTGCTGTCGCGGACGGTTCCGAGCGCCAGAGCTCCAGCTCGCCTCGTTTCCAGCAATCAATGGCGTCGTCAAAGATCTCCTCCAGAACCTGGCGAACAACAGGCTTGAGGACGCGCATGAATTGCTCGGCTTTGCTTCCGCTCCACTGCGAGGCGGACAGGCGGGTCTGGGGCACGGCATAGGACTCTCCATGTCCGTCCGCAATGTAGAAGACCGAGACATGGTGGCATGCTGGCGAGAGGACCCGTGGGTTTGCGCAGGCCGAGAAATCGGTGATTCTGCGCAGCGAGCCAGGCGTAATGGCAGACGGCAGCCGGATCGTGAAGCGGAAGGTGTCATGTGCGTCCTCGTTGACGACGATCTGGTTGAAGCGGGTCTTGAGATGGCAGTGCTTCCGTCCAGGAATGGAGACGACGGCGACAGGAAGGGGCGCGGAATGCGGCGGCTCGGCTTTGGGCGTATCCATGGCGAGCAAAGCCTGCGACATCGACCGAGGAAGCGTTGCGGGAGGAGGGAGAGCGTGCAGACGTGAGGATGGCGGAGAGCGACAACAGACGGAGGAGCGATCGACACAGCAGGCGAGAGCAGCACGAGGGGACAGGGCCCTGGGCGGCGATGGCTGGCGGGCCGACATGCGGGTCGGAGACGAGCGGATGCGGACCTGCAGGAGACGGTGTGCAGACGGAGACAGCGAGCAGGGGTGCGGGTGTCGGGGGTGATGAAGAGCAGGACGAAGCGAAGCGAAGGCGGCGAAATCCCAAAGCAAAACGGCCTTTGCATTGCGCAGCCGTGCTGCGAGCCATGGGCGAGAGGCGGGCGAGAGGGAGGCGAGAGGGAGGCGAGAAGCGAGCGAGAAGCGGGACGCGTCGGCCCTGGATTTGAATCGACACTTCGATTGCACTCTTGGATTGTACATTACACTCTCTTGGATTGTACATTACGCTCGTATCGGCTATTTCATCGGCTCTCGTATCGGATTATCATCCTCCATCCCCATCTCCACCGATTGGCCCTAAACATGGTCCTGCTGCAGCGCATCCGTCCGTGCCAGTCGATCCAGCCCGGCCGACTCATCTTCTGGGCTGCCTCTCGCAAGCTCAACCCACGCATGATCGCAGAGCCCGGCCTGCGTATCGCCGCGCTGCATTCTTCGCCGCTGCAGCTGCTCGCCCGTCCCAGAAGCAGAAGCAGCCTCTGGGCCTATGGAACTGGCCTCCTGCTGGTTCTTTCGGCTGCCCTGGCTGGCGGTTCGGTTCTCAACAGCGAGCAGGCCCACCCCATTCCGCTCCGCGGTGAGCTCCCTTGCATCCTTTGCTCCTTTGCCGAGCGCACCCTGACCCGGCGCTGATGCCTTCATTCCTCGCCGGCCGCAGAGGACCCCGTCACCCACGCAAGGATCCCCGAGAGCTTGCGGCTCCCGAGCCGCGATCCGCAGCAATCGTTCCGGCTGCTGGGCCTGGGAAGCCGGCACGTCACCTTCCTGCAGATCCCGGTATATGTCATTGGAGTCTATATCGACAGCGTGACCGAGCATGCCATCTCGACATGGAAGGCATTCGACGCTGAGGCCTTCCTGAAGCACAACGTGGCCCTGGACCACCTCGTCAAGGGCAAGGGCCAGATAGCAATCCGCATAGGTATCCTGCTTCCTGCTTCCTGCTCCCTGCTTCCTTCACGGTCTCCTCGCCAGCATCGGCATCGGCATCGGCATCGCCGTCTGCTCATTCAAAATACCTGGCAAGTGTGCATCCGCTGCACACACACTGATCCCACCCATCGTCTCTCTGCCCGATTCATTCCAGAACCCACTCGTGCAACAAACGGCCCGCATCTCCGCAACGGTGTTGAGCGATTCCTGAAGCTCCAGCTTGCACAAGACCAAGCCTCGCTCACAGAGACTGAACTCCAGGTACAATCAGAGACTCCGGTCATGATAACCCCCCCCCGTTTCCATTCAAATCGTGTACTCATGTCTCTTCCTCCCTTCCTCCCTTCCTCCCTTCCTCTCCCCAACAAACTTGACATATTCCAGGAAATCAAGGCTGCCATGACCGAGCTGCGCGCCAACTTCCCGCCCGGCGTCGTCAAGGCGGGCCAGTCGTTCGTTTTCCGCAAGACGACCGAGAACACCCTGGAGATGGAGTTTGAGGGCGAGCTGATGGTGGTGATGAAGAGCAAGTGGGTCGCCGAGACCTTCATTGCAGCGTACTTGCGCGCCGACCCGCCGATCAGCGAAAAGGTAAGCCCGCCGAGTGTACTTTGTCGACAGCGAGTCCGCGGGCGAATGAGCCAGCGAACATGTGTGTGGTCAGCAAGTGACGCTCGTGGTCTGCTCTCTCATCCAGACACGAGTCAGCGTCGCCGATGGCCTGCAAAAGGCGCAAAGTGGTGCGTTGTAAACCACCAAGGATGGAAGCCCAGGTGACAGCCCAGATGGAAGCCCAGATGAAAGCCCAGGACATCAATGAAGCTCCATTCTCTGACCGATGAACATCGCTGCAAATAACAGCCACGGTTCCGTGTTATGGGGGGAGGAGAGCGTTTGTATTTTCTTACTCTTTTCGTTGGGGGTACCCTGTATCAACAGCATGGGACAAAAACAAAGCAGGTTCGAGAAAGCCAGCAATGCAAAGCAGGGAAAGGGCCAGGTGCGATGGATGAAGGGACGGAGCCAGCCAAAGAGAGCGGAAGCGATGCAGCGAAGATGATGGCGAAGAAGCGAGAGAGTGAGTGAGCAAAAGTAGAGAGAGAGAAAGGAGAGGGGGGGAGGAATAGCCGGGGTGAGGGAGGAAACAGTGCAAGAAGAAAAATAGAATGGCCAAAGCGCACACCAGAGCAATGGGCAGCGCAGGGATTGATCGTGCAAGGCCACAGGCGTTCGGGAGGCGGACGATCAATCAGCATCCGAGCCCGCAGGCTGGAGGCAGTGCCAGGGACATAGCGAGACAGCAACTACAACGCAGAGAAAGCCAAGTGAAGAAGAGCAAGGAGTGGGTTGAGGATGGGTGGTGCGAGGATACGAGCAGAGAGCATACACAACAACGACTAGTAGGAATCATGATACGGCGAAAGTGAGCCAAGGGGTCTCACCCGCAGGGGCGGAGGTTCGTCGGGCTCTTGTGAGTACGTGAGCATAGAGGCCCATCAGGGCTGCGCCGGCTCGGCGGATGGCAAGGAATTGATGAGACGGATAGCATTTCTGTGGGGAATCGAGTCTAGAGCACGGCCGGTGTTGCTCGGCGGGTCGACAGATCGACAGGCAAGTCCAATCCGTATCCACATAGCCACTCAGGAATGCCATGTCCAGCCCGGTTGGATTTGGTGTGAATGAAGGTATGATGCCTGAAGAAATATGCAGGCAGGTGTAGTGGGTGATAGGGTAAGGTGTTGGAAGGAGAGGCGTGGATGAATGGAGTGTGGGGACACGACAGGGACAACAGGAAGCCCTGTGCAAGAGGCACAGACGAGGCATGGTTGGGTCGATAGGGCCATCCGAGCCGCATCGGAGATAAGAGTACAGTGCGGAAGGCAGAAATAAAGAAAGAAGGAAAGAAAGAACGATAGGACCGCCGCAGAGCGGAGAGAGGCCGGCTCGCTCATGGCGAATGGGCGGCGCTGGATGCTCGGCTCTCGATGTAGCTGGCAACCTTCTCGATCACAGGCCGGATGTCATTGAAGGAGTCGCGGATGAGCCGGTCGCCGTGGACGCGGGCACCACAGTAGGTTCGCTCGGTGCACTCGTAGTCGACGTTGTCGTTCTCCATCAGCCAGCAGTATTCCTGGCCTTCCGAGGGCGGCGAGGCGTAGTGGTAAGGGCGAGACGACCCGTTGTGCTTGAACTGAGAGTCGTTCTCGGACGAGTCGCTTGAGCTCCCGTCGCACCAGAGGCCGGGAGATGTCGACGGCTGCTGGTGCCTCTTGGAGGTATCCGCGCCCGGAAATGACGAGGATTTGCTTGTGGGGATGTCTGGCGATGGAATGGATTTGCTTGTGTGGTCCTGTGCTCGCGATGCTTTGAGCATGGTCTGCGAGATGTCTTGGAGCAGCAGGGGCAGCTTGCTGTCATCGGCGCTGGTTATGGAGGAGGACAGGGGCGAGCTCAGCAAGAGTCGTTCGTGCGAGGGAGTGAGCGGCGTGAAATAGGTGCACCGGCGGGTGTCGCCGTTGTAGGGCGGGCCGATGAGATCCAGCAGGACGACTCGATCGGAGACTGCCTCGAAGGAGTGCAGGTTAGCGCCCTGGCCCGGCTCGATGATCATGAGAGACTCTGGAGATCCGGCGCTGACGACGCGATTTAATCCCAGGCGGGTGCGATGCACTGGAATGTGATGGCGAGAGGCGGGATGCTGGTTAGTGGCGCATAAGCCAGGGATGTGATGCATAGAAGGGCAGCAGGCACATGCCGCCACAGTTTGTCGGCGGGTTGGCCGGCGGGTTGGCAGAACGAGCAGGGTGTGGGTGCGAATTCCAGGACGCAGCCACGCGCCAACAGGCAGATTGGAGCCCTGGCCGGTTTGATCGGCGAAAGCCCATTGCGACAACACGGAGAAAAGCAGGGGGGGGGAGCATTCTACCTGTGCATGGCTGCAAAGTGGTTGGGTCGATGACAGTTTTCAGGCTGTTGAGAGAGCATGCCCAGAGTCAGCCAAGCAGCAACAGCAGCAGCAGCAGCCAGCGACAGGGGGGTGTTTGGACAAGGAGACACTCACTCGTTGTTGCTCTTGGGCAGGAATTCAAATGTTTTGACAAACATGTCGCCACTGACGATTTTGCTGGATGAGGCGAGAGAGCGGGGCGGTTAGGATGCAGTCGGGGACGGTTGGGCGGGGCGTGCCCGATTGATGCTGCAGTCATCCCAGACGCAGCCCAAAGGCAGCAGGCCGCTGGTGGCGCACACGCAGACGAGCCACAACCACAGCAGCGGAGGGGGCCGAACGGGATTGTGGATTTGGGCGCACAGCGAGTCTGTCCCCAGAGCCTGGGTTGGCTCAGGGGCGGCTGCGGCCAGCTGGCCGTGGACAGACGCAAAGTGGTCGAGACCAGGGCCAGGTTGCAGTCGAGGGAAGGCGAGGGCGATGAGTGGGAAAGGCACAAGCCGGACGGAGAGGAGGGACAGGGGGATGAATGCAGCCGATGCACAAGTACGCATCCGCGGCCTAACCTGAAGACGGTCATATCAGGGTGGTCGTGGATAGGCATGATCGTTCCCCGCTTCAGAACGAACACACATATTGTGAAGACGCTCGACTCATAGACGGAGTAGTACTCGACTGGAGCGAGAGACTCCTGCAGTGACGCAAGCAGAAGAGTGTGAATTCAAGATGGTCACTGCACGGCGAGCAAGCAGGCCGTGTGCACCGGAGATGAGCGGGGTTCCTGATGGTCTGCCACAGCCTCGACACAGCAATCGGGAGGCAACCAAAGGCTGGGAGAGCAGGAATAGGGCTGTGGCGAACAAGGGCGACAGAGCGGTGGTAACGGGGCTGATGGTGATGGCCAAGGGGCGCCGATATGCCAGCAAGCGGGTATGCTCTCGCTGAGCCGAGCCGGCCGAGCAAGCGCCCTGTCACCGAGACAGTGCGGCATCGAGAAGTAGAGAGCGCAAGGCGGGTGCTAATTGCACGGCCGATGGCGAGAGGGAGCACTGTCGGATGTGGTGCTCGCGGTGCTGGTGGTGGGTGCCGCTGCGATGATTGCTGCGACCACTGGCTTGCTCTAGCGTTGCGGATGGCGACGAAAAAGTCGGCAAGCGGAATCGCAGAGGGCAGGCAAGCATCAGCAACATGCAGGATGTAGGGGCGAGATATACCTTGATTTTGAGGGTCTCGGCCGTGATCCCGTTTAGGAGGGTGCAAATCCGCTGCCACAGATACCGGTGATGGGGTGTGTTGAGTTTGTTGTGCGGAAGCGTAAAGAACTCTTGGGCCAGGACGGCGACGGAGTGAATCAGCATGGCGTCTCGGTGGTTCGTTTGGCAATGGCAATGGCGATGGCGATGGCGATGGCGATGGCGATGGCGATGTATTGGCGGATATCGTGTGTGGAGGGAGGAGCGAGAGGGAGCAAGTGTCGATGGGGAAGCCAGTTGAGCTGGCACCGAGACTCAGCAGCAGCTACGGGACGAGCAAAGCTAGAGAGTCCGACCGGTGCGATCGCGGATCTGGAGAGGCAGAGATGATGGAAGGGCAAACGGGCGGTTGGATTCAGATTTGTATGGCCGTGGTTGCCAGGCATCGATCCGGCAGGCAGCAAAGGCAGTGGAATCAACGAGAGCGGTGAAGTGGTTTTCTCGTAGAGGCTTTGTCCCAGGGCCGCCCGAAAAAAGAAGGCAGCAAAGACGGCTCTTTGGTCGCCCTCGGCCTGGACGCATGGGCGGCAGGTGAGTCAGTCGATGAGTCAGTGCGAGTGTGGGTGCGCGGGGCGGCGGTGGTACTGTTGCGGCGGCCGCGCTGTGCTGCTTCTGCCGCTGTTTCTGTGCAGATGCCGCTGTCTGTGTGGGAGCTGTTTCTGTGGGGGTTCGTGCTCCTGTCTGTTTGCCACTGCTCCTCTGTCTGTTTGCCACTGCGCCGTTGGCATCAATGGACTTCATTTGAAATCAACCCGCCAACTGTCCTCCCTCGCTATCTGTGTGCGATTCTGCCTGTGCAGCCGTTGTGCCGCGCCGCAGTCTCTGTCGACACAGCTCTGCGTGGACAGCATGCTGGGAAGGCGCGTCGCGGCCAGGGCCAGTGTCAATCGAGACGCCGAGCGCAGCGCCACGCTGCGTCTGTGTCTGTGTTCGTTTGTCCGCCATCTCGCTCGCCGTCCGCGTCTCGGTCTCGGTGTCTCGGTGCGCTCAGTCGTGGCCAGAGTGACTCACTGGCCATCCAGCTCGACCGAGAGAAGGACCCCTGTCCGGCAGCACACCTGCGCGCAGGCCAAGTGCTCTCGCTGCGGCCTCGGCCGCTCTCGCCGAGCGTCTCTGTGTCGCCGTTGAGTCATCGTCGATCCGTCCTTGTTGCGTCGCCGCCGATTCTGATTCGCCTGGCACTCCTGGGGGCGCCGCCGATTGGGTGCTGTCACGGTTGTGCCCAGTCGACAACGCGCGCCTGGCGGGGAAACCTCTGCGTTGATCCGAACCGCCCTGTCGTTCAGAGCAAGACAACCCGCAGTCCTCTCGCAAGCGAGTGGGATATTCAGGTCTCATGTTCGAGGACGGGCTGCATTCGACGGAGGGGTTCATCCAAAACATGATAGATTGGTGTCGGCTGACTTGCAGGGCTGCGAATGCGAATCGCTATCGTCATAACGCGGGGGATCAGCAGATGATTTCACATCCCATCCCAAGCGCAATCATACTCGATGCAATCGCATCTGGTCTGCCCAATCCGCCCCCACCACGTCGGTGAATTCCCACCCAATTTTTCCCGCGCCAGCGGATCTGTTGTGGCTCGTCGGTCCGCCTGTCGGTCCTGGCCCGCCCTGTCGATAGCCGTGCCTGAGTTGAGGGATTGACTTCCCCTGACACTGCGTTACTCCTGTGGATCCGGACGCCGAACGGGCCCAGCTGCGCTCCTTTGATTCCCCTGCTCCTGCCCCGATATTCACACCACGGCTACAAGCATCAGCAGGCGAGCGAGTTGCTCCTCGGGGTGATGTTGATCATCTCTCGCTTGGCGAATCGGCCTGGTACTGGCCAGTGCTGTCCAATACTGCCCGGCACTGCTCGATTCTCGCGCGGCATTCCGATTTCGCGAGTGATCATCTTCCTGTAATTCCGGAGCCATCAAGATGAAACACGCTTTCCTCCACCCCCAGATGCTCTTGCATACCACGGCATCGTCGGCACCGTAACCTTGGTCGCCCACGGCCATCGTGGCTGTCTCGAGACGACAGGCATCACACACCAGAGCCGCCAAGAGCCCATTCCCGCAGCAGCGCGCACAGTCGAGCCCTGAAGAGCAGCCATGCCCGACAAGCAGACGCCGCATGCATCCGCCAAACGTAGCAGTATCGCATCCGCAAGGCCAGGCAGCGAGCACGGCAACTCGGAGACATTCCGTTCCCCCCCCCCACCGCAAGTTGCGGCGTAACCGCCTTCCTGCCGTTTCTGCGATGGTGTCTCAACCCACCCCTTCATCGCTGGCACATGAAATGGCATCCAACCCGAACGATCACACCAACCAACAGGGCCGCGAGCCCCGCGCGCAAGACTGGCTTGCAGCTGATTGCGATTTATCCCGACTCGCGGCGCTGGGGCGGCATGGATTGTCTGCCGGACAGCAGATCTGGCGGAACACTGCCGACCGGGCAGCAGAGCGCTCGCCAGTCGTCCTGTGGGTGTCTGCCTCCGTTGACGACAAAGCCGCCCGTTGCCACCGGCAAAGACACCCGGCTCGCAACCACTCCAGCGCCCTGTCGCTCCTTTCAGCCATTCATCCTCCGCCTTGCTCAAGCCGCCAGGACAGGGTCGAAGCAAGGGTCATGGAGCGGATCGCCGGCAGGTGATTGATGTCCGTGCCCTGTCGCCGCCGGTGCATTGTTCGTATCGATGCTGCCACTGCTGCCTTGGTTGGCTCGCATAGACAACGCTGCCGACCAACAGAAATGCAACCAGCACGCCGGGCGGCTCAAGCATCCCCCGGCGCATTGGTCCGCAGGATCTCCACCATGAGCAAGCCACCGCCCATCCTCCATTGAATATGCAATCGAATATGCAATTCAATACGCAATTCAATACGCAGTTGAATCTCCAGGGTATACACCACTATTCTGCTAATACACACCATCCTGCTAATGCACACCATCGCACCGTCATCGATATCCCGCACACCATGGCCAAGTCCCCCCTCGCTCCTGCCCAGCACGTCGCCTGTTCTGCTTTCACGTGCGGGCTGTGCCTGGTGATCTGCTCGCTGCCCATCACAATGACACACCCCGGCCTCAATCAAACCCGATAAAAGTCCGATGCAACCCGCTCCGCTGGCCTTTCTCCTGTCGTCGGTCCTCTGCGCCCCTCGTCTGTCCTGCTCGCCTTCCTTTCTGCATCAAGACCTGGCCTTGCTCCTCGTCCTGCTTGTTTGATCAGCTTTTGTCCTCCCCCCCCTCCCGCTTACCGCTCGCAGCTTCTCCCTCATCCGCTTCGCGACCCGCCCACATGCAAAACCCGATCATTGTTGTTGGTGGTGGTTTGGCCGGCCTTTCTGCCGCCCACACCATCGTCGAACGCGGCGGCAACGTCGTTTTGCTTGACAAGAACCCCTTCCTTGGAGGTAAGCGTGCGTCTCTGCACATTACCACGGCCTATCTCGTTTCCCGTGAAGTACACCTGCTTTCCTTGATCATGGGCTGGCTTGCCACTCTTTTTCTCGCTTGATCCACCGCGACCCTGGTTCATTCGATTGTCCGTCATCGTTGGTCAGCGAACGACCCAAATGTCGCGACATGACTCATTCTTCACGGCGGCTTGCTGATCCCTGTGTCGGTGGTCGGCGCGGCTCTCTATCTCTGATTTGCGGTTTTGCGCGAGCGAGGCTTGTTCTGCGGCCCTCTCGAGTCTGTCCTTGACGTTTGCTTCGGACGTGCCGAGGCAATGGTCTCTGGACCCTTCTCTTGTCGGCTGCTGTGATTTTGCTCCTATCGCCACCAACACACCCGTCGGCCATGTGCGGCTCTGCTCATCGCTTTCTGATCATGGTGCGACCCGCACTCATATCCGCTCTGCGTCCGACTTCGCTGCTCTCCAGGCAACTCCACCAAAGCCACGTCCGGCATCAACGGTGCCGGCACCACCGCCCAGATGAAGCTCGGCATTCCCGACACTCCCGCCATCTTCTACGACGATTCTGCTCGTTCTGCCCGCGACCTGCTCAACCCGGCCCTCACCAAGGTTCTGACCTACAACTCGGCCTCGGCGGTCGAGTGGATCTCGGAAAAGTTCAAGGTCGACATGTCCCTGGTTTCCCGGCTCGGTGGCCATTCCCAGCCCCGCACCCACCGCGGCAAGGAAATGTTCCCTGGCATGACCATGACCTACGCCCTCATGGAGACCTATGAGGATCTCTGCAAGAGCTCGCCCCACCGCGCCCAGCTTCTCAAGAAGGCCGAGGTCACCGAGCTGATCTACGAGAACAACCGTGTCGTTGGCGTGCGCTACCAGAAGGACGGCGCTGTCCACGAAGCCCGTGGCCCCGTCATCCTCGCTACTGGCGGCTATGCTGCCGATTTCACCAACACTTCGCTCCTGAGACAGTTCCGGTAAGCATCGGCCGCACATCGACCCGCATTTACTGAGGGCATTGCCCATGGGTGACTGGAAGCCAGATGCCAAGCATGTCCGACCATCGATCAGGCCCTCCTGACAGACTATATCGCTCCTTTCCGTGTCGCTCTCGTCATGCCTCTGCTACGATCGTGTGCTGTTCCCTGTGCCGGTGCATCTCGCTCGTGCACAGTCCGGAGCTGTGGGATCTGCCCACTACCAACGGCGACCACTGCACTGGCGATGGCATCAAGATGACCCTTGCCATTGGCGGTGGCACCCTCCACATGGACAAGGTCCAGGTCCATCCCACGGGCCTTGTCGATCCCAAGGAGCCCGATGCTAAAGTCAAGGTATGTACAGACCAGTCCATGTCCCGCTGCAGCCACTCGCCTTCTCTGTCGGAGACGCCCTCATTCACAGCATGGCTACAATCTTTTCCGTGTAGTTCCTGGCCGCTGAGGCCCTCCGCGGTGTGGGCGGTCTCCTTCTCGATGCCAACGGAAGCCGCTTCTGTGACGAGCTTGGCCACCGCGACTACGTCACCGGCATGATGAACAAGAACAAGGGCCCCTTCCGCCTCGTTCTCAACGGCAAGGGCGGCAAGGAGATCGAGTGGCACTGCAAGGTAGGCTGTCGCTCGCGCCGTTCTTTTGTGTCGAGTCTCGCATGCAACTGCCACAACCCCACGCAGCTCCCACAACAGGTGTGCATGCCTCTCACCCTGCCTTCCTTCGCGCCATCCCGTCTGCAGCACTACATGGGCCGTGGCCTCATGAAGCACTTCAAGAACGGCGAGGCCCTCGCCAGGGAAATCGGAATCTCCAAGGCCCACCTGGACGAGACCTTCCGCAAGTACAACGAGATTGCCAGAACCAAGAACTGTCCTTTTGGCAAGAAGTACTTCCACAACCTCCCCTTCGACATCAACGACGAGTTCTTTGTTGCCGTCGTCTGCCCCGTCCTCCACTTCACCATGGGTGGCATCAAGATCGACGAGCACAGCCAGGTCTTCCACGGTGCCTCGGGTCAGATTATTCCGGGTCTCTACGCCTGCGGTGAAGTCGCCGGTGGTGTGCACGGTGCCAACCGCCTTGGCGGCAGCTCTCTGTTGGGCTGTGTCGTTTACGGACGGGTTGCTGGTGCCAGGTGAGAATGGCATGCTGTACCGATCCCCGCACGAGCACACTGACACCCCACAACCACATTATCGATGCATAAACATCTGCTACGGATCCTGCGCTTGGAACTGACCGAATCTGCATGTTCTCATCGATCCCGACTTGCAGCGCAAGCGCTTTCCACATGGAGCAGCTCTCCTCCAGCGCTGCTGCCCGCCGTCTCGGCAACATTGCCGGCCATCTGAGCGGCACCCCTGTCTCCATCTCCGTTGGCGGTGTCAACCTCCAGATTTCGTTCGATGGCCAGAGTGCCCCTGCCTCGGGCGCTGCTCCTGTTGCTGCTGCTCCAGCCGCCGCCGCCGCTCCCGCTGCCGCCCCTGCTCCTGCTCCTGCTGCCGCCGGCCAGCTCAAGGAGTATACCCTCGAGGAGGTTGCCAAGCACAACACGGACAAGGACTGCTGGGTCGTCGTCAACGGCGAAGTCCTGAACGCCACCAGCTTCCTCTCTGACCATCCTGGCGGCAAGAAAGCCATCATGCTGTACGCTGGACGCGATGCCACCGAGGAGTGTAAGTACTGTCTGAGGCCAAGGTCGCATGAACCACGCGATTCTGCTGCTGCCGGATCCTGCTACCGGCTCCTGTTGCTTGTGGCATCCAACCATCCAATGGTTTGAAGGCTTGGCTGACCCTTCATGTTCTCGCTTCCGCTCTGGTCCTGGCCATGCACCATCCACCATACGCTGTCCCGCGATCTTGGTGGTTCATTCTGGCTGTCTTCAACACACTTGTCGCGTGGGATTCTCGGCAGTCAACATGCTCCACAAGCCCGATGTCGTGGCCAAGTATGCGCCCGAGATCATCATTGGCAAATTGAAGAAGTAAACCGGCTGTGCCATCACTTGCCCTTTGATTTCATCTTGCCCTTTGATTTCATCTTGCCCTTTGATTTCATCTTGCCCTTTGATTTCATCTTGCCCTTTGATTTCATCTTGCCCTTTGATTTCATCTTGCCTTTTCGCCCCTCTGTTCTTTTCTCCTTGCCAACTTCATCTCCTCGTATCTTATCCTGGCCATATGTTCACTGAGTGATTGCTCGCAGTGCTTTAATGAATACAAAACGCGGCCAGAAACCGGTCCTATTGAGCCAATATTCCGCGGGGGGAGGCGGGGAAGTGATGGCCGATTCACAAACTGCTATCCAATCGAGTCGCAGAATCGCAATGCGACAGGGCATGGCGATCAGTGGCGCCGTGGTTGGTTAGTTAGTTGCCTGGCTGTGGAAACGAGCTGAGCCTGTCTTTCGCACCCAGAGAATGGCAGTCGCTGGTTCCGAAAGTCAGGCAGTCAAGAACGGCCAGGCGGGTGAATCTTTTCCTTGGGAGTCTATCCCTTGATATCCCATCGGCCGAGCCCATCACAGCAGTGCGAGCACTGCCCGATGCTGTTCAGCCATGGCCGATCGACAGCATTCCGTCCCTGTACATGGCATCTCTCGTTTCAACATGGACGGGCGGCAGCGGTGCCTCATCTATGCACGTGGCCGCCATCGTATGATGTGTGCGAATCAGAAAAACACCGCCCGTCAACAAGCGCGGGCGTCAGCATTGCCGTCGGCATCAGCACCACCCATCAACATCGGCACCACCGCCGACACCACCGCCGACACCATCGCCGATCCACTCGTTCTAGTCAATCGCTCGCTCGGATTCAGCACGAACGCCTCGGCCAGCGAAACAGCCGGCACTCTCCCTTTGCCTTGATAAACGTCGATAGATGGTATGTCGGCCAGCCCCGTCCACGCGATGGGCCGGTGGAATCAGTTCCCACACTCTTTACGTGTTCGCAAGGGGGGGGAGGCACCATCGTTGGGTGCATCTTCAAATCTCGCCGCAGTATCAGAGTCTGGGCTGCCCGGTTTGATTCCTCCCATGAGGCCGTGACATTCACAATTCTTGCACATTGCTGGCTTGACCCACCGACTGGCTCGCGTCTGTTCGCTTGCATGCCGCGATATCGAAATGGCTTGATTGAATCCTCACGTACCTCAACAACCTCTTTTGTGGGGATGCCAACGATACTGGGGCGTGGTTGGCTTGTCATCACCATCACCACCATCATCGTCATTATCATCATCATCGTCACCATCATCATTATCATCATCGCCATCATCGTCATCATCACGTCCTTCCATCCAAATAGAGCGCCGCAGCCAAAAAGAAGGCCTCTGCCGGCGGCGCCAAGTCCCGGGGGGCCAGCGCCAAAGACGGAGCCAACGGAGCGAATGGTTCCGGATCTCAGGCCAAACTGGCGCCCGGCGAAAAGACCAAGGAGGAACTGGAGGCCGAGATCAAGAAAATCATGGACGAGCTCGCTTCCGAGCGCGAAGAGAGAAACTACTTTCAGCTGGAAAGGGTGAGTCTTGTCGGGGCTGGGAAGGAACGGGGCGGAGGAGGGTGGCAGGGCGAGCGAACACGAATGTAGGTCGAAGAAAGCACGAAGGAAAGATAAGGAGGCGAGGCGACTGCGGTCCAGACGAACGGCGAGATTCGCTTTGGAATATTGCCCTAAAGACATACACATACACATGCACATACACATGCACATGCACATGCACAGGCGTGCATCGATACTCACATCCGTACCCGTTCATCCAGGATAAAATCAGTCAGTTCTGGGAGATCTCCAAGAATGAGCTGACCGAGTCCAAGAACGAGCTGCTGAACAAGGACAGGGAGCTGGAAGAGTTGGAAGAAAAGCACCAAGTCGAAATCAAGGTGCGAGAAGCACTTCGGCAGTCGCTGTTGTTACTGGACGACCTTGGCCGGCATTGTGGCGGGACTCATCACAGCTCGATATATTCTCCGGCCCCTTCTTTCCATCTCCCCGAAACTATCGAACCGATGCCCATGGTGGCTGGTGTCGCAGGTCTACAAGCAAAAAATCAAGCATTTGCTGTACGAGTATCAGAACAATGTAGCGCATCTGCAGGTCGACTCTGAGCGAGCGCTGCAGGTGGAGCAGGAGGAGCACATTGCCCGCGAGCAGCAGCTCAAGCGCGACAAGCGTAGTCTCAAGCTCGAGCTCAAGGAGTTTGAGCTCTCGCACGAGGACATCATCAAAAATCTCAAGAACAAACACGACCAGGAGATCACCAAGCTGCGAGCGGACTACGAGCAGCGGGCGCGCGAGCTCCATGCAAAGTACGAGAAGCAGATGAAGGTCATCCGCGAGGATCTCGACACCAAGCGCAAAAACGAGATCCACGAGATCGAGGAGCGCAAGAATGGCCAAATCAACGCTCTCATGAAGAACCACGACAAGGGCTTTACCGAGATCAAAAACTACTACAACGACATCACGCTGAACAACCTGGCCCTTATCAACTCGCTCAAGGTGAGAACCGGGCCTGTTCACCCTTGGGACTGGAAGACATCTCCTTTCTTGTCTTGGCGCGGAAATATGATGGAGATGCATGGGTCCACGGGCCAAAGGACCGATACTAAGCGTTGGCTTTGGCCCGCACCTCCAGGAACAAGTCGAGGAGATGAAGAAGAAGGAAGAGCGGAATGAAAAGTTGATGGCCGATATCACTTCCGAGAACAAGCGTTTGTCGGAGCCTCTGCAGATCGCCCTGGCAGAGTGTGACCAGCTCAAGCGAGAACTGGCCCACTACGAGAAGGACAAGATGTCGCTACAGAACAGCAAGGCGCGACTCAAGGTCCTCGAGGAAAAGCACAAGCAGCTGCTGTGGGAGCACGAGGTGCTGGAGCAGCGGTTTGCCCAGGTGCAAAAAGAGCGGGACGAGCTGTACGAGAACTTTGTCGACCGCATCATTAGCGTGCAGCAAAAGACTGGCTTCAAGAACCTGGTACGTCCGATCGCATCTAGCACGTTTGCCTCAAGTCGACTCGGCTCGGCTCGGTTCGGCTCGACTCGCGCGCGACTAACCATCTGTCCGTGAACGTGCCCCGAGCAGATCCTCGAGAAGAAGGTCGATAGTCTGAAGGATAATCTCGAGAAAAAGGAGCTTCAGCTCAACGAGATTCTCAAGGCCACCAATCTGGATCCGATCACCCTGAACAACCTCACGAAGCGGCTGGAGGAGGTCCTGGAGAATAAGAACCAGCTCATCAAAGAGCTGCAATATGATCTGTCCAAGGTCACCAAGGCAAGTGTCCAGGGCTTTGACAGGAGCGGCCCGTTCCTTGTTGGACACGGCAACTCCTGGATATCACGAGGCTGTGTCTTGTCCATCCCGCTGACGTTTCCATCTCTGCAACATTGCTGCATGGTTCGGGGACTGCACCAGGCTCACAACGACATGATTCGCGTCTACGAGGCAAAGCTGACCGAGTTCACGATCCCGCTGGAGGAGCTGGGATTCAAGCCACTCGTGATCGGCGCCAAGACAACGACCAACCCAGCGGGCCTGGTTGCCGCTCCTCCGACGTAGCTCCCCAGTGCATGTCACGCAAGCACTGGATCTGTCGATGCGTTATTCTTGTCATGACGTCACCAGAACAAACTGAAAACAACGAGAGCATGCCGACTAGTTTGCGGGGTGGGAAGCAATTGGAGGAAGGGAGTTGCATCTGCTGCCATCGGTAGCATCGGCGTAGACAGGTCTTGGGCCGCCGTATGGAGTATCATCATCCGAGGTGGGAATCGGATGTCGAAGGGTGTGGTGTGGTGTCCTGAATCACTGGTCGTATATGCAAAATTTTTAGCTCATTCAACGGCCGCATGGCCAAATGGATAAGGCGCTTGACTACGAATCAAGAGATTCCAGGTTCGACCCCTGGTGTGGTCGGTTCTTTTTTTTCTCTCGTCCTTCGCACTCCCATCAACGTTTTGTTCTCTCAGCCAGTCGAACTCTCGTGCTTTGTCTGTGCTCCGGGTTGCGGAGCCTGCAGAGCGGAATCGGCGACATGTTGCTTTATGGCATCTCTTTGGGCAGAAGTGCACACATCTATTATCCGCAACGGCCAAGATTATGCCTCTTGTACCCACTTCAATTATCAATCAAGACGGGAAACAATCGCTCGGCAGACATTATGCAGATCATCGCGGCCATATTCGTCAGAGGCTCGCCCAGCACGCCCAGCACGCCCAAAACTGCGGCGAGCAGCGCACTGCTCGGCCCTTCACTGTCGCGAGGCGGGGGGCATCGGTGCTGGCGGCACACTCGCACTCGCCTTCGCTGGATTCTTTGGGCCCGTTGGGCTCGTTATGGGCTTGGGCTCTGCTGCGGCTGAAGGCATAAATGTCGCCGGTGATTCTGGTGGTGCTCCTGAGCTCCTTGGCGCGGCGGAAGGCTTTGCGTGGGGATCCAGGACCGGACCGGATACCAACATCGACATCGGGACTGACGAGGATCCCGCGGTCGTCTTTGGTTTGGGCTTTGGTGCCGATGTAGGAGCGGGTGGCGGTGTGGGCAGCGTTGTGGTTCGTGCGGGTGTTGATGCTGGTGACGCTGTGGTGTGTGCGTGTGTCGGTGTCGGTGTCGGCGGCAACGTGGCCCGTGCCGACGCCGGAGCCGTCGTTGATGTCGTGCGCGGGGTCGAGGCCGCAGGTGAAGCCACAGTTGCAGTTGTGGTTGGCGCTGAGGGTTTAGTTGGTCGGGTTGCAGCTGGGGCAGGAGCTGCGGCTGAGGCCGGGGCAGAAGATGTAGCTCGATTCGAAGTTGGAGCCGGGGTGGGTTTTGGGGTTTGTACTTTGGCCGGGGCTTGTGCTTTGGGAGCCGGAGTCGAAGCTGGAGCTGTGGCTTTCGGAGCCGGTGTTGATGCTGGTACCGGTGTCGGAGCTTTGGAAGTCGGTGCTGATGGTTTAGGAGCCGGTGCTGACGCTTTAGGGGCCGCTGCTGATGCTGATGCTGAAGCGGAGGCAGGTGTTGGGGCTGGTGCTTTGGGAGCCGGTGCCTTGGCTGATGCCGGTGCTCGAGCGGCAGCCGATGCCGGTGCTCGAGTTGCAGCGGGGGTTGGTGTTGTAACAGGGTTCGAAGTAGGCGTTGGGGTAGAAGCCGTGGCCCGGGCTGGAGTTGTATTAGCGGTCGGAGGTGTAGCTTTGGCTGCAGATGCGGCTGCAGCGGTGTTTGACGCTGCCGGCAACGGCGATGGCGATGGTGACGGTGACGGTGCCGAGTCTGGTGCAAATGTAGGCTCAGTCATTCCATATCAAAGGAGGATCTGGCGCAGCGCAGCGCAGTGCAGAATCCCGCAGGCTCGATCGATCAGGAGGAGATACACTCGCTCACCTTTCCCCGGGGTGTCGGTGTCCTTCTTGGTGCTGCTGCGCCTCCGGAAATATACGGTCTTCTTTAGATGGTCGATTGTCATCATGCCCGGCGGCCAGAACTTTACTATCTGTAGCCGGATAGAGAGTATTTCGTTTGTTGAGCCAAAAAAACAGTCGGTTTGGCCATGTTGCGGTGGTGTTTGGTTACATCGGTGGCAGGCAACTGGGGTCTCGGCTTGCTCTGTCGCAAATATAGAGGAGGGGGAGGGAGGGAAACCAACCTTTTCATAAAACGCCTGTTGGACTTTTTCTTCAAAGTACTGGGGATCTTTGTTGCCGAGTTTGCTACAGCGAGCGCAGCGATGATTTGCGATTTGTTAGACAAACATGAACCGGCCTTGATCCTTGTGCACGACTGTCGCCGGACCCTTCCCAGCAATAAGACTGCGCTGGCCAGAGCTGCAAGCCGAGCTGCGGCGATGCTTACGACAAGGCATTGTTCAACCGGGCCATCTCGCATTCGTTGTCAATCAGCTCCATCAGGGCATCCGTGAGCAGCGGAGCAAAGCGGAAGGTCGTTGAGCGATCTGGAGTTGCGATGGGGTTGCGATGGAGTTGCGATAGAGTACGGTCAGACAAATCGTGAGCAGCTGTCGAGTTACTGTTGACCCACATGTGCAATATCCCGTTCAGGTTGTGCGCGCGCGCGGCTGTGGGTATTTGGTACGCACTCTTATTTGCGCCGGAGCTTTCTCCAGTAGCGGGGCCCTGCTCGCTTTTGCTCTTATCGTCTAGCGAACGGAAAGATGCAAATCGAATCATGTCAGCCACGGCAATGCGAACAGTCGCCCAGGATCGCAGTAGACTCGCGTGGTCGCGCACACGGCCCAGAATCGGTATTGCGTACCTTGGAGCTTCTTGTTATGGTGCTTTACATAAAGCTCAATGTTCTTTTGGAACTCAGGATAGAGCACATTCGACCGCTGGCACAGGGTGTTGATTTGCTCACGTAGCACAATGCGTTCGACCAGTCGCTAAGGAGACGATGGTTAGCCCATGATTGCAAGCACTGCTGCGGGGTCTGACGCCTCGCGCTCTGTGACCTCCCTCGTCTCCAAGCTCACATGACAAGCCCAAGTCTACCTCTGGGGACCATCTTTCGTTTGGAACACGATAAACGTGCCAAACGAGGAAACACGGCCTACCTTAACGTTGATAGCGCTGTACGGAAGGGCCATCATCAAGTGCCCAATGAAACTCTCGTTGATGCATAACTGATCCATAGCGGCTTTGCAGATGTCGCTAAGAGGCTCGTGAAGGTTGAGCGGAAGCTTGGTTTGACCGACAACGGTTTCTATGGAGCGCCGTATTGGTCGTGAGTGCGACGGAGTAACGGTGCATATATCCTGGGCGCTGGTCGATGCGGCTGCCTCTGAGCGGGAGAGAGGCAAGGGGAGGGGACTCCTGGGACAAATACACACCCTTTTTGGCTATATTCCGGAAGTTGTTGATCATCGCGAGGACGTCTTGATGTAAAAGACCCTGTTCCAAGCAGTGCCGCAGCAATTGTAAGCGCGTGGTGATCGTGCGCCCACACGGGCTGCGGCGGGAATTATCTCAAGCACCCCAATCGCTCTCAGTTGCCAAGCCATCCACTAAAAGCAAGAGCTCGGTTTGTGCTGCGGTGCGGCATTGGGCAACACCAAATCTGCGGCTCTGCCTGCCACACGATGATATGAACAACTTACTGGCACCGGCGGTCGCTCCGACTCCATGTTGAGCATTTCAAGCAGCAGGCTTTGGGGATATTTCGGTCTCTTTGAATCTGGCTGAGTACTCGACGGTGGTTCCTTTCGTTTCAGAGCTGCGGATGGCTGCGGTTCTGGCGTTTTGGTTGTATCAGTGCCGGCACTGGCTTGGCTTGCTGTGGGTGCAGCGACGCCAGAGTTCGTTTGGCTAGGTTTGTTGAGGCCGCTCCTCTGAACCACCGGAGGAGCACGGACGACTGGGCTGGCAGCTGGAGACTGGGTCTGCGCTGGTTCGGCCTTGGGTTTTGCAGAACCACCTCCGCCTGCCTGTTGCGGCTGCGGCTTCGGAGGATCGCCTTTGGACTTGCCCTTTGCAACGCCGCTCTGCGAGGATGGTGTCGAGGTTGATGGAATCGGCGCCGCCTCGCGAGGCTTTGGTACCTTATCCGATGGCTTGTTCGTCTGAGCCACAGCGGGGGCTCCGCCTGCTGCGATGCGGGGCTCGGCTGCTGTAGGGCGAGCTGGAGGTGGCATGGTCGAGTTTGCAGCGCCGGCAGCAGCAGCCTTGCCGCCCGCGGTACTCTGAGATCCGGCCTGAGGATTCGGCTTTGAAGCTCCGGCATTCTTGACGCTGGCAGCCGGGTCAGCTTTGCTCGTTTTGTCGGGCTGGCTCGATGGTTTGGGCTTGCCGCTCTTCTCCGGCGGGGTGGCTTTATCGCCTTGATCGGCCTGGCCCGGCTGGCTCTGTCGATTGGGGGTCTCCGGCCTATTATCCTCGCTAGATTCCTTCGGCGATGGCTGATCTGTGGCCGCGCCGTTGTTGAGTTTCTTTTTCGGCTTCTTCTTGGGCTTGTCTGCAACGGACTCGTTCACCACACTTGGTCCCGTTCGAGCGTTCTCTTTGGCAGACTCGGGCCGAGAGCCGGTATCGGTCGGCACTGTCGATGCTCGATCGGTGCTGCCATTGGAGAGGTTGGACGGCGAGCTCTGGGTTGGTCTCGCGCGCGGGATCTCGGGTCGATCAGATCCTGCTTCGGGCCGCTCCCCACTTGTCCTGCCGGATGAGGCCTCGGTGGAGCTGAGGGCCGATGTCGAGGCCTCGGCACTGCCAGGCGATGGCACCGATGGCGAAAGCCGTTGGCGGCCAGTCTCAGAAGACGGGCTGTCGATGGTGGGCACAATCGGCGTGACCTTCTCCAGCATATCCTTCTTGGCGCCTTTGCCCCGGGATCTCTCGTCGGCCCACGAGCTGGGATAAGAGCATACACGAACGATATAGCAGCAGAGTGTTAGTGGTCAGCGTTGTCCCGACGACCCGGCCAACGACGCCGTGGCGGCCGACATAGAGATGACTGGCGCCATGCTTACAAGTACGATTCAATCGGCCCCTTCCAGGCAAAGTATCCATATTCCCAAATCTTGGCAGCCGTATTCGGATCAGAGTCAAAGTCCACAAAGCCATCCTCGTCGTCGTAGAACAAATCTCCGTCGTCGATAAAGTCGTCATCAAGGTCGTATTCGTCTTCTTCGTCTTGGCGCCTCCTCCGCTTGCGTTTCTGGAGATATCCAAAGGGCCGAGTCAGTAGGCGGGACTCGGATCGGCGGCAGCACGATTGCTGAGCGGGGCCTTGACGGCTTTTTGTCTGTTGCTCCGCGATGCCGCTCGCTCTATCCACGACCGACTCCAACACAGCACCCAGCTCGACCCACGCGAGCGATCGCCTGCTTACCTTCTTGGGGGCATCGGCCTCACCCCGGTTATCGTCGGGCTCGGCGCCGGACACGCTCATGTCGTCGCTGTCCTTGGGATCGTCGTCGAGCTGCCGGCCACTTCCCGGGGCTTGTCGGGTCGGAGCAAACAGACTGATCTTTGCGTTGGATTCGGCGTCGGTCAGCAGCAGCGAGTCCATATTGAAGACGTTTTTCCGGGTGTCGGCCAGATTGAGGTGGATCTGGATCCTCCTGACCGAGGCATAGTCCGTCCCTGGCAGAAGCGGACTCAGGCAAGGGGCAGTTTCTGATGGAGGCTGCGCGACGCTGCTGCCATTGGCCTGGTCGGTATTGGAGTAAGTGACATTGCTGCTGCCATTGCCCCTGCCGATAGTATTGTTGTCTGCGGTGCTGTTTGGTGGGCCGACAGGGTTGCGCGGCTCGTCGATCTGCATGGCATCGCTGGTGGAGGTGGTGCCGATGCCGTTGCCGTTGCCGTTGCTGTTGCTGCTGTTCCCGGCAGTGCCGCTGCCGTCTGGAGCAGAGCCTGGGCCACCGGCCAAAGGGCCGCTGGCGGGGGCGACGGGGCTAGCGGCGCTGGGAGGTTCGACGGCCATGGTGTCGGGCTTGACTTGGGCGAGGCCGCTGAGGGATGCACCGGACGGCGGTTGACTGTGGTCGGCGGCCTTGCCGGTGGGGAGCCCGGCGACTTGAGGCGAGGGCTCAAAATCGGGATCGGTGAGATCGATGATTTCCATCGCTGTGCGACACGGCGGGAAGCGGGCAGGCGGCCGATCGGATGGGGGAGGGGCCGGTTCGTCTGAGGGTCTGCGAGGGCGGGGAGGCACCGCAGGGAGCTAAGCGTAGCGATGCTGGCGCCGGCAAGAGACGGCCGGCGAGCCCGCGGGTGTCAGCAATGGTTGTTAAAGTGTGTGTGTGCGTGTATGCAAAAAATGCAGGGGTTGAACCAACGAGGTGACAACAACGGGGAGCGGCGCGGTGACGGCGATGGCCTTGGAAAAGGGGTTGTGTCGGGGAGGGGCAGCAAAAGCAGGAGGGATGTGCGTGTGTGGGGTGGTTGGAGCGAGGTGTGCTGCGGGTCGCAACAGAGGCCGGGGAGAGGAAAAAAGCAAAGGTACAAAATGGACACTGCCCGAAGCAGCAGCGACGACAGCAGCAGAAGCAGAGGCAGAAGCAGCAACGGCGGCGGCGGCGACGACAGCGAAAGCAAAAGCAATAACAAAAGCAGCAGCGACAGCACCAGCAGAAGCAGCAGCAGCAGATACCTGGAAGCAACAGCAGCAGAAGCACGTTGGGGTTTGCAGGCCGGCAGAGGTGGTGGAAGAGCAAGATCAGGATGGCCGGCAGAAGAACAGATCAGAGCAACGCCGGTGAAAGTC
This sequence comes from Polychytrium aggregatum, assembly GCF_025602895.1. Classification (NCBI taxonomy): domain Eukaryota; kingdom Fungi; phylum Chytridiomycota; class Chytridiomycetes; order Polychytriales; genus Polychytrium; species Polychytrium aggregatum. The sequence continues at coordinate 269,095 of NW_026516240.1, forward strand.
GCCCGGTGGTGGCGACAGCGACCAAGCCCGGCGGGTGCTGTTCGGCTCGCAGTCGCCGGTCGTTCGGTTTGTCGCTCGGCGATCGGCCCGGGTTACATCCTCGGGCGAGAGTGCTTCGTCGCTGTCGATCCCCGTCTGCACGGGTCCTGCGACCGAGCCTGCTGCTGCTGGGGTGAACAGGCGACCTCCCCTCGTCCCGCCGAATCAGCCAGCGGCTCTTCCCTCGCTCGCATGCGTCCAGGCAGAGTGCATATGCATCGGTCGTTCGTCCAAGGCCGTGGGATCTTTCGGCAGCCAAGCAGTCCAGTCCCACACCAAGATGCGGCGACATGGCCCTGCACGCCCCGGCTGTCCACGCAGCAGCCGTCCAATCAAATCCCTCCCGCTCAGCACCGCCATTCCAGATATCGCGCTGATCCACAACTTCCTCCGTCTCCGCCCCTCCCGCTGCTGCCATTGCTGCTGTCGTCGCATCGTCCCAGCAGGATCGCTGCATCCATCCCAGACCGACCCAGGAACAGCCCCGAACGACATGGAGCACGGAACGCGGGGTCGGGTGACACAAACCACGCCGACTGCAAAAACCAGGAGGGGTCTCGTGACCAACTCGGTGAGAGCTTTGCCCATGTCGTTCGTCACTCCAATCGCCCACGATCTCACGCTCGCTGCTGCCCCGTTCACACCATCTCTGCAGTGCGGGAGGGTGAGGGGAGGGGGGCCAATGTGACGGACGATTCTGTGTGTATTCCGGATTCTGACTTGTTGCGCCAAGACACCCAAACACGACACATTTCCTATGCTTTCATTCGTTCCTCTCTCACACCCAGTGCTGTGCTGGCGACTCCAACGCCTTCCCTCCATCGCAAAGCTTACATTCGCTCGAGGGGGCGGAAGCCCAGTAGCCGCATGCCGTTGCCCAGGGTGGTGCGGGCAGCAATGTACAGCGCCAGGCGGGCCTCGGCAACCTCCTTCTCCTGGCCCATGACCCACAGGGTCTCGAAGCACACCGAAATGGCGTGCGAGAGCGTAAACAGGTACGAAACGACGTTGCAGGGCTCAAAGTTCTTGCTGGAGTCGCGGACGACATCGGGGAACTGGGCCAGGATGTCGATCAGCGCGTGGGCCTCCTTTTCGTTCAGAATCGAGAGGTTGGTCTCGCTCGAGGCAGTGATCGACAGCTCTGCGTTCTTGCGCTCGATCGACGACAGGCGGGAGTGGGCGTACTGCAGGTACGGTCCCGTGTCGCCCTCGAACAGGAACATCTTGGCCCAGTCGAGCTCGTAGTCCTTGATGCGGCGAGAGCTCATGTCGTTGGTCATGATGGCCGTCATGCCAATAACGTCCGAGACATGCTCGGGGTTCTCGATCTGCGCGTACTTTTCCGGGTTGCGCATCATCACAGCACGCATCTCCTCCTTGGTCGAGTTGAGCATATCCTCGAGGAACACAACCGTGCCCTTGCGCGTGCTCATGTTGCCGTCCTTGGACTTGACCATGCCGAAGCTGATATGCTGGCAGTTGGCCGACCACGGGAGACCCATCTGCTCCAGGATCTTGAAGAGCTGCTTGAAGTGGTGGATCTGCTGATCGCCGACAATGTAGAACATGTTGTCAAACTTGTACTTCTTCTGGCGCTCGATGGCAGCCGCAACATCGCGCGAAAGGTACAGCATACTGCCGTCCGTCTTGGTGATCAAGGCCGCTCCGAGGCCGTGCTCCTTCAGATCGACAATGTGGGCGCCCTCGGAGGGAACGAGCAGTCCCAGGTCGCGGAGTTCGTTGACGACGCTCTCCATCTGCTGAGCAGAGTACTGCGACTCGCCCGAGTACACGTCAAAGGTCACATTGAGCCGCTCGTAGATATCCTTGTACTTGACGATACTGAGGTCTCGGAACTTTTGCCACAGACCGAGAGCCTCCTCATCGCCTGTGGTGGTGGTGGTGGTGGTAATGGCGGGGGAAGAGCGAGCGCCGGATGAATGCAGTGTCAGTGATCGGCATGGTACATTTGTCGTGGCAAGGAAACGGGTGCATAGACGACAGGAAGAGGAGAACTCACCCTCCTCCATCTTGCGGAAGTAAGCACGAGCCTCATCATCGATGCTGGGGTTCTCGGCCTTGTCGTTCTATTGAACACCGAAACAAGAGAAGCAGATGAGACTGTGGTTCAACACCGGCTTGAGGCAGTCGCTGACGAAGCAGCGTCGGCGTCCAGCCCAACCAACTTTCGAGGAGTCAACGTGGATGACTTGCGTGCGACCAGCTCTCCATGCAATCAGACATACGTTGATCTTGACGTAGACGTTGAAGAGATGGCGAATGGGATCTTTCTCGAGCTCCTCCTCAGAGCCATAGCGGCTGAAGCCGATGGCGAGCAGACCTGCAAAAATTTGCACAACAGTATCAGCATCAACGCAGTGTCAGCCGAAAGTCACGGCACAGAAAGAAACCTCAGCAGCATGCGCCGCACTCGTTGCCCAACGTCACCAGGCAGATGCTCACCGTACTGCTTGCCCCAGTCACCAAGGTAGTTCAGAGCGACCGTGGCCCAGCCGTTGGCCTTTAGCACCCGGTTGACAAAGTTGCCGATGATGGTGCTGCGCAAGTGGCCGGCGTGGAAGGGCTTGGCGATGTTGGGGCTGGAGAACTCGACGATAGAGGTCTTGCCAAATCCAGAGGCGTTGGCGCCGTACTCATCCGAGAGATTCAGGATCTGGGGAACGAGTCGATCGCGGAGCAGATCGCGGTTGATAAAGATGTTCAGGTATGGGCCGGTGGCGATGGCACGGAGTAGGTATTGGTTGGGCTTGAACTGTGTCGAGTTGGCCAACAAAGACAAGGGTCAGTGACAGGTGACAGTGGGTCTGGCGAGTGACAGGGGTGTGCTGGTGTTTCAGGCACAAGTTCGGCTGCCCCAGCCAGGGAGGACCCTCCAATGCCTACGCAGCAAGAACGACTCTGCCGAGACCTCTCCTCCATATTCGCCATCTCACTTGATTGCCGTCGCTCTGCAGATGGCGAGGCTCACCTGCTTGACAGTCTCCTGGGCCAGCTGGGCAGGGTTGCCGGGCAGGCGCAGGCGAGGAATGGGCACCGAAATGTCGCCCATCTTGACGTCCTTGGGAGCCTCCAGGGAATTGTAGATCGTGGTGACCGACAGTTTCAGGATCTCGGAGAGCTGCAGAGCAGCCTGCTCGCGGAAGAGGTGGAGCTGGTGGACCTGGCTCTGCACCTTGCGGATCTCCTCAAGAGCGAGCTTGATCTCGGCAACACCCTCGATCTTCTTGAACCACGCATCCAGGCCGTGGACATGGACCTTGGAGTTGGGCGATTTGATGTGAACCTTGACAAAGTCCCAGGCAACGAGATCGGCCAGGGAGAGCTTGCCGGCCGAGGTGACATAGCCACCCTTGGCGACGGCGTCGGCGATGCGCTGGGCGAGCGTCGAGATGACGTCGGTGTCGGCGTCGGTGGCCTTGCGGATGCTGTCGATCCAGTCGTCGATCTCGGCCTGGACCTTGGGCGAGAGCGCCTCGTAGTAGGCAGCACCGTGCTTCTCAAAGGCACGAGCAAAGTAGCGGACGATCGAGGACTTGCCCGAGATGGTCTGCTTGGCGGGCGTGAAGGCGCCGGCCGGGATATTGAGGAGCGAGTCCTTCGAGATCAGATCATAGTGCAGACCGGCGCGGAAATGGTGCGGACCAGCTGCGCCCTTGGAGGCCAGATAGTAGGCGGCCACCTCGGCAAAGGCCGGCTGGTTCACGTTGAACAGGAGGTAGAAGGTTGCGGTGTGTGCTTCGAACGACATTGGGAGCGGATGCGAGTGCTGGAGACGGGCCAAAAGGCGGAGTGGGGCTGCTGGACGGAAGGCTTGGGCAGCGAGGTGGCGGGAAAGCGGCTGTCTGGAAAAGGCTCGGGATGCTGAGAGTGAGAGCAGATCCTTGATCATCAAACGGCCGGCGGCAGGTCCGAGCACAAGCTGGGTCCGGTGGGCGCAGAGATCGGGGGGAAGATCAGGGACGGGTGCGGCGGCGTGATGCTTGGGATCCGCAACGGGTTATCAACCAAATTTCGTCGATCCCACTTTTTTTCGGCGGACGGTGGCACAGACACACACACACTGAGCAAGCAGCGTCACGGACACCGCCGTCGCACGCGTGTGACATGCGCATGCAGTCTGTGTGTGCCCGATAAGCTGGGGCCGCCTCGCCCGTGCGACACACGTCACACCGCGACAACATGCTGCGCACGCGTCACGTTGGTCGATGGATCGAGCCGAGTCGAGCCGGATCGAGGCAGAGCGATCCGTCCTGGCTGTGCCGCCGACGCGTGCGTTCCCACGGGGCGACGTCACTCCCCGACCGACGCCAGCCCACCCAGTCATCCATCCGATCGCTTCTCGGCCGCCCGTTTGTGTGATTCGCTCGCCGCATCAATCCCGGGCTGCCATATACTGTGTCTCTTTCTCCAGTTTGTCCGCCTTGTCCATCTTTGTCGGCGTCATCGTCGAGGACAGCTCCCCTCCATCAACCCTCGCCTATCCCCGTTCCCCTCGATCACGTCTCGTCAGGACAGCGCCGAAACTAGAGGGCCCCGGCTTTGCCAAAGACAGGCGGTAGAAAGCAAGGCACGCCTCTTTTTTTCCTCCAGATCGATGCACCTCTGCCCAGCCAAGATCCACGCAGGCTCAGATAGACGGATCCTCGAACGGATCGGCCAGCCATTGTATCTCTGAACTTGCTCGACAGCAACGCTTGACACGGCAACAGCCGCAGCCAGCTCTTGTCGCTCCTGCAGTGTCAGAGTACTTTCTGCGGCCCAAGAGGTTGAATTCTTCCACGTCCGATCCAGTTGGATCGCTCTCTGGCTGCACATCGCAGCGCAGCGCACAGCCAAGCCATTGAAGCCAAGTTCAGCTCTCCGCACCTGAATCCAGTCCTGTACCCTCCGACTTTTGTCGTGCGCCTCGCCCACGCATCATGGGAAACTCGTCCACCAAGGCCGAGCCTCCGTCGCCATCGCAGACTCAACCGTCCCTGCAGCACCAGCTCAGCAGCCGGTCTCAGCGGTCGCCATCAAACGTATCCCCTCACTCGCCTCGCCACTCGTATCCACCTGCGAATCGCCCCCCGTACGCCGGCTCTCCACACCAATACCACCACAATGTGTCCGGCGGCAGCACCGAGACCGGCAAGTCTCCGAAATTTGCCAGCCAGTCGAGCTATACGAGCCCGCCGGGCTATACCAACAAAGCAGCGCTCGCTGCACGCATGGCGGACGAAACCGCCTATGGTGTTGCCACCCGACAGCGGATACCGGCTGCCTCAAACTCGCATCTAGCCATGATCCAGGAAGTCATTGCCAAGGGCGAGCCAATGGCATCATCTTTCAGCCAGGAAGAGCTGCGTGCGGCACGCACCATGCGGGCAGGCAGTATATCGGAGCGATCGATGCATGGTAGGACCTACTCCTGCAACGAGGGCGTGGATGCGTCCGGGTGCTGTCGCGCAGACTTGGCTTGGATCATCTGGATCCGACCCCACTGGACTCAACTCGAAGTGATCCAGTTCCGATTGCATTCCACCGGCATCGAGCCGACATGATTTTCTCTGGAGCGCCTGACTCACTGTACTGCTACTCGCCCCGTCCTGGGCAACAGGCGGCATGCAGCGAAGACGAAGTGGCAGCGTGTCGTCGCTCAGCTACTCAACAGCAACAGACTATTCGATACAAACCTCCGACAACTACAACAAGGTACGTGCCAGAGCCGACGCTCGGCAGCCGGGTGTGCACAGCTTGGCTGGACCCTTGGTGTCAACTCGCTGCTCTAACCCGAGCGCAATGGCGCCGTCTCTGCTGTAGATAAACATCCCTGCTTTCGATAAAGAAAAGTTCAAGCAAGCAAACCGAGTAAGCTCTTCTGATCAGACCGTTGCTCCCGGCGACAAAGTCCCAGTCCGGTGATGCACAGAGGTTTATCGATCGTGGGCATGCACTCACTTGTGATTTATCGGAGCAGGGACAAGTCCAGAACGAGCTCAAAGATACCGAGGTCGCAAACAGGTACGGGTGGCTGTCGCTGGAGTGTGCCTGGAGTGTCCCTGGAATGCCGTGTTCTACCGGAATAGAGAACCTCTCAGCCCAGCCGCACCAGCACATTTGCTCATGTGTGCGATACCCCGACACACTTGCGCAACTGCACCGCACAGGCCGATCAAATCCACGACTCAGAGCGGCGAGGGCGGGGCCCGTCGCACATCCATGTCCAACACGATGGTCGGCTCAATGTTCTTGGATGAAGAAGACGAAAAGTTCATGGAGAGGATCCTGCACGAGGAGTTTGGCAACGCCGGCTGAGCGCATGCGAGGGCGATGGCTGTTCCACGGGGCACTGTCGCTTTGCGGCGGTGGGGTGGACTGCCGATGGCATAGTACCGGCGAGCACTGGGGCCGGATCGCCAACGGTTTTCACAACAGCACCCGCGCATACGGACCAATGTGGGCAAGTTCCCGATCCAGCACAATTTTCGACATTCTCTTCGTTCGAAGGCAACAATTCACACACCAACACGGATGCTGGAGCCAATGCAACATCCAACCTAACTTCGGGCAACCCCCCCCCGCCAAGTTATGCACTTACGTCGCACTTCCCACCCACTCTCGAATGCATCGTCTCAAGCACAGCCCTTGGATACCTGTGACGTGGAGTGCTGGACTGATACCAACTGCGAGCCGCCTGTCGGCGTCAACCCCGGATGTCCCACATACCCCGCAACGCTATACCTCACGCAGCCACACATCGCATTGGCGCCACATTCAAAGCCCACACTCTGTAGCAGTAGCGGTCTCGAGCGCACAGCTTGGCCGGAGTTCCCTTTTGATTCTTTTGATACCTTTGATACTTTTGATTCTATTTGTCTACACCATGTACATTTCACGATTGCATTATCGCCTTCTCCTTCTCTCTCTCTTTCTTGCTCTTGCTCTTGTTTTCTGGGATTCGCCTTCGCAGTCATTGGAGCTATTGTGGAAAGACCCTGCGATAGCTGTGGATACTCCCGTCACACAACAACTGCATTCCGACGAGCATGCAGACAGCTCGGAGCGACTCAGAGGCGGGCCCCGTCTGCTGTTGTGAAAATGGAAGAAGTTGATTGTATTGACTGGAAGAGGTGCCCACACCAAGGGGTGAGGACAGGAGATAGATAGAGGCGCATTGGCCATATGATCAAACATTGATCAGCAACCACGATGAACGATCGAATGGTCGAAATCCAAGAACGAAGTGATTGAGGAATCGGGATGGAGAAAGACAAAAGTTGAGAAGAGGGGGATAGGCGAGAGAGAGAAGGCACCGCCTGCGGTTGGCCCCACCGTTGGATCCGCAGTCCCAAAGGAAGGGGCAGCAAACCACACATGAGGTGCATGTATTAGAGGGGCGGTGTCTGAGAACATCATAGTCACACCCATATGTCGTGGAAGATGGGCGACTGGCGCTGTAAATAGTGGTTGGTCTAAACGAGACAATGCTGATGTGATTTTTGGAATATGGCGGGCTCGTTTCATGGTGATGCTGATGATTGCTGAACTACAGGCTTCTAGAATTGCGCCAGGAAGGCAAGCCCGGCAACCAAGAAAGCCAGGGACAGTCCGACCTGAGTGCGAGTCGAGCTGCTGACTCGAACACCCTGGGCAGCAGGAGTAGCGGTGGGCATGGTGGTGCCGGAGGCAGAGATAGAAGCGGCCGCGGATGTTGTCGACGGCAGAGCAGACGACGACGATGGGGCAATAGCGGCCGAGCGACCAACTCGTTCGGCAGTGGGATCGAGACCACGGCGGTAAGGGAGAGGATCATCCAGGCACTCGGCGACCGGCTTGAGTTTGTATCCACCAGACATGAGCTTGGGAATGATGTATCGAGCCAACTGAGCTTCGCGGTCATTGAGATCGTGCTCCAGGCCAATGGCCGGTGGACGACTGGTATCGGAGGCCCATCTGTCGACCTCGGACTTGACAGACTCGACGGAGACGGTGTCATCCCAGTCGGAAGAGTCGTTGCTCCAGATGACTGGGATGAAGCCGAGTCCGCGAATGACGTTGCGGCTCTTGGCATCGATCTCGCCGTATGGAGGTCTCATGTAGACGGGAGTAACGCCGATGATGTCGGTCAGGACCTGCGCGGTCCACAGGAGCTCGGCAACTGGAATGATGTTGAGCGGGTGAGCAACGGATTGCATCCGGTACATGCAGTCGCCCCCAATCACAGATCTCGAATGCTCGGCGGAGCAAGTGAGCGGCCGCAGCCCAAAGGATCATGCCTTCCATTGCTCAAGCAAGAGAAAGATGACGGGCTGGGCTGCGAGTTACGTGCGATGCAAATACATACCAATGCCGGCCTCGGTCAAGGTTGGAATGTGGGGATGGCTCCAAGTGTCTGTGTTTCATCAAGGCCGGCAGGTGTCGGTGAGCCGGACGGTTCCACATCATTCAAAACGGTAGCCCGCATTCCCTCGGTGGGGAGATCGAGGGCGGGCCAGAGGAAACAAGTGCACGAACAAGTGGGCAGATCATCAGCAGGGGTAAGGAGCACTTACGAATGGCAATCTGGTGGCCAAGATCAAAGGCACGCTTGACTGTGTTTGGAGCCGCGACGGCATTGGCGCCGATGATAAAGAAGGTGACGGTGATGTTTTGCTGCTGCAGGTAGTCCAGGAGCTGGTTCGTGGGGGCACCGGGTCCATCATCGAAGGTTTGGCCCTGGAATCGATCGAAGCGAGAGTTAGGACTGACCAGGACCAGGCGATGCAGGTGGTGGAGGAGCCGTGAGCAGAGCACCATCGCTGAACACGACGTTACGTTGCGGTCCGGGTGCGGGTGGATAGTGTGGCCGCACCGATACATGGGCATGATGGTGTGGAATGGAGGTGGCGGGAATGCTGGGAGTGGCCCGACTGCACATGCTCTTACCCATTCGCCAGAACGCAGACACTGGATGATGTCGGGTGTGTGGTCGGCCTTGAAAGTGCCGAGGTACTTGTTCCACTCGGGGCGGAGTGGAGGCACGCCGTAGTCGGGATAGGTCATGGTGAGGTTCACGCCGCCAGCGTGGATGCTGGCGGAGAGGGCACCCTGCGAGAGCATGGAAAGCAGAAAAGCTGCAGTCCCGAGGCCAAAGCAGCGCAGGTAAGTATGGGAAACGATCAGTGGGCCACAGGGAAATCGGTGCGATCTCGGGTCCATATCCAGGCCCCCAGCCGGAGCGGATCAGTTGCGCTGCAGACGCAGACTCACCGGACTTGAGCAGGCTGGAGGGCTGCATTTCGGCGGTTGATCCAGGACGAGGCGGCAGAAGGCAGAAGACAGACGGCTTTTTCCTTCGCGAGGATTTCGAAGCTCGGGCGCGACAGGAAGGCGGCTGGGCGAGACTTCTCGACGATTTTTTATATGCGTGCGACCGCCCCGGCGATACGTCCGGAAGCGCCGCCGTCGCGTTCATCCGCTGGCTGGCTTGTCGCGGCCCGACACAGCGTCCCGGGCAGTGTCCAGCGCTGTACATGTAGGCCACAAACACGGGCCTGGCCCCATGGGCGGCGGGGGTGTTGGCTATGTGCTGCCTGTGCTGTCTGTGTTGGATGTGTCGTCTTTGTCAGCGACTTGTGTGTACAATGCTCTCGGCTGTGCTGCTTGTCTGTACACCCTGTGTTGGACCCTTGCAAATGCGGCTGTCATCGCCCACAGTCTGTGTGCAGCACCGCCGCCAGACGCTGCGCCACACTGCGCGACTGTGGTGGCGGAGCCCAGGATTCCGCTGGGCGAGCAAGGGGCCCAGCACAGACGGCCGCACACAGAGTGTGGACAGTAACAGTGCGGAGACACGCGGCTGTACAGAACCGCCCCCCTCCGCGCGCATGGTTTTCGGGGCTGTCTTGTCGGGCTGGTTGCCGTCCGCAGAAGGTTTGGTTTGGCGGACATCGATGCATGTGGGGACACGCCTCCATCTGCCGACAAAAGCGCTTCTGCGGCCAACTCCAGCGGGAGGCAAGCCCGCTTCTTGGCGACTGGATGCACATGTCGCTCGGCCTGCGCCTGTGCTCGAACAAGCCTGCCAAGGACTGTGGATGTCGGCAGAACAGCATCGATGCATTTTCCCAAAGCCGGCCAAAGCCAAGCTTTGGCGACATGTGCATCTCTTCGCCAAGCATTGGATCGGGGTTTGTGGGTCAAGACCCTGTTCCGCCTGCCTCCACAGCGACAGCCCGAGCAAGTCCGTTCTTCCACATACGGCCAAAACTGTGTATTGGACTCAGAATCGCCACGGCAATGTCAGCACCAATGCGATTGCGTCCATGAGTGCAAGCGCACCCTAAACAGCAAGCCGGCCGGCCAAAGCCAACACATATGGATTCCCAGAAGCGTCCAATCTACCTCCCAAACATGGTCTCGCCCCGCAGATGCACTCTCCCGAGGCGCCCAAACACATTGTGAAAGCTGCCGGAAGCAAGTCCAGAGTCACTCTGCTGCTGCTGCTGATGCTGCGATGGCGGGTCGTCTGCGGTGACAGCATCCGGATCGCCCTCCACATGCATCTCGACATCGACAACAACTTCGTACTCCACCCAGCCCTTGTCCTTGTCGATCGAGCCCAGGTGCTTTCCAAGCTCAGACTCGAGAACCTGCTGCAGGCCGGGCAGCTGCTCGACGTTGCTGGCCGTGGCCCCAACAGCCTCGCCGCCGAACTGCGAGCTGTAGCACTCCTCTGGGCAGAACCACAGATGCAGCCGAGGCGGAGCAGTCTTTGGGAACCAGAACTTGGCCATCTTGTAGGCGTGCGACATCGGCAGGAATCCAATCCGGTGGATCCAGATTCCGAACTTGGCCTCGCCCGTGGGCTCGAATTCAAAGGTCCACGTTTTCTCGCACCACCGGACGAGTCGCAGGAACAGCGCCGTCACAATCTGGTTGTTGCCCGGCAGCATTGGGAACTTGCCGAAAGCAACGGCCATGGCTTCATCCGGCACCGAGCGGCCAGGAATGTGCGGCTTGCGTGCCTTGAGCGATTGTGCGATGAGCCTGAGGCAGATTTGGTGGAAGGTGCGGCATGTGGTGTGAACGGCCCAGAGGGCCGACAAGTCGAGATGCTCGAGCACTTGGAACCAGATTTCGTTCGGCAGGAAGCTCGCCTTTGCAGCGAGGCCGGCATCGATCGTCGCTGCTGGGACAGTCAAGGCTGGAGGATCCGACAGCGGAAGGGTGTCGGCAGAGTCGTTATCGTTGTCGGTGGTGATGTTGATGTTGGCGCTGAGGGCAAGTTCGGCGGGGTTCATGGCTGCGATGTGCCGATGCAGGTGAGTTATCGATGAACCGAATCGGATAGCGTCGACGTTTTTGACGACAACGATGGCTTTGACAAAGGCTTCACAGGGGCGGCAGAGAAACGACTGGCCTGGACGGGACTGAGCGCAAGTGAGAGGGATCGGAGAGAGGGCAGTTTGGTTCGATGCAGGCGGGATCGCCGGTGGTCAGAGCCAAGGAGAGTGGATCCGGAGAGTGGGAGAAGAGCGGAATGAGGCGAATCCGAGGACAGAATCCAGCGCAAGCAGCCTATCCGGGCCGGGCTCGCTGGCTTCATGGTGCCTGGGGAGTGCGCAATCGGCTGTCTTCATGGCCACAGAGAGCCACGCTCCCCGTGCCGCTCATGGACAAAGCCCGGGTCATGCCGGCAGCGTCGACCAAGGCGGCTGGGCTTGTCGACCGCCCCAAGCAGACCGCCCGCACAAGGATGACTCTGGTCTGCTGTCTCTGGGAAGAGCAAAGAGCACTCGCTGCGGAGCGGTCATGGGAAGATGCCGCACGGCATCGAGAGCGACGGTGCCTTGGCGACAATCGCGGCGGCCACTCGGGATCATGCAAGCCAGTAGTGCCGCAGGTGAGTAATGCTGCAGGTGAGTAGTGTCGTAGGTGTGTAATGTCGTAGGCGAATGATGTCGTAGGTGAATGATGTCGTAGTCGACGATCCAAGTACAGTCGACGATCCAAGTGCCTGCGACGATCCAAGTGCCGCACAGCCAACGAATGCGACGCTGTTGCTGCGAGTTCTGTCCTCTGCCCCCATCTCGCCAATCGGGCGCTTGCATCCAGCACCACCCAAGGCTCCCAACACCACCCAAGACATCGCAGGATCAAGCTCAACTAATGGCCACCGGGCACGTACCCTCCAGCAGCGACATCCGCACCGACGACGACATCCGCACCAACGACGATATCCGCACCGACGACGATACCGCCTATCTCTATGCCTTTGCCGACGACTCCATCCCTCCCCTCAAAGTGCATCAAGATCCGAGCGGATCAAAGTGGTCCGCCGGCATCGGCGCAACCGTCTGGGACTCGGCTCTGGTCGCCGTGAACTATTTCGAGCGACTAGCATCCGAAGGTCGCCTGCCGCCCTGCCATCGCATCGTCGAGATCGGCGCCGGCACTGGTCTGCTGGGTTTAGCCCTGGCCACCGTCATCGCACACTCGCCGGCATCGGCTCCTCTGGACGACTCGACTCGATCGCATCCTCCATCGCAACGGCAGCTTGTGCTGACCGACAAAGCGGGCACAATCCCGCTCCTGAACCACAACCTCACCCTTGCTCTGGCTCGAGACTCTGCTCTTGCCAAGGTCTTCCGCATCTCGACCGAGGTTCTGGAATGGAGCGATCCCTCGGTCTCAGACGGGCCCGTCGCCCGGCTCGCCCCGGATCTCGTTCTGATCGCCGACTGCGTGCACTGGCCCGAGCTCTTTACCCCGCTGATCGCCACCCTCGAAGCCATTTCCAGCCACGAAACCCTCATCGTCCTGGCCTACGAGCGCCGCAACTTTGATGTCGAGGTCGAGTTCTTTGCCCAGCTGGGCAAAAAGTTCTCGTTCGCCCATGTCCCAGAAGACAGCCAGGGCTACGACTACCGCTCCGAGGACATCTATCTCTTCACCTGTCGCAAGCGGATCTGAGTGGCATATTCTACATGCGGCCCAAGTGGCCCACCATCACCAGATTGCGCAGCGAACGACTTGTCTGACCCGACGGTCGACGTCGAGAAACCACAGAGCCATCCAGATGATCGAATATATATTGTATCTCAAGACTGGGCTCCCTCAAACTGAAACCAGGCAGCGGCTGAAGTGCGGAGGAGCACGAATAGGCATCGGGTTTTGCTTTCTGAACAGGCTCCGCAGAAATCCCGTGGCCAGCGGACCACTCAGAGTTCACGAATCACCATCGAGGCTGCTCAGATGCGACCATCCATGAATTCCCATATTGCACGTCTTGCTTGGTGTATGCGCATCCTGCAGCTCCAGCTGTCTGACCGATGAGGGAGGGCAATGTGCGTTGTGGTGCTTCGATGTGTCTCGGCTTGTCCCATCGCTTCACACGATTCCTGGCTCACACCTCAGCTGATTTCGACTGGATGATGCCGGCCAGAACAGCCTCGCATCGCTGTCGAGGAACGAGGAGCGTTGGCGAGTCAGTGGGCGCTTGGGATCTGCCATGCGTCCTTTGCCTGCCACCGCGATCTTTGCATACTTTTCCCGCTGCAGTCATCAACCACCATACCTGCAGAACCACTTTGCGGTTTGGCTCGCCGGACAGCTGCATAACGGCACACGCCAGCGCCGCGCCGAGTGCCTCCAGATCGGCCACGGACCAGTCCTCGGTTGAAAGCAAAAGTTGGTGCTTGAACTGCTCCAGTTCCTCCGGATCGATGGGTGTGTATCCCGGCACACACTCTTCAGTTTCGATACCACCACTGCGAGCACGCCCAGTTTCAAGGATGGGGGTTGTGACAGTCGCCGGTTTGACTGCGAGAGCGTGAATGCTCGAGGAGTGACCGATTCCTTGCGCGATCTCCACGTTCGGGTTTCCAGCAGCGGTCGCCGACTCCAGGTCCATAGAGTCGATCGGGGGCTCGTCCCTCTCGTGGTCTGTTTCGTACACGAGAATGCCATTGCCAGGCACGTCCTCTGCAGAATCCATCTCATCGGGCGACTGATCCCGAGACAAGCCCATAGCTTCGGACAGAAGTGCATCTGCATCATCCCGCTTGTTCGGCAGTGGTGCAAGCTGCTTTGACTGTGATTGTAGCTCTACTGTCAGTACCAACTCGGCTACTGATGCCGACTGTAGCTCGATCTCGGGTACAGCCACAGACACAGATTCCGAATTCTGCTCAGGTTCAGGCTCAGGCTCAGGTTCGGGTTCAGGCTCAGGCTCGGCCGTTGCCGAGGTCTTTGCGGCGATTCCAACACGGCTCTCGCGAGACAGATCTGTGATGGGCGCAACAGGTCACGGTGAGTCTTGCATTCTGCTATCCACAGAGGAGCGACACAAACTGCACAGTCATCCTTGCTCGCGAGAGGCGACACTGACCCCGAGATCTGCCTTTCTTCCGTGGCTCCTGGCGCTGCCGCTCCTCCCACTTTCGCAGCAGTCGCCGGCGGATCATCATCAGCTTCGAGTCCTCGATCAGGTCCTTCGGGATAAAGTCGAGCATGAACCGCGCCATGTCAACGAGCTCCTGAGCCTAGAGCGATGTGCGGATGGAACGGTGGGCTCTGGTTAGCTTCGCACTCACAGCTCGAAAGTCCGGTCATCGGAATCTATCACCTCGGGAGCCGCCATGGCGCTTGGGGACCACACTCGATCAACATGACGCTGACACGCCACCATCGCATCCGCATCTCTCGGCGTCCAAATGAGGCACTCAGATACACATGCAGTACGTACTGCCTGGTAGACGGGGCTGTCGTGGTTGTTGTAGGTCCGAGCGTTCTCGAGAATGAGGGCAATGTCGTCCATGTAGCTCGAGGTACTCCCATACTCGTTTGCATCGATCTTGAACGCCATTGTGCTTAGATCCATGGGCTTCTTGATGACGGCGTAGTAGTCTGGATAGTCCTGCTCGTTGACTGCGTTCTTGAACGGCCGGAAGGTGCTGCTCTTCATCAGATCTTTATGAATCGTTCGCAGCTCCATTCGCAGTCGGAGGCTAACATATTCGTCCTGTTCGCGCAGCGCCTGGATCTCGGCGGCGGTAGGTTCGGCCGGGGGCGGTGTCGGGGCACGCTCCAGAACAACCGGCTCTTCGGGAAGAGTCGACCGAGGAGTCTTGTGCTTGAGAGCGCGTGGCGGTCTCTGCAGAGCTTGGATCACGTCGTGGAAAAAGTCGTTGCGTTGATTCTGCAATGGCAGCACGACCGAGGCGCCAATGTTAGCTGGCTTCGTCGCGGCGGCTCACCGATAAACAACTATGTGCAGAGAAACATCCGACTTCTGGCCTACCATGTCTGGAGACGCCAAAGCTATCACCATCTTGCCAACCGCGGTGCCGTCTCCCCAGACGCCCGCAAAGATATCCAGCAGGTCCGATGGCAGCTCCTCGATGTGCTTTTCACATGTGCCCAGCACAATGATCGGATCGTACGGATCGCGGTTGAGGAGGGACACAAGGGTGTGGCGACAGAGCTCGGTCAGGGTTTCCCACCAGCGGTCGATCTCGGGGATGTAGATCGCTGCCGGGCGGTGCCGCCGGAGTTCGTTGATGTACTGCACAATGGCGGCTTCAGGGCTCTGTGTGCAAGCCGTAGGGCACAGTCGCGGTTGGCGATGGCGGACAGGTGGTCGGCATCAAGGTGGAATCAAGACAGGATCGAGTCAGTATCCAAGCTTGTAGCCTCTTCATTTCGGACCACCCGCGCGTCGGGAGCAGAGTTAGGCCGGCCCAAGATCCGTGGGAGGCACACATGTGTGCTTCCTCTCACCCGTTCACGTACCCGGCCGCTGTCGATAAGAATCGTGGCGAGATCCATGCCCTGGATGTACACGCGTGACTTTTCCATGGACGCCAAGATGGCTGGTCCAATGTACTTTTGTCCCATTCCAGCCGATCCTGCAACCAAGATTCGCGGCGCAATGCTTCTGCAGTAGAGCGAGATGTCGTGCTGGAATGATGTGCCTGGGTTGCTTGGGAGGAGCGTCGTATCGTCGTCGCTATCACCACTCTCGTCAATGTCGCCTGCGCCAGCTCTGCGCAGCTCATGCGCGGTGGAGCCGTCGTGCCGCGCTGTGTTTGATTCGAGAAGGGGCAGGATCGTCTCCACGAAAGCGGTTACGATCTCAAGCTGCGAATCCAACAGTGGCTTGAGCTGTTTGGGTAACGGCTGTGCATATACAATTGCCGTGCGTTGGGTCGATGGCAGTATCTCTGAAAACGTGATTTGCGGATGGCGAGTAAGAAGCGGGACGAGTAATAGGCGGGACGGTGCAATCCATGCAGATGGCGGGCCACAGCATCGACAGCATCGACAGCATCGACAGCATCGACAGCATCGACAGCATCGACAGCATCGACAACATCGACACACTTACTCCTCAAACTCTCTGCAAAATCGCATCTCTTGACCCGGATTTGGTTTGGATCGACGACAAGCTTGTGATTCGACTCGTACACCTGCGGGAACGAGCGGCGGATAGCATGGAGGGCAGCCTCGGTGCACAGCGCCTGTGGTCATTGTCCGTCAAATATCCGCGAAGGGTCAGCTTCTGAGTCCCCTGACAGCGACACGCGGCGACTGATTCAGATCCAGATGACGACCAAGGCCGCCTGCATCGCTAATCATCGCCACTGTTGAAAGTTCTTTCTGATTTGCGAATCCTTCGTCGAGACCATCCCTTACCTTCACATCGGCGCCACAGTATCCCCGGGTGCTCACGACTAGCTCATCGATCAGCGAGTCTCTCAGCGGCGGGTTCCATTGCTTGGTCGAGATCTCGAGAATCTTCTTACGAGCCGCATCGCCGGGGAGAGGAAAGTAAAACTCGCGGTCAAACCGACCGGGCCGGCGCAGAGCGGGATCGATGGCATCGATGCGATTGGTCGCGCCGATAACAACGACCTGGCCTGAAGTAGACCCAAATCGTGCACGTTGGAGGAAACGGCGTGCGTTGGAGGAAACGGCGTGCGTTGGAGGAAACGACGTGCGTTGGGAGTTAATAGGGGCAATGGTAACCATGCGCAGTCCCTTGGCGACGAGCATGGTTCACTCTTGGTTGTGGGCCGGCCTCGGCACCGGGGCAGAGTCGCAAAATCTCACCTCGGCTGTCCAATCCATCCATCAGCGCCAGCAGCGTCGAAACAATGCTGGAGTGGACTTGATCCTGCTTGCTGGAGCGTACCGGAGCCAGTCCTAAGTGCCAGAGTCGGGAGTGAGTAACGCGATGCGAGACTATTTGCCTGCCAGAAATCGGAGCACACTTCAGCCAGCCGCACAGCACATCACATCCAAGGGAAGGTCAGAGTCGCCTACTGCCCTCGTGCGCTCACCATCGATCTCGTCGAAGAATATGATGCATGGCTGCCACTGCTTGGCTTGCTCGAACAGCAGTCGTAAGCTCCTCTCGGCCTCGCCGACCCACTTGCTGAGCAAGTCGGCGCCTTTGCGTAGGAAAAACGCAACCTTCTGGTTCGAGCTCGAGCAGCTGTTGGCCAGGGCCCGGGCTGAGACGTATCAATGGCCAGACGAGTCAGCACGGACTGGGTGTTCACTCGGGTTATGATCCCTGTGGGCTGTGGTGACTGTGGGACTGTGGCTCGATGCGCTGACCTTCATCCAGCCATGGTTGCATGTCAACTCTCGACTAGACTCGCGACGATGCTCTCACGTACCCATGAGCGTCTTGCCTGTTCCGGGCGGGCCGTGGAACAGCACGCCTCGAGGAGGGGTGATGTTCAGGGTCGAAAACAGTTCTGGATAGAGCAGCGGCATGACAATCATCTCCTTGAGGGATCGGATGTCTGAGAAATAGACAAAGTCGCGTTAGAACCGAATAAAAGGAATCATATGGGTGCCATGCGATGTTCGTATGGTTGCCATGCCGGATTGTGCAGTAGATGAGGAGATGGTGCACATGTCAGCACGCGCGGCCCATGGATCCCAACAACACTTACGTTCTTGCAAACCACCAATATCGTCGAATCCCACCTTGCCGACGTCGATGGGATCTGTATCCGAGTTTCCTGGAAGTTGTGCGGTTTCAATCAGTCAGACATTCGCGTAGGCTACTGGTGACAACTTAGGCACCTGCCCGGCCGTTTCGATAGCGCCCGTACCTGTTGCGCCGTATCGCATGTCGCGGCAGCTCTCGAGTTCCTTCCTTTCACCTTCTGAGAGCCCTCCCAGCCTCAGCAGGACGTCCTGGGCCCTCTGAATCTCGGCCATGTTGATGGGATTCATCGATGCCGGTGCCCCGGCCGAGCGCGAGCCGCCGGATCGCATACGTCCGATTGACTCTTCATCATCCGACTGACGCAGAGAGGAATGGGTCGATGTCAGGGCAACCGAAACGGATCGAGCCATACGCAGCAGGCAGCAAAGCGGTGGGCGCGGTCTGATGGAGCAGTGGCCGCCATACAGGTGCGTCAGGATGTGCACTGCGGCGGCAACTGCAGATGGCCTACCGAGTCGTAGAGGCGTCGAGGCTTTGAAGAGTACCGTCCTGGTCGGTAGCTCACAAAGGGATGGTCGTATCCACCGTATCCTGCCTTGGACTTGCGGCTGTTTGCTTCTGTTGGAGCTGCCTTCTTTGGAATATAGAATCGGCTGTAGTCCACGGCTCGTCCCTCGCGGCTCCGCAGACGAGTAACGCGGCTCTCCGGAGGCTCGCGATCTGGCAGGGCATCGAATGCTTTCAGCGAGTTGCGGGTCTGCCGGCCCGTGAACGGTATCGGATGATCCTCCGAGGAGCGGCGACTGCGAGAGCGCTCGGACTTGCGATCGTGAGAGGCGCCCGGGCGGGCATCGTACAAGGTCTTGGAAAAGATATCAGTGAGAGAGTATCGAACCTCGCCGCGCGGACGGAGCCGTCGTCTGCCAGAAAGAGCCGGGTCGTCTCTTTCCTGGACATTTGCATCGACCGAAGCATCGCCACCAATGTCGCTCTTGCTCGAGCCAGCCTCAGCATCGTCCTCGGCTTGACTGTCGTCTGCATCTGCATCTGCATTAGCCTTGTCGTCGTCGTCGTCATCGTCATCGTCATCATCGTCGCTGGGAATGTACTTTTCGTTTGAGTTATGGCGTTGCCGCGGTGGTGTGGGGGCTGTCTCCTCATCCTCTTCGTTACCGCTGTGGGGACCATTCGACTCGTGCTCAAAAGATCGATCCGGGTCATGATCCGACTGGCTGGTGCTTTGAAGGGCTTGCTCCGGCGACGCGGGACGATGATGCTTGGAGCCGTCTGACCTGGACGAGCGATATGGAGGGGGTGATTCTGAAAGGAAGGGCACAATGTCAAGCCGGTGTTCCCCAGCCGGCGGCGAGAGGCAGATCCCATTTCGCACACATGCATTAAGATGCAAGGCGAGTCGAAATGGAGTATTGTCAAGATCGGAGCGAGAATGGCGACAGGCTGAGCGGGGAGCCGCGGGAGCCATCCATGTGGAGATCGAGGCCGATCCGTCACAGATCAGGAGGGCAACACAAGGGACAGTGGGATGCACCATGGAACAACAACAAGAGATACCGTTTCTCGGGATAGGTCATCGAGCCAAGCAGAGCTGGATTGCTGTTCCGTCATGGCGTCGATGCGATCCAGCATGAGCAGAGGGCTGGTACTTACTGGCGAATGCTACAGACTTGCGGCTGATCTCATCTCGACTGGCACGACGGTCGTCGGCTGGATCAACGCCGTTGGGTGCTTCATCAGTGTGATCGTCGATAGACAGGCTGAGCTTACGCTTTGCTCCGCGGGTTCGGCCGATCGAGTCGTAGGAGATATGATCCTCCAGATCCACGCTGTAGCTGCGCCTGGACGACTGGTGATAGCTCGACTCCGGGGGATCTCGATGCCTGGAGCGGCTCTTCTCGGCAGCCGAATTGGCCTGTGACGACGGCCCCGATGCTCGCGATCGGCTCTGGTAGGAGGTGTAAGGATCATAATGCTCGGGCGGCCGGCTGATGCGCCCGGTTCGGGTGACGGCCGGTTCGTGGTGGATGGGATCGGCACGAGCTTCGGGTGAGTGATCGCTCTCAAATGAATACAGCTGCTCTCGCTTTGGGCGCTTCTTGGGCGACGAAGGCTGATCTAGTGAGTAAGCCAGTCGACTGACGGGCTTGCTGATGCGTCCGCTCTTGGTGACCGATGACGGAGCCGGGATGACAACTGCAGTTTGATCGAGATCATCGTCGCTGTTGGAGTGGGCATGATGATGGCCTGGCAAGGACGGCCTGTAGGATCGACCTTTTTCGTGGGAGTGCCGACGGCCTCCGGTATGAGCCTTGTGCTCGGGCGATTCACCAGAGTCGGCGTCGCCAAAGTCGGTGGACATGACTGCCTCGTTGAAGTTGGTGACCTTGAGCTTGCGGATACGGCCAAAAGATGACGGTGTGGCGTGGGTGCTGCTGTCTTGGTGACCCATCATTGCTGCCGAATGCGGATGGAGTGCGAGAGCGTAGGAGGTCGATGCGGACAGAGCGGATCGGCAAAGGGCCGAGTCAGACCGAAGCGGTGGAGAGGCTGACGATCCAGGGGGGTGGATTGGAGGAATCGAAAGAGCGGTGGGGCAGTGGGCCGAGCTTGAAGCGTGGCGAATGCAAACCAGGCCAGCGACCAAACTGCGAGCCAGCTGGGCCGGGCAGGGAGTAGCGAAAGAACAGATGCAGGGACTGACGAGGCCAAGGCGGCCGTGAGATGGATCAAAAGAGCAGGATCGCCAGCAGGGCCGCACCGGGACCAAGAAGGCAGCAGGGCCAAACTCCGCACGGCCGTTGTCTGCCCCGGCGGCCGTCCGTCGCAGTGATCGCAGCGATCGCAGAAACGAGCTGGACGCCGTGGCTTTGAGTCGGTGGCCGTGGCTATATCGATATGGGGAACTTCCATCCGCAACCACAGCGCCGGTGCAGACAGGAACAGCCGCAGTGTTCAGATCGATCGACGCTCATGGAGATTCCTTGCGCATCCCCAGTCGGATTGCTTTGGGCGTTTCCAAAATGAAATGGGACACCCCGTTGGGCCATGAGGGTTATTTTCTGTGACCTGAATACACCCACCCACTCATCATAATCATGGCCAAGCACAGCACCCTCGATGTCCGCATCGCTGCACTGCGACCGGTGGTCTTCACTCGGAGGCTGCCAAAGTGATCTGTTCTATTTCTTATGGCATAGTTAGACGCATGCCATCGCATATTACGCTGACAAATGGGTTGTGGGCAGGTGTCCCATTTCCCCCCTAAATAAATTGTATAACAGATACCTTAGAATTCTCATTCTCATCGAGCTTGCCATCGCAGCTGCACGGACATGGCTCGTCAGGGAACTCCTGGTCCCTGTCCGGCTCGGCTCGTGGGAAGTGGGTCCATCAAACACCCAAAACCGAGGAATGGGGATGTCTTTCCCAGAGAGGTCGCGGCGAACTCGAATAAAAGACAGTACTCCATGTTCTGTTCGGAATGCATCAGGACATGCCTCTTCGAAGTGCCAGCCTGTTCGTGTCGATGGGAGCCTGTGTCTTACGGGCGGCTGAGAATAGCTGATCACCTTACTGCGCTGACGTCCTGGATCGGGTCCGTCTCCGTACGGCACCAGATCATGCGTTTGGCAAGGGCCAGCGCCGCTGGCCGATATATCTGATGGGACCGAGTCCGGGTGGTACCGAGTGCAGAATGGGGGTGGGCTGGCGAGGGACATGATGGACATGGACAAGTTGGCTTGGCCGCAGCATGATCCGGTGACCCCAAGCCTTGCTCCCGCTGGCACATCTAACTTCCAGAGGTGGTCCCTGTTGCACGTAGATGACATCAAGCAGCCTTGCCGCAGTGGGACATGTTCTCAAGTCGCTTCCCCGACGACCCGGAGCACGGTCTGTTGTGCTGCCGCCCATCCTCAGCCGCAATTTACCCCGATTCCCAGAAGTGTACGCGTTCAATACACGGCATGCTCTCTGAGCAACATGGAACATGCGATCAGCGGACGGGTCATTCGCTCCCGCTGGTTGATCTCTCAATGGCTCATGTCTCCGTTCTCTGCAATGGAACCTGTCAGCAGCACACTTCCACTCCATTTCGCCCACTCCCACGCACGGCATCCCCACACTTGCTCTGGCTGTCTCACTTCCGGCTCGGAAGCACCGCCAACCTGCTGATGCCATCCGACCGACCGACCTCTGGAATATAAAAGGGCCTCGCATCTCGCTTCTTCTGGGCCTCACCACCGGCACACCCGACTCCCGCTCAGAACCAGCCTTCTAGCCTCCGACCTCTTCTCCCTCCTCTCCTTCTCTCGCTCATCTTGTTCAGCTCTACCACCATGCTCGTCAACCTCGGCTTTGCTCTGACCGCCCTCCTCGCCCTCTCCGGAGCCATCGAGGCTGCTTCCGTCTCCAAGGGCGGCAAGTGGGACAAGTACCGCAAGTCGCTCGACAAGGTCCTCGGCTCTGCCGAGAACACGGCCAGCATGTCCAAGGACGCCAAGACCATGTTCCAGGCCCATGTCACCCAGCGCAAGGACCCCGCCTTCAAGAAGCTCGTCAAGAAGGTCAAGAAGCACCCCAAGGCCAAGAAGAACAAGGCCGGCTTCACCATGACCGATGACAACATCGAGTCCCTGGCCACCGATGTCTTTGTAAGTGTCAAACAGTGTGCTGATCCGATCTGTCTGCATCCGGCAGCCGATGGCAGCTTGTAGTCGTTGCGGCTGGATTGCAGATCGTGCATCAAGGTACTCTGCACAAACGCCATCCATGTTCATCACACTCTGGTCATTGCCAGCACTGACTCTGATGCTTCTTGGCATACAGGGCAGCAACGCCTCTGATGTCCACACCGCTGCCGTCCGAGCTGCCATGCTCCCCGACTCGTGGGATTCCCGCGACAAGAACTGGGTCTCCTCAGTCAAGGACCAGGGCCAGTGCGGCAGCTGCGTTGCCTTCTCCTCGGCTGCCACCGTCGAGAGCACCTTCCTCAGCCAGACCGGCAACAGCATCGAGGTCTCGACCGCCGACATCTTTTTCTGCCTTGCTGCTGGCCAGGCTCAGTGCAGCACCGGCTGGCAGCCCAAATCGGCTGCCGATGCCATCTCCCAGAACGGCGTCGTTGGAGCCGACTGCTTCCCTTACACCGCCGGTAACGGCCAGGACCAGCAGTGCAACGATAGCAGCTGCCAGCGCACTGGTGGTCTGTCTGAAGCCTCGTTCGGCAGCGTCGACGAGATCAAGCAGCACATCATGACCTACGGCGCCGTCTTTACTGGCTTCACTGTCTGTGAGTACTCGACCGACCGACCGAGCAGGATTCTGCATTCAACTGGATGGACATGGCACTAACTCACCACACTCTCCCTTGCCCCCAACAGACCAAGACTTTATGAACTGCTGCACCAACAACCAGATCTACATGCAGCAGTCCGACCAGCAGGAGGGCGGCCACGCCGTCTCGATTGTTGGCTGGGATGAGAGCAAGCAGGCCTGGCTCTGCAAGAACTCCTGGACCACCACCTGGGGCACTGACGGCTTCTTATGGATCGGCTACGGCCAGGCTGGCATTGGCTCGACCGACCAGACCTATGGCTTCACCACCTCTGGCGGCAACTAAGCATCAGCTTCGTCTCTGGAAGACGTGCCCACTGCTTGTGTCTGTATGCTTCATTCCATCTTCCCTCGCTAACGGTCGGTCTGTCGCCGGTCACTCGACAACCTGACTCGTACTGTCCTTTATTCCATCTTCACAACCCCTAAACGGCTTTGGTGCCCTTCTAATGTAATATGATCAATCGCGGAAATTAGCCATACTATCCCGTCAATGTTTTGGTTTGTGCTGGCAGTCCCAGACAGAACGACTGGTGTATTGGTTGATCAGGATGCCCATATATATACCAGACAGAGGGCGCTGTGTTCTCCCTGGCAAGACCATGCGGGGCAGCCAGACGGTGCATCTGCACACCCCAGCATCCGTACCAACGACATGACTGGGCTGCTTCTGCCTGTTCGCACACAGCAACGGCCGTTCCCACGCCCTCGTTCGCTCTCGCTACTGGTCTCGCTCCCCGCCTCGTGCCAGCCGCGACCAGCCGACGCGCTCCGGTCGCACCAGTGTCCGAATAGGCAATGCCTTAAATATATTAATTTAATACCGCCTGGCCGTATAGAAGGCACCGCTGGCGTCGCGGCCCTGAGAGACGACATCTCGAAACGCTCCTCTCTGCTCGGCACGGCCTTTTTTCGCTTTCGCACCACCACCACCACCACCACATATCCCACAGCCAGCCTCAGAAATGGACAAGATCAAGGAGGTGAGCCAGACAGCCCTGTTGATGCCTGATGCTGTTCCCTGCGGCGTCTCGTCGGTCGTCGCTTTGGTTGCCGTGTCCCTGTTGTGCCCTCCCCTGCCAACCAACTCCCCCCCCCAGCAAGTCGGTGGCTCACTTGGCGGAAGCCCTGCCATCCGGCCAGGCTGTCTCTGGTCGGCAGTGGGTTTGGATGCCGCAGTGTCGCCATCGAGCCATCCAGAGTGCGCTGTCGTACTGCTCCGCCTGACCCTGCAGCCAGCGACTCGGGCTGCAAGCGTCTCGCTGGGCAGGCGATAGGCGTGGTTTGCCATCGGCCAGCCAGCGCCTTGGCTCCCAGGGCCGGCCGTAACCACGTCGGCAGTTGGGGGTCAACATCCGCTTGTGGATCTGGTGCTCGGCAGCGTGCTCACATCCCTCCCTGGTTATCCCGTCCGCAGAAACTCGAGAAGCTCAGAATCGAATCTGAGTCCAACAACACTCGTGCCCTGAAGGCCGAGGAGGAAATCAAGCAGCTGAAAAGCGACCTTGCTAAGCGCGAGACCGATGTCCAGAACCTGAACAACAAGGTCACTCTCCTCACCATGGACCTCGAGCGGGCCGAGAAGCGTGTTGATGAGGTAAGGATCGCTCTGCTCGCAAGCTGCCGGATCGATATGCCCCTCGCACCGGGGGCCCGTCTGCTTGGCGCCATCGCTTGCGTGTGTGCCCGCTGTTCTGGAGGCTCGATGGTTCTTCTGCGGTGGCTCGCCCTGGACCGCGGGTGTGTCCGGAACGCCGGATCAGGCGGTGGCTGAAGCTGCAAGTCGTACCCGAGGGCCTGAGTCACATCCAGGCAGATCTAGCTCTTGCCGGCCGTCCCCGTGGTTGATTCCGGGCGCCTGACCAACCGCATATGCATTTCGCCGACGCCACACACCCGCCTTCAGGTCAAGCTCAAGAAGGTCGAGGGCGATAGCCACGAGTCCACCATCGAGACCCTCCAGCGCAAAGTTGCCCTGCTCGAGACACAGCTCGAGGACAAGGAGAAGAGCCGAAAGGAAGCTGTTGAAAAGTTAGTATTTGCCTTAACGATATCTACTTTTGCCTCTGCATCTGTCCCCATAGCTGGTCCCCAAGTATGGAGCGTCCAGGCGCCGCGGTCATCCCTGTCGTTGCTGCTGTCTCCCAACCGTCGCCGCTCACCCGCCACCTTTCCCTCGTCTTGTCTACCCCCAGGGCCCGTGCTCTTGAGCTCCACGCCGAGCAGTTTGAGCGCAAGGCCAAGCAGCTCGACTCGGACAAGCTGGAGCTTGAGAAGAAGCTCGAGGAAGTCACTGCCAAGTACACCGCTGTCAAGCAGGAACTCGAGGAGACCCTCAAGGGTCTCGAGGACCTGTAAACGGACTGCCATCTGACTCATCCGCACCCCCCCCCAAGCTCTCGTTTGGTCTCTTCCTGTGATTGTCGGGCCCGGCCCGCCCACTCTCTTTCTAGCTCACGCAGCAGCATGTTTGGCTCGTGGTTGTCTATGACGAGGTGTGCGAGTCGTCCGGCACCGATAGCATAAACTGAGAAGTGTCTCATACCATTTTTGTTCAGCTTTCCCTCCATCTACAGCTAGAGTTGTCGGACCAAAAATGTGAGGTTGTGGTTGCCCCCCCCCTTTTTTTCGACGGAAAGGCCTCTTACGTGTGTTCTCTGAAAGCGTCCAAACTTTCTGTATTTTTGATCGCAACTTTGGTCCCCGCCTTCGCCTTTCCCCCCCCCCGTTTCTGGCAAATACAACGGAATGCTTCTCAGCTTTTCCACATCCGATGGTCCTGTTCCGTGGCTGATGCCGAGTGAGGACCCGCTGTTCGCCATCCGGATCGTTGCCCGACCAGCAAACCGATAGCCTGCTCTTCCAGTCCGTCCAGCCACCGGCCAACGCCCCAGTCCCTGTCGGCCTTTCATGGCATGGCGGGATGCCGCTGGCTGTCTCCCAAGAATCGGGCGGAGTCGCTGGCTCCGAACAACGGCTCGCCCGGGACAACACCCGCTGCTCTCTGTATTTTGGGCCGTTTTGTCGAGGGTGCTGTTCGTTACAACAGATTATTCTTGGCTAGGTTCTCCTTGGCCACGATCCGCACCACATCCGCAATGACCTTGCGGACTTGGTCTGTGTTGGTGGCAACGGTTTGGTGAATGTAGATCTTGCGGCTGGGAGCCTTGTTGGTGGCCAGGAATTTGGAGCCAAAGTACTCGCACACTGCCCGCACCTCATTCGGCCCTGGTGAGGACGGAAAGACGCTTAAGCCACAGGACAACAGGACAACAGGACAACAGGACAGCAGGACAGCAGGACAGCAGGGCACTGATGCAATCGCCCATGCCATCTCATCTCACCTTTGTAGTCTGGAAAATAGTCGCTCACTGGGATGCTGGTCAATTTGCTCGTCAGCACATCGATCTTGTTGAGAAAGAGAATGATGGCTGTCTTCTCAAAGAGTGGGTTGTTGCATATCCCTTCAAAGACCCGGAGAGACTCGACCACTGTAACAGTCCCGGCGGAAATGTGAGCGTAACCAACAGCGTCAGAAACAAGCGAGGCCCTCGAAAGTGCCACCTCCGGCTGCCGACGCTCGCCGATGCCCTCTTGATTGTCTGATGACTGCAACGTCACTTACTTCGGTTGGTCTCCTCGTCTTCAGAGCACACCTGGTCATAGGACCCAACTGCCGACATGAAGATCATGGCTTGGCAGTCATCAAAATACGCCATCCACTTGCGCCGCTCGCTGCGCTGGCCGCCAATGTCGAATATCCGGATGCGCACGGATTTGATCTCAAAGACGCTCTCGGTCACCGTCGTCGTCATGATCCGGACTCGAAGCGCATCGTCCGGCGTCGGCACAAAGTTCTTGGCGGTGATTCTCCGGATGTTCGACATGAGACTGAAATGGCGATACATTGGTGGCGGGACAAGTATGTATTGTGCATGTGGTTAGGCAGGGCCAAAATGCATTGACGATCGACAACCAGGGCTGACTGGTCGGAGACAGTCTCAAGCGGATGCAGTCGGGCTGACGAGCAGCCGGAGACTACATTTTATGCGCTCAGCACCGCATCCCGGCCGCAGTTGGTTTGCGATGCCGAAGGACACACGAGCAGGGCAAGAGCCCAGACTTACTATTCACACGAGTCCAACAGCTGGAATTTGTTCGATTGCTTGAAGCACCTTTGGATGCCTTCGTCGCTCCACAGGCACTCTATGGCTTCAATCTGATCGACCGACATATCCGTCTCGGGCGAATAGTACCTCGCGCACGACCGAACGACGGGAACACATTTCTACTCCGGTTGGTCGTTTTGTATTCGACGAGGACGAACAGGAGATCATTTAACTTGGAGAAACTGTGGCTACTGAGGCAAGCTCTGTCCGCCGAGCAGGTATTCCCAATACTCGACAATCCATTCGCCGACATAAGGCTGTCGAGGAAACCCAGAGCACCGTCCTCACCATGCCTCGCTCGCCTTTAACAACTCTACGGAGTCAAAACGGATATGCGTACCATGGCTCGATCGGGATCCTCAAATTCGATGTTGAGTGGTGTCATGGCGTCGATCAGGGATATCATCGAGGTGACCAAGTTGCCGAGGGCACAATCCCGGACGACGGACAACTCGATCTTGGAGAATCCCGCCCCGTGGATGAGCTTGAACTGCTTCAGAATGGTGGATTTGCCGCTCTCGCCTGTCCCTGAAACGTGAACAAAAGCACCGAGCTTGAGCGTCTGTCACAGCCCTGGGGCCGAGATGAAAGCCCATCGACTCTCCTCCATCGAGTTTCATGTACATGAGTCGTTCCCACACCTCGTGGCCATATCCATCCCTCACGCGCAGATTTACCCAGCAAAAGCAACTTGACAGAGGGGTCCGTCGACAGCTTCTTCGCCTCGGCTTGTATGTTTTTGTCGATATTCCGGCTGTGATCCAGCTGGCTCTGGAGCTCAGGGTCCTTTGTGCACATCGCGGGATGCTCGGCGACGCCCTGGGCAGATTGAACAAGCGATAGGATGCAGAGGGGAGAGTATCGTGGGCGCACGCCGGGGTGCAAGCGAGCTGGTGGAAGCCAGTGGTAGCGTTTGGATCTCTTCTTTTTTTTTTCAAAGGACAGCTCGATCGCGATAACAGGAAGAAAGCGCCGCCGTCCGTTCGGCTGACTGATGTCAGTCGCTATTGCTCGGCTGAGCATCTCGGTTGCTCCTAGCGAGCAAGGCGATGCACTGCCAGATGCAATCGAACAAGTGAGCTGCCAATCATGTTTCCATCTTCACGACAATACCGGCGACACCTCGAATCCCGACTCTGCCCGCACAACGCTGTTGGGCTATTGAGCTCAACTCCTCATAACTGCATCTGATTGGCAAAGCACCAGCGATCGATCCGCACTGTGCCCAGCATGCCAATGCCTCGTTGGTGCTCGACTGGTACATGCGAAAGAATATTGACCATGATATCCAAGTCGACTGGTACCTTGATTAATGGTCCCAAGTGCAGGTGCTCGCAACGAGTGTACGGGACGGGCGAGGATGGGCATCTCAAGGTATAGAGCCGGTTGGCGAACGATTACCCAGCTTCCATAATCAATCGAGTGCCCTGGCGATGCGGGAGAGCCACACTAGCGGTACTATGAGGAGGCCCAAATACTGTGAAGGCGCCATTGCTATGCCAAGACACACTCTCTCTACATCCGACACAGTGCGGGGAACTGAGCAACTCATCCCGTACGAATCTGAGGAAAGGTCGGTGGAAGTGTATACTTGGCATACATATCCCTCCGCCTGGGCTGTCGAAACACCAAGACAGAGGATGCACCGCACATCGGAATCAAGGACCATCAGAGACTCGAGCGGGCCTGACATGCCAAAAGGAAATGTCTTGGGAGAAAATCCGCAGGAGCGTTGGAATTCTGGGTTTCCACATACCAGCCGAGGACAGCCCTCCAAATAATGATGCGGTCGCAGTCCTGATTGGCGCTTCATAATGTAGCTTCCGAACAGAATACCTGCGGGGCACCGACAGACATCCTCTGAGCCGCGGCCCAGAGTATATAGTGATCTTGGAGACGCCCTTAAGGTTTCCAATTCCCCTGGATCTCTAGCACGATACCAGACCATCCACCGAAACCGTAACCTTGCTTGACTGAGCCAGGGAGAATGAAGCATATCAGATTGTATCCTTTGAGGTTCCGAGATCCGCAGGTATGCATGACCATGGATCCAGCACCACACCGCCCTTCGTCATGACACCTCGCGCGGTGCTAGTGCCGTCCTTGACCCTTGCTTTCTCCACCGCCTTTCACAGATCGAAAGCGAATGGATGGCCTTCTCGGCAGTGTCTTGGAGACGTTTTGCTCTCAACGACACCGTGGCGATTGCGTACATCATGTTTGTAGCCTTCAACTGGCTGGTCAGCCAGCCAGACATCAGTGGTGAGTCGCTGCCGCTCGCTTGGGTTGATGCTGTGCTGTTTCCAGGGCCCGCAAACACAGCACCGCCGACGATGCTGAATGCATTTGGCTTGTACTCTGCCAGACTCTCCAGCTGTTTGCTGCCTGGTCTTGCAAGTCGGCTTGACCAAGATATACACTCAGAGTCCGAACTTTCGAGTTTGGATGTCCCACATCGGGCTCGTTGGGATCCTTGTCAGTCTGGCCTGGCAGACTGTTCGAACTTCGACCTACGTCAACACCCCAGCAACTGCTGGCATCATCATCAACCCGCACCATGTCGCCATTGTGTTTTCCATGGCAAGCACATACCAGGGGCGAAGCTCATCGATCCACCTGACCATGGGTCTGTTTGTGCTGCTGTCGCCTCTGATTTGGTATTTCACCAATCCGAATGTCTTCAGCAACATCCACGGATTCTCGGTCTTGCTCACGTACTGCAAGGTGGCCCTCACGGGCATGCTGGCGGCCTATGCTGAGGTGAGGGTGCAATGCCGACTCTTTGGCACGGCGCACTGGTGCCTGTGGTTGGTGCTGGCGTTCGATACTTTTCGCCGGCTCCCACACTCTCACGCATTCCAACGCACTCTCACGCATTCCCACGCACTCTCGCACACCATTCATCTTTCGTTTTTTTCCACTGAACCAACAACCCGCTTCTGCTTGGCAAACGGGTGCAGGACCTCAATCGCCGCGTGTCGTTCTACACTGCCAAGGAAATCATCAAGATGAAGGATGAACTCTCGCCTCCTCCAGCAGCAATCCTCAATGAGATTCCCTTCTACCTTGCGGACCGCAACATCGATACTCGGGAGTACATTCTGCCCATCGGCGACATGGCATGCATCCAGAACCAGTCGTGGAAGCAAAGACTATGGGTCTACTGGCGGACCTTTGTGATGATGCGTTTCATGGACGATACGCTGGAGATGGAGTATCGAAGGTGAGATGTCGCAGCCCGTCTTCTCTTCCATCCCAGCCAGCCCCGAGAACCGCCTGTTCCGATCAACTGACGTGCTCTGCACTATCGCCCTTCCCCGGACACACTCGCCGTGGCCAGAATCATGACAAAGAGATCGGTGTATCTCTATGTGACCACGACCGTCATCAACGTCGTTGGAGCCATCACCACCAATCTACTCTCGAGCTGGACACTGATCCAACAGGGAACTGCAACGAGCATCACCTTCTTGATCTACTTTCCAGTGGCCCTGATTGCACCAAAGCTGTTCCTGCTATCCTCCAAGATGCGCCGGGATCCCTGGGTGTGGCAGGCTGTGATCCTGACCAGCGCCGTCTTCAACATAGGCGGCTGGGTCCTGAACCATTTTCTCTTCATCAACAGCCAAGTTATCGACGATGCCACCTTCTTTCTCAGCATCAACTGTGTCGTCATTGCCACCTTTGCTGCTGGATCCCAGTCGGGCCTCCTGGCCATCTGCTACTATCCGATCCTGATCGTGGTGGTCATCTTCCATGTCTTTACGGGCATCTTTATAGCCACAAACACCATCTACAGCTACTTTGATGTGACGGCCATCCCGGCGACCTGCGCTGCCGCCGCCATCATCTGCGTGACCAGTGAATTCGAGTCCCGCAAGCTGTACCTGCTGGCCAAATGGTCCGAGGAGCTGAATCTGGCTCGCTCGCCCGAAGGCGGCTTCAAGAGCCCAAATGCACAGCTCATGGCAACAATCTTCCGGTCCAAGCACCAGAAGGCCAAGTCCAACACACTCAAGGCCCAAAAGAGCGGCACCAGTTCCGCCAGCTCCCAGACAACGATCATTGGGATGCCGGAGAGCTAGCCGTTGCTTTCAGCTTCCCCTCTCCCCCCCTTCCTCTCAGCCCCATCTGCGGATGCGCTGCCAGTTTGGCGACATTCCGAATTGCGAAGAGAGACCCTTGGAGCGACATGGTGTTCTGTCGCTGCTTTAGCTTGTCGTCTGCTGGTGCCAAACGAAATACACCGTCCTGTACCCCTGTCGCTGGCTGCCCCTGCCGGATGGCCGTGGTGGGCAACCCGTTTTCACCCCGGGGCATCTGGTCTGCTGCTGCCCTTGAACATGTTCTTCCTCCTCCGCAGTCGCATTTCTCCGCCTGGCGCGGCTGCTCGCGTCTCAAGCCTCCTGCTTCTCTGGATCTGCCGACGAGCCCAGCTGCCTTGCCTTCCCGAGATCTACCAGCGACTTTGGTCTGTTCGTCGACCCTCTCCCCCGTCCATCTCCAAGCCCTCCGACATGAACCAACTCTTCCGTCTCCCAAAGCCCGTCCTTCTTGCTCGCGGCCCATGTACGTGCTTGCTGCCCAGGGTTTGGTCTCGCTGCCTGATCGAGGCTCCTGATGAGATCCGGGCTGTCCGCGAGGTTCATGCGCTTCTTCATGGCTGGAGCACAACGAGAGCCGATGCCTCCTTGCGCAAAGTGTTGCTTACATCCCCGAGCCTGCTCCATGGTCCACGCATGCAGATCAGCGATGTCTGGCAGCTAACTTCTCCGCCGAGGCCAAGCCCAAGCCGTAAGTCAAGCCACACATGCAGCGGATCGCTCTGTTACCGGCCTGGCTTCAGCAATACAGCCACGGCTTCACGATCCAGGCGATCGGATAATCTAATTGAGCTCGCTCGTTTCCTACTGTTGCGCTACGACTCTACCACGTTGTCACCTGTTGCTGCCCTGCTGGGTTGCCTCGGATGCATGTTGTATGTTTTCTGGCTCCTTTCGGGATGCCGGTATCGCCCAACCCCCAACCCCCAACCCACGATCCCAATCTCCTCGCAGCCCCACTGCCATTGTTTTGATGAACATGGGTGGTCCTTCGACCTCGAAGGAGGTCGGCTTCTTCCTCGGCAATCTGTTTGCCGATGGCGACTTGATCCCCATTCCCTTCCAGAGCGTCCTGGCTCCTTGGATTGCCAGGCGCCGAACCCCCAAGATCGAGGAGCAATACGACCAGATCGGCGGTGGATCGCCCATCCGCTACTGGACCGAGCGACAAGGCAAGCTTCTCGAGTCGATCTTGGACAAGCAGTGTCCCGAGACAGGTGAGTGTTCATATCTGGCCTGCCGTCTGGCGGTTCTCGCTCGCTGGCTGGGTGCTCTGGCCTCATTTCTCACCGACTGCTGTGACCCGAACCCTGCCAGCACCCCACAAGTCATACGTCGCCTTCCGATACGCTCCTCCGCTGACCCAGGAGACCCTCGAGGCCATGAAGCAGGACGGCGTCGAGCGTGCCGTCGCCTTGACCATGTATCCTCAGTACTCCTGTTCGACGACTGGCTCATCGCTCAACGAGCTTCACAAGACCATGGATCGCTTGGGCATGAAAGATGCCTTTTCGTGGAGCATCATCGACCGCTGGCCCACCCAGCCCCAGCTCATCGAGGTATGTCGTTAGTATTGCCACCTTGGCCGCTTTGCTTCCGCACCGGAACCCTTTCTCTGGCTCACAGCCGCATCTGCCGCCCAGACCTTTGCCCAGCACATCGAACGGTCTCTGGCCGAGTACTCCAGCGAAGAGCGAAAGGATGTGGTGCTGCTGTTCTCAGCGCACTCGCTTCCCATGTCGGTGGTCAACCGAGGAGGTTCGTGATGCGACATCATGTCATGCTGCAATTGTTGCTGGGTTATTGCGGCTTCTGGCAGGAGACCTGGTGATATGCAGCGTTCGAGAAGACTTTCCGCCGTCTCTCCATGCTGCTCGCCATCGCCGATACGAGGGATCGATATCCATACGGCAGCATGAATGAGGCTCTACTGGTTCGCCTGCTCGTCGCTGATGCGATTTGTGCGTACGACCTCTCGACTGACGCCGTCTGCTGGAATGCGCTCCACATCTGGGGCCCGCCGGGCATATACCATATGACATCCGGCAGATCCCTATCCCCAAGAAGTCGCGGCCACCGTCCAGGCGGTCATGGAGAGACTTGGGTTTTCGAACCCGTATCGCCTGATCTGGCAGTCCCAGGTCGGCCCCTCCGCTTGGCTCGGCCCCAAGACCAACGAAGTCATCGAGGGATATGCCAAGCAGGGCAAAAAGAACCTCCTGGTGGTGCCGATTGCATTCGTCTCGGACCACATCGAGACATTGTTTGAAGTCGACATCGAATATGTGCATCTGGCCAAAGAGGTGCGTGTGCGTTCTGGATCGCAGAAGCCAAGCGACGTGAAGCGGAACTCGAGGATGTGCCCTTTGTGCCTGCATTTAACCGTGTCAGCCAGCGTCGCATCTGGCTCTTGCTCTTGTTGGTCGTATGCAACTCATTTGCATGGTGTGTTCTTACCACTCAGAACGGAGTCAACCTCAAGCGAGTCGAGTCCCTCAATGACGACCCGGTCTTTATCGACGGCTTGGCCAAGCTTGTCAAGGACCATCTCAGCACCGGCACCAAGGTGTCCACCCAGCTGGGCCTGCGCTGCCCGCAGTGCACCAATCCCAAGTGCGCCCACACCCGAGAGTACTTTGGGAAGGAATAGAGCAAAGACATTCACCGGTTCCATGTACTCTTTCACCTTTTGGCGGTTGGAAATCTGCTGCCGTCATCGCCGACAGCAACGTGAATTATGGCGACGCCTATGCCCTTGCATCTCACTCCCCCCCTCCTCCACTTGTGCTCACAGCAAGACGTTCGATCCATCACGACCACCGACATGAACCCGGTGCATATCCAAATAGATCCCGTTTGCTCGCCACGCGAAATTGCCGGGAGAGCTCATCGAGGAAACGGTCGCATGGACATCGAGGGAGTGGAGGAGCTAAAGCCCGCTGCAATTCTATTCGAGATATCAAGGCGCGGCAGGCCCACAGCATCATGAGCAGGGTGGCTGTGCGGTCTGGGACCGAAGCAGCCCGGGGAAACAGCCAGCTAACGCACTGCCCCTTCTCCTCCATCTCAAGGCGACACAGTCCGGAGTAGTATTGCAGCCAGAATGGGGCAGTGGGGGAGGGGGCTACAGCCCGACACGAAGCAAAACTTGCTTCTTCTTCCCCTGTCGCTTGCTTTTCGAGCGATCTTCGAGCTGAGAGTCCTCCTCAGGATCGTCGTTGTCGGCAGAGCCTGCTGGTCCCCACGGGTTGGATGCTGGTGCGGGAGAAATGAGGCCATAGTTTTGCATCACCCGGGTGCCATGCGACCCGGTTCGCATGTACGCGCTCTTGGTCGAAGTCTTGGTCGGCGCCAAGGCTGGATACTCGTCCTGGGCGCTGGTGCCACGACCAAAAGCACCGCCTTTGACCCGAGGCTCCGAAATGATGGCCGAGAATGATGTCGATGCTGATGCTGATGCCGCAGGCCTGGGCGTTGGAGTGGTATTGGACGGCACGAACGTCTGTGGGCTTGGCGGGGTCGGAGGCTCGCGCATCCTGTTGATGGTGTCGCTGGCAATCCGGTCCCAGGCGCCATCGTCGAGCTCGACAGCAGGCTTGGCATATCCACGGCCGGCGCTGCTTGCTGCCCATCCAGCAGCATTCACGCGCTGCTTGTTAGAGGCGCTCTTGATCACAAGCACCTTGGAGCCGGAGGGCGACGGCGGGCTGGGAGATACGGACGAGCCAGCGGTCGCAAGCCCGTAGGGCGCCTTGTGCTTGGGCGTGGTGGACTCGCTGATGCGCCGCTGCTGCAGACGGGGAGGCAAATTAGGCAAGTAGCAGAGCGCAGGTGTCAGAGGTGGTAATCAACAGTGAGGTGCAATGAAGGATGACCAGCATGCCGTGGAGGGTGGTCAGGATGCCGTGGAGGGTGACCGGCATGCAACAATAAAAGGTCAACCTTGCAAGACAGCCACTGTACAACGACAGGAAAGTCGACACAGCCAGGCCACACTCGATGAACAGACACACTACGGTCGTCCGGGCATGCTTTGACCTGCCTGCCTACCTTGATCTTCCAGTCGTTGAGGGCAAAGAGCATCTCCTCGCGCTTCGTGATGGATCCAGGACGGCCAAGACCATCTGCAGGCGCCGTTTCGGCCAGCTTTGTCCAGATGCGGGCGGCTTCGTGTTCGGCGTGATGCGTCTGCTTTCCGGCAGTCTTGCCCAATGTGGCCAAGTGAAGGAACCGCTCCAAGAGCTCAGCAGCCTGCATCTCGCCAGAGCGGAATTGCGCCAGCATTGCCTTGAACTGGTTGAAGCGCGGGAGATCCGAGCCAAAGAGCTGCTGGAGCTTTGGGATCAACTCGGGATCACCTTCCGCCGACCTGGACGATGCGGCGGCGGCGGCGGCGTTGGGGTTAGCATAGCTTGGTCCGCTCGGCGTTCGTTGAGAGCTCGACGATCCAGAGGCCGCGCTCGAGAGCGACGGGAAGTCTTCGGTCGAGCGCAGGTTGCTCCGGGCTTTCGATTTGGCAATCCATTCGGCAGGGGCCGCTGGGGTGGGAGTGGGTGGAGCCTCAACGACTGCAGCA
The DNA here is from genome assembly GCF_025602895.1 of Polychytrium aggregatum. Lineage (NCBI taxonomy): Eukaryota > Fungi > Chytridiomycota > Chytridiomycetes > Polychytriales > Polychytrium > Polychytrium aggregatum. The sequence continues at coordinate 305,284 of NW_026516240.1, forward strand.
GGCTCCGCCGGGGTGAGCTGAGAGCCGAATCCAGGGGGTGGTCGAATCCGTCCGCCAGGAACCGTGTTTGTCGATGGCGATGGCGTAGGTGAGTCCTGCGAGTGAGTCGAAACACTGTTGCTAGGCTGATCGGCCACGGGAGATGGGGTTGCAGGAGCCTTGCCCTTGCCACGGCCACGGGAGTTGGAGCCTGCCCCAGAATCCCGGTGGCCGTGGTCGCCGCCCCTTGCATGGCGCTCACGCGAGGCGCTGCCGCTGTAGGAGAAGTTGAGTTCGATGTTGGGGCGGCCCTTGCCGGAGCGCTTGCCGGGATGGGCTTCCATCTGGAGGTTTGTCGGCAGAGATTAAGACCGGCGATTTCGGCAGGTGGACGGCGGCGAGCAACGATGCCATCGTGCAGTGATAGGAGAATAAGCAAAAGGAATGGCGCGGGTTAGCGAGTGTGCGGCAGATAGTTCGGAGGGGTGGGTGGGTGATCAATTGACGAGAGCGACGGATTGAATCGCCCACAAGGGTGACATGGTCGAGAAACGACAAAGCCGATGCAAGGCAATAATGATGTGATGGTGTGGAGCCGAACTCTGACGCACAAGCGCATCCAAGACAATCAGGAAAGCTAAAGGTCACACGCGACTGACCTCGTGCGCGAGCAAGTCAATGTCAGTGGCAAAAACGATAAACTTCTTCTCCAAGCACTCGGGCTCCTTGCACCAGAAGTGATCAGAGTGGAAATGGTTCTCCTGCAGAGCAGGGAAGAGAGAAGGTATCGTGTCAACTGGTGTATCATACGACACGCGCATCTCGGGCGACAAGAGTATGGTCTCTCCCTGCATGCGATGCATCTGCATTTCGCGGTCGGACTGGGGGGGAGAGGACGTACCAGCGATTCGTAGTTGGCATAATATTGGTTGCGAATGCCGGCTCGCACGCACAGGAAGCACTGTTCGTGATCTTTCTTGCAGTGCTCAAAGAGTTCATCTTGACCATAGAACGAGAGGCTGCAGAAGCCGCACTCGGGATGCCCGCGGAAGGACCGGTCCTCTGGATCACCTTCGCTGTAGTGGCGATTGAGCGTGGCGTTCGTGAAGAGCGTGTGCTCGTGAGTGAAGACCTTCTTGTGGCGGGTGCAGAGGTCGCTGCGGAAAACAGAGCAGTGGAGTGAGTTTATGCGGGCTGCAATGTCCATGTGCCTCTGAGGGTGGAAGACGCTCCGGTTTGACGGAGAGAGGCAGCCAAATCCGGCCATGGTGCAGTGATATCACGACGGCCAGCGCCACGGGCAGACACTCACCACATCTTCATTTTGTGGACATGCTTGACGTGGTTCTTGAGCTCAGCCCACCCGCCCGGACATGCAACCTCGCAGTCGGGATCCGGACAGTTGAATCGTAGCAAAATCATTGCTTCTTCGTAGCTCTCGTCGCTGTCAAAGTATATTGCTGTCCGTTTGTCGTGATGAGGAAGTCGCGCGAGATTGAACGACGAAAAGGGAGCTTCTCTATCCTTGGTGAAGACGACGTCTTTGAGCTCGCTCTATGTACCGAGTTCACACAGAGAAGCAAGTGCCACGGGTCAGTCGTGAAAGACGATTGTTGGGAAACACGGAGACTTGCCGCACGAGAGCTTTCGCACTGCAGCCAGACATCCGCACGCACTTTGATGCATCTCTACCGGGAGACGACGGACGGGTCCGATATGATGGCGGATGGATCTGGCGTGGCAACGGGTGCCATCCAGCCTGCGCATCACACGGCATCGGCTCCACTCTGTGCTTGAGCACCCGTTCCAGCAGCGATGGGGCAATATGGCACACGGCGCTCACCTTACAGTACGAGCACGAGTTGATCTTGTAGAGGGCACGGAGGCGGAGCGAGCACATGTGGCAGACTCGATGGTTGCACTCGCCAACGGCATACCACGAGATGGGATCGGCGCAGATGATGCACAGCTCCTCCTCCGAGTCTGATTCCGAGCTGCTGTCCGAGTCGTCTTCGGGTACAGGCACAGGGGGAGGGGCAGCAGCAGCCCTGGCATTGTTTCGGGACCGGCCCTGGTTGGCGGGACTGCTGTCTGCAGCCGCCTCCGGGGGTTTTCCACCCCGCTGGTTGCGGCGGTTATGTTGGTGACGACTTTGGTTTTGAGACTGGGACTGGGACTGGGATTGGTTCTGGCGTGGGCCACCTTTGGCCAGAGTCAAGGCGGCCAGGTCGACCGCTGCTTCTGACGAGGCGTCGGGGGAGGACTGGGCCGGGGGCGAGGCGGGCGGGAGCTGCGAGGCAGAGGACGAATCGGCCCCGGCAGAGAGCGGGCTCTGGCCCTTCTGCTGCTGGCGCTGCTGGCTGTTGAACTCGGAAAGCGAGACAAACTTCTTTTTCTGCTGACGCTTGGGATGCTCGGACATGGCGCTGTAAATAATTGAAGGCGAATCGGGGAATGCGATGCAGGAGGCGATGTTGGCAGTGGCAAACAAAGTTGAGGTGCTGGACGACCGTGAGTGGGTGTGAATCAGATGCTGAGGAGATCCGGTAGGCGATCGGAAAGCTTGGGACTACAAAGTATCTAGAGATTCAATCGAGAGCGAGAAGAGCGATTAGCCATGGACTACCCGGCTCCGAGCGTGTCTGAGGGACGAAGGGGGTCTGCAAGGTGCCATGAACCAGCAGAGCGTCGCCGGGCTGCAGCCAGCCCATCCCGAGCAGCCGGGAGAAGGGAGGAAAGAGGGGCGAGATTGTCTCATCACAGGATAGGCTCGCCAGTCCAGAGAGGGTGCATCATCGTGTGTTCATGAAAAAGTCACCGCCTCTGGTAGGCAGGGGCTTGCCAGAGTGCCGACGCAAGCGACGATGCAAGTGGCGATGGACTGAAGGGCGGGATGTGGAGCCCGGAAACGAAACTGGCCAGACATTGACGGCTGTCGCTCGCAGTGACACCTGGGCAGCGTGAGGAGGTGCAGGAGCAGCGACAGGAAAGCAGAGGGCTTACAAGTGACAGAGCAGCGAGACAGGCGAATGGGGAGGTGGGGGCAGTGGAGCCAGCCGATGCAGCGGCTTTATACTCAAGAAAAGTCTCTCGTGCGCTCAGCAGGCACGATCGGTGGCAGCGAGGGCGGGAGAGGCGAGAGCGACCGAGAAACTCCCAGCGAGACCCTCCAAAGCAGCAACGGGGCCGAGACGGCGCAGGACGGCAACGGACCTGGGAGAGAACGCAGGCTTGGGACAGCGCGGTGGCCCAGTCTGAAGGAGCAGCTGGAATCGGTTGCGGGGAAGGTGCTCGGTGAGGCGATGCTTGCGGAAGGTGCTTGAAGGAAGTCTTGACGGCGGTCTTGGCGAGGTCTTGTCGGCGGCGCTGTCGGCGGTGGGGTCGTTCAGACAGTCGTTAAGGCGGTCGTTAAAGCGGTTGGTGATCGTGCGGGTGTGGAGACGAGCGATGGTCGCGGGGCCGAGGACGGGTGGCCGCCAATGCATTACGAAGAAAAAAAAGGGCCAAGGGCGCCCAATGGCGACGCGCGGCCGTTGCGGGCGATTCCGCACGGGTACTTCCCACCCGCCCCGACGGCGATGCCGTGCAGTGCGCATGTCCTGCGCTGCGGTGCCGCCCAGTGCCGATGCCCTCCGTTGCAGCTCTCCATCGGCACAGGTGTTAATCCGTAGAGCGTATATTCTTTACGGCTCCAGCATCTATATCGCATCCGCACCCTTCCATCCCATCCATCCATCCCATCCCGCACTGGCACCAGCAGCACCCATCTCACACCACCTGCTCCAGCCGCTCGGTCTCCATCGAGTCGGCTTTCTGCTTGACTTGCATCATGCCGCGGGTGCTTCGTTCCACGACACCAAGTACCCCCGAGAAGCCGCGGCCGCCGTAGCCGACAAGCTTGCGGAACTCGTCGACCCACAGGACGATGCTGCCCAGCAGGGTCAGAAACACCAGGTCCCCAAGCGAAAGCGCCTCGGTTTGGAAAACAACTTGCAGAAACGGTACGTAGATGACCAGAAGCTGTCCGAGAAGACAAGCCACCACCGCCAAGTTGAACATCTGGTTGCTTCCGATTCCGATCTCAAATACCGAGCGCTTGTCCGACCGGCAGGCGAGAGCGTTGAACATGTCAAAGAAGACGAAGCACGTAAACGTCTGCCGGCACCGAGTGCACGCCGTTCACAGGGGGGGGGGGAGAAAACAGAGTGAGTTGATGCACTGTTCGTTGAGATTGCTGGATGGATGGGCCTTGCACGGCGCTCACACAGCCGATGGTATGCCGTCGGTGCAGTTCCCACGCCACCGCAACAGCACCGACAGCACCGACAGCACAGGCACACCTCCACTCAACGGCAATCTGCGGTCGTGTGCATCGCTTACCATGGTCGTCACGCGAGGGCCAGCGTCGCCCTCCATCATCTCACTTCGGAAGACGTAGAGCGTTCCCGCCACCATAATCACCGCCGAGACGACAATCCGCGTGACCAGCTCCCGGGTGATGATCGGCTCGTCCTTGGGGCGCGGGGGCTTGCGCATGATGTTTGGGTCGACGGCTTCAACACCGAGAGACTGCGCCACAGGTCCGTCGCAGATGATATCTGGCGAAGAGTGCAACTGCGTCAGCGGTGCCAGGCGGACCCGGTCCATGCCCTCCCATTCCCCAAGGGCGATACGGCCCCAACAGGGCGGCGGCCGGGGGGTCGTTGTTTGGCAGCGATTCTGCCACGCGCTGTTTGCTTCGCCGCCAGGAACGCTGGGCCACCCAGACACTTACTAATCCACAGGATTTGCATGGCATTGAGCGGGTTGGCGAACCCGAGAATCGTCGAGAAGGCCACGAGACTCAGCGCCGCCATGCTCGTGCTGAGCTGGAACTTCAAAAAGTTCTGGATGTTGTAGAAGATCGACTTGCCTGTGTCCATTTGCAGAGTCGGCGTGAGAGTGCGAGCAAGAGGTTGAACTGTGAGTTTGCGGGCGGGTGTGCAACTGATGTGAAATGCGTGGGCGATCGCGCGTGGGCACGCGGATAAAATCGACTGCTCCAGTTCTACAGATCGTCCATCACACGATCTCTGCGATGCTAAAGTTGGCGGACAGCGCCGCACAGCCGGTTGAGAGCAGCAGGAACCATGGCGGCACTGATGGATCGACACAGGCATCGACACAGACATCGACACAGACATCGACACAGACATCGGCGCCCTCAAGCAAGAGCATCCACTCCCGCGATCGCGGATCGTGATTTGTCAGCAGAGCAACACTCACCTTCCTCGATGGCATAGAGAACAGTCGAAAAGTCGTCGTCAACCAGGATCATGTCGGCAGCCTCCTTGGATACATCCGTGCCGCTCTTGCCCATAGATACGCCAATGTCGGCCAGGCGCAAGGCAGGGGCGTCGTTGACTTGATATCGTGTGGCGCGAGTTATATCGATCAGCAAACAGGCGTTGGCGCACAGCCACCAAGGCGTGATCGAAGCTGAGACAGCGAGCACCTCACATACCTCCATCGCCGGTCATGGCTACGACGTATCCCTGCGACTGCAGCGCACGCACTATGTGCATCTTGTGCTTGGGGGTCGCTCGGTATATGATCGAGGCGCCCTCCACAACTTCTTGTAGCTGGCGCTCGCTCAGTGACTCGACCTCTGTGCCCGACAGAGTGCCTTGGCGTGCCCGGAAGGGGATGCCGAGGTTCGTGGCAATGGCACAGGCCGTGTCGGCTGGGAACAAAAAGGCATCGGCAGCCAGTTAGCACTCGGCATGCACGGGGGATGCTGCCTCTGCCCCTTGATCGAAGCGGACTCGTTCTCACGGATGGCTTGAGAGAACATCCTCAACCTCGATGTCGAGTAGGACAGACACCAAGCCCGCAAGGATCTCGTTCCTGGCAAGGTCCTGGCCTCCACTCTTCCCACAGTCCATCAACTCGCGACTTACCTGAATCTCCGGTAATCATCACGATTTTGATTCCGCTCGTCAGGAGCCTGTGGATGGTCTCTGGGACACCGGGGCGCGGGGGATCCTCCATTGCCACGAAGCCGACAAAAACCAGGTCGCTCATCGCGCGTCCGTATGCCATGCACAGCACCCGCAGTCCCTGCGAGGCGCTCTGCGATGCCTTCGACTCGATCATGCTTCGAGTTTCAGTATCGATGGGGCGGATGTCGCCGTGGCCGTGGTAGTACCGGAAGCACTGGGCCAGGACGGTTTCGGCCGCGCCTTTGACGTAGAAGGTGTTTTCGTGCTCTCCGTGGATGCCATACTCGCACTCGACGGCCATGTATTTTTTGTCGGTGTTGAAGGGGATCTCGTTGATACGGGGATTTTCCTGTGGCCGTGCATAGGAGCGATGGTTTGAATGGAGTCCGTTTGATCAAACGGGTGCGTCCACGTTGCACAGGGACAGCATGCCACTTACTAGCCTCAGATCACCCAGGGAGATCTTGCTGCAGTATTCAAGAATGGAAGTCTCGGTGGGCTGTCCGATCCAGTGCTGGTCTTCGTTGAGCTTGGCGTTGTTGCAGAGATTGCCTGGATTCGGAGCAACGGTGTTCGACAAAACAGTACGCGCCAAAGGCGTCGTGCACCCAGCCATTGCGTCGACGATGAACACATTTGTCAGTGGAGGAGGGACAGATTGCACCGGCTTTGGCAATCAGCAGATGAGTCCAAGCACACTTCTTTCATGCCATTCAAGCCCATCCCTTGTCTCATCTCCCACTTCCGTCACAGGCAGGAGCTTTACCGATGCGCACGAGGGCGTGCACGGCCGGGCTGTAGTTGGGCGCAGACTCGTCAACCTCATAGACACGGGCCTGTGCGGCGGTGAAGAACCGGGTCACTGTCATCTTGTTCAGCGTCAGGGTTCCGGTCTTGTCGACGCAAATGGCATTGACCGAACCAAGGGCTTCTACCGAAGGCAGCTTCTTGATAATCGAGCTGCGCTTGGCCATTCGCAGCACACCGAGGGCCAGCGTGACCGTGACGACAATCGGCAGGCCCTCTGGGATCGCAGCGACAGCGAGACTCACTGCAATAGCGATGACAGCGAGCGGTATAGTTAATGCCCGCGCATCCACCAGTACCAGCACACATACACATCGATCGAAGATACGTTCCCACACCCATCCTGACTGCGGTTCGAGAAGAAGAGGTCCTGGAGCCGACGTTGTTGCGCTCGGCCCCGACTATTCAGCCGTTACCTCCAATCGTAAACATTTCCAGCCACGTCCGGCCTTGGATGACGCCAATGACGGCGATCAAGAAGATGAGTCCAAAGGACATGATCGAGAGCTGCTTGCCGAGGTGGTCCATTTTGTGCTGCAGCGGCGTTTTGCGGACTTCGACCTGCGAGCAAGCGTCGTGGGGTGGCCAGAGTTGGCTAAAGTCAGGATTCTCGGTGCCGACCTCCCAAAACCCAAACCACCGACAGATGGGCACCACGGAGATGTAGACAAGAGGGCGGTCGATCTACCCGGTCACTCCCCAAACGCCGCGTGCCAGCACTCTCGACTTACATCCTTCATCATATGGAAGACCACACCAAACTCGCTGTGCTCGCCGGTGCCGATGACGACGCCGGATCCGTATCCCTGTCGGGTGAGCGTTCCCATGAACGCAATGTTGTTTCGGTCCTGCAGGGGGATGACGCTGCCGCCGTTGTCGATGACATCCGTGTGCTTTTTGCAGGGCTCAGTCTCGCCAGTAAGGGTCGATTGATCGATGGCAACATCGCACGCCTACAAAACCGACGTTCCAGACAGCACTTAGAACACCAACTGGCCGGCTGAATGAAATGGCAGCTTCTGCGATCGAGCGCCTTGGAGCAGTTGGCCGGGACCAGTGTCGTAGCCAAACGATCAAAGTGCGCTTGCCGCTTACCGAGATCAAGCGAATGTCAGCGGGGATGCGATCGCCAGTGCGAAACCGGATGATATCGCCAGGGACCAAGTCATTGGCGTCGATTGTGTACTCATGCCCATTCCTGACGAATTGAGTGGACATGCAACAGCGGGCGATATGAGCGGCCGAACAGAGGGCTTGTCATACCAGATCCTACCCACACCCACAAATGATGAAAGCTGCAGCGTGGCACGGCCAAATGAGGAGCGGCGAAGAACCACCCACCGAACAACATGGGCATAATGCGGCACCAGCTTGTTCAGCGCCTCCAGGGACTGTTCGGAGCGGTACTCTTGAATGAATGCGACTGGCCGTTGGTCGATGCGTTGTTGTTGGGATTGCGGATTTTGAGGCAAAAGTGGAGCGACGGGATGTGCATGATGGAGCAAAGGGCAAGGATGGTTCAGGATTCCAGATCGATAGTGGATTACAGAAGCAAGTGGCGCTGGGTAGCAGTGGCCGGCAATGGATGGCAGCACCGAGTTCATTCACAGCTGCTCGAAGCTCGTCTACCGACCTCGCGGCAGCAGAGGTATCCAGCCCAGATAATTGCGGATGGCACCATCCCTGATGCAGACGATGACCGAGCCATTGCACCACAACCCATCACGACGCACCGTAGCGTTTCGTAACGCACAAGCGAGCTCCACTGACCTGTGACCACAATAACGATGGCGAGAGTGATGCTGACGGCATCCTCGATGTGGTTGAGCACAATTGAGATCATTGCGGAGCCAAACAGGAGCAGAATCAGCGGGTTCTTGAACTGCTCGAGGAACTTGGTGGTCAGCGATTCCTCCTCCTTGACAACGAGCTCGTTCGGACCATGGATCAAGAGTCTCGAATTGGCTTCGGCGAGCGAGAGACCCGAGCCGGGATCGACGTTCTGCTCGGCCAGAGTCTCAACGACAGACTTGTTTGCATAGAGGGCTGAGGGCGACTGCGGGGCCGCTCGAGGATGGGATGCCGACAGACGAGGACGCTGATTTCCTGGAAGCGATCCAAAGTCGCCATAGAATGGCAGTTTCCCGGACTCGTCTCGCGATGGCGGCTGAGCGGGACCAGGCTGTGAGGACGATACCCAGGGCATGGTCGAGGGACCGGACGCCGGCGCAAAGGACAAGTGGGGATGGGGGGCCGATGGACTAGTGGACGTGGGCGGCGGCGTATTCGGAGCCGATCGATACTGCTGCAGAGGCGAGGGGGAGGACGATTGGGCGACAGATTGTCGCGCAAACTTGCTTGGGATCCTGGAAAGCTGGATGTCCCCGGGACTGGGCGATGTTGGGGCTGAATAGGGATCGGTTTGCTGAGTGTTGGCTGGGACGTAACGGTGCTGATCAGCAAAAGGCAGGGTTGTACCGTTCATAATGGCGGCGTCCCGGAGCGACGCCGATTGAAGCCGGGAAAGGAAAAAAGCCGAAGCGGTGGTGGGCGAGTCAGTGGGAGCCGGTGGGGAGTCGGTGGGGAGTCAGGAGGAGACCTTGACAGACTCGGATGGCGATGGAGACAGAAGTTAATGGAGGCGTGGATGTAGCCACAGATGCAGGGCAGCAGAGGGAGCCACAGCAGGGAAACGAAGGATCCCAGAGGGGATGCGGGCAGCAGCAGCAGCAGCAGCGTCGAGGCCGATGGGGGGGGGGCAGATGCAGGACAGAGGCAGGACAGAGGCAGGACGGGCTGGTGCGGTGAGGGTTGCAGCACGGCGCCGAGCAGGTTTGGTGCGATCGTGCGCGCCGAGTTTGGAACAAGCGACGGCCGCGGCGTGCGGTGCCGGCGAATGGGGCCGATGGCGAAGGGCGACGACGAGCGATGCGAAGGGTGATGTAATGAGCGATGTAATGAGCGATGCGATGGGCGATGTGATAAACAGCATATCATGGGCGATGCAGTCGTTCGCACGGGCTGTCCCGTACCATTCGCCATGCAAACCGATGCAGGACACTATCCACGATTTTGAATCGATGAACACGAATTGGGTAGTCTCGTTTCATTCTATACGAGCTCTATGCTATCCCTGCCATCGCCGTACCGCCGCCCTGCTGCTGTCCACATTCGAATCTATCGTCAACATATCATAAGTGTGCCAAAAAATAATAAAGAAACAAAGCGCCAGCGACCCAAGCTGTCGACATGCTGCTCCTGCTACAGGGGGCAGTGGAGCGCTTCGTCGCGTACTTCTCTCTCTATGCGGTGAAACTGCTCAATCGATCTCTCCCACTCGGCCAAGGTGTCGGACAGCAGGGACCAACGCCGGTGAAACGGTGCTCGTGCAAAAACCTGCAGAACGTGCTCGATCAGCCCATCCAGCTCTTTCCCGAGCACCTCCCACGACCGCGAGGTCTTGAAGGGCGTGATGAGATAGTAGAACCGAGACACGACAGCGAACAGAGCCTCCTCTGGATCGGGGCTCTTGCTCTTCAGGCTCTCAAGACGGGTCTCGAATTCGTAAAAGGCCGATATCCCGAGCTTCTTGTTCTCGAACACGTCCAGGAGCAGCTCGTTGATGAGGACCTCGAGCCGGCTGAGGGTTGTGAACAGGACGTTGTACTGCTCCCGCAGCCGAACCAGGGCCTCGGCCGTCATACCGGCATTGTCGGGCCGCAGCCGCTGAATATCCATTTCCAGGAACCACAGCCGGGTGCCAATGTCGTTGGAGATACCGCCGATGGCCAGGGCAGTGAAATGGTTGTAGTCATGGATTCGACGGAGCATGCCTTCCATGCTGGCATCAGCGTCCTCAACCTGCGCCAGTGTTGACTCCATCACGTCAACGACAACGTTGAGCACCATGCTCGAGAAGCTCTCGGGGATGATCTCGGAGGAGAGATCGAAACGTTCTGTCGCGGTGTTCATTGGAAGACGGAGGGCGGGTTGGCGCTGGGGTTGGGTGTAGGCAAAGTGCTTTGATTAGCGAGCTTTCTCGGAACACTGGATCGATGTTTGCGAGCGTGCCGGTGATATCGAGCAGGGTCAAGATGCCAAGCCGCAGAGCCAGACGCAGATGCAGAAACAGGCATCGGGATGAACGACGTGCATCCCTCCAAAGCCCGCTCGGTCGATCGATCGGCTGGGCGGGTGGGTACAGTGGGAATGTCGCCGAAGGCCTGATTGCATTGCGCGCTGAACCGGGCTGTCCCGCCATTGTCAGGGCGGGGTTTTTGCCTCAGACTGGTCCCTGAATCGCTGGCGCCAGCCCAGGGCCGACCCTGCGGACTGGGAGATTGCCTGTTGGACAAAACGATGGATCCACTATTTCGCTCGACCAAGATGTGCCCTGCCAGTCAGTGAAGTCAGTCAAGTCAGTGAGCGAACAGATGTATTTGGGCGAGCAAGTCGCGGAGAGTCAAGAAAGTGACATTGGTTTCCACCCGGCAAAGAAAGTGCGTGGGCATACAGGCGAGCGACCCGAAGGAGCAAAGGGAATGGGAAAGAGGGAGGGAAGAGGAGGAAGGAGGAGGACGAGAAGGAAGAAGGAGAGCCCCGTGGGATCATCATCGGGCGAGGGGCGGATGACCAACCGACCGCGGCCATTTTTGAGTTATTCGTCTGGGCCAGCTCCGCTTAGAACGGGTTCGAGGCAGAGTTGGCCTCGAGCTCGGTCAGTGTCCTTTCGAAAACAGCCCACTCCTCGGCATGCGGGATGGCCATCTGTATAGAGGTTTTCCCAATCCAGTGAGCAAACATTCGCAGGAGCAGTCGGACAGAGAGCATGAACAAGAGAGCATAAACAAGAGAGTGAGAGAGGTGGGTCTGGTTAGCATCGACGCACTCTGACGATACCTCTCCGCGGCCTGGATCTGTCGACTAGCAGCGTTTGGCGAGGAAGTGCTTGGGTGGCTCAAAGGATCATCATCGGCGAGCATATGCCTCCGGTCCACTGCCGACCACCGCCAGGATTACCATCCCATCCCTCGCCTCCATGGTTGTTGCCAGAATGGTGCCACTTGCCTCGCCAACGTCGTGGATATAGATATGTCCGTCTGATGAAGCAACGGCAGTCTTCTTGCCCTCCTTGTCCCAGGCGATCTTGTTCAGGGCCTTGACGCCCGTGGATGTACTCTGGGCAGCGGATGCAGCGCCAGCAGCTGCTGTCGAGCCGGCCGCACCGGCGTTGCCCGTGGCCTGGACTACTGTCGTGGGGATCTGAGCGGAGATGGCTGTCAGGAGGACGTCCAAATACAATCGCCCAAATCAGATCACCGACGCCACTTGCGGCACAACCCACCTCGGTCTCCTGGTTGAGGTTGTAGAAGGAGATGCGACCACTGCCGTCGACAGCAGCAAACAGGGCCGGGTGGACAGGCGACCACTTGACATCGTAAACATAGTCGTCGGCCTCGTTGAACGAGTACAAGGGAGCAACCGTCTGAGGGGCGGTAGCGGACTTGGTGGTGCTCTGTGCACAATCGAATCGTGCAGCCCCGGAGGAGTCGCGGAGAGGTCGGAGCGGGTGTTAGCCATCAAGCAACCCCATGACATGCATCCAATGACCGCGATGCAGATTGAGGGCCCACGGTGCTAGGAATTGCTCCGCCTTCGTGCTGCCCTAACTTGCTCTCGGCATCAGAATCACGCAGCAGCACCAGCCGGCATATCAGTCTCGCATCACGCCGGGAAGGGAGTGCCCACCTTGTTGACCTTCCACAGCTTCACTGTCCAGTCGACAGATGAGGTCAGGAATAGGTCAGAAAAGTCCGAAGCGCCAAAGAGGGGGTGGAAGTGCAGGCCCGTGATCATGCCGCTGTGGCCCCGGTACGAATCCAGTGGGCTGATTCCCGCTTTGCTGGATAATGAAGCCACAAGGAGAGCGGGTGTTAGCAATAGCACAGGCTGGTCAATTGCGCGTGGCCTCGGCCGCCATCTGGTAGAGTGTTTTCATCTCTACGACATCGTGGCTTGGCGCAGCGCCTGCGCTCACCTTCCGGCACGATCAAATCGATTGGCTTGGTAAACGGCGCCTTCTTCAGTGCCGACCCAGAAAGTCGTCGTCTCGTTGGCGGGGAAGCCAAAGGTGGTGACAGCCACCTCCTCGGTCTTGCTTCCTGTCAGAACGAGATCAAGGACTTCCTGGGGCTGGGCCAGCATGTCCAGCAGCCACGAGCATACGATGCCGTCGGTGGAGGCACTGATGAGGTTGTGCGCATTTTGGGTGCCGACCATGGCCATGGAGTAGACAGGGTGGGTGTGTCCGGTCGAAGACAGGGGTGATTTGAGCACAGGCTGGCTCTTGGCGCGCATGTCCCACAGCAGGATCTGTCCAGAGTAGGTGCCTCCGATGACATAGTTGGGGTGGAATTCCGAGAATCGCGCAGTCATGACATCGCTCTGAAGCATCGCCATGTCGGATTTGGGGCATGAGGGGATTGGGAGCAGATTGGATAGCATCAGATGCCGTCTGCGTATCCAAGGCTAGGGGGCCGGGCGCACGCCAGACATCGAGAGCGAGACAGCCTGGGACAGCATCAAGTCAACCCTGACCAAGGTTGACTTGTACAACTGTGCATGTGGTCTATCTGCGATCGCTTGGGTGTTTGCCACAGCGCCATGGTCGATTTTGAATTGATGCGAGTGGATAATCGACCGCATGATCCGCCGTGGCTGGTGCGTGCCCTACCTGCGCATGGAAGATATACTCGGGTCGCTCGCGGAGATGCAGGTTCCATATCATGACGAGACCGTCGGGGTCGTTGATGGCGTTGGGGTTCTTGCCATACGAGCCCAGAACCAACTCGGGGTACTGCAGAGCAGAGAGCGCAGAATTTCGGATCCAATGGGGCTCGTGTCAGACTGAGCTTGCACTTGACCGGCAGTGAGCCGCAAGATCGGACACTGCAGCAGCAGAAGGAACCCAGTGTGCCGAAGATCCATCGTACGCACCTTTGGGCACCAGTCCAGATCGGTGACCCAGCGGTTCTTGGACCACTTTTCGTCAAAGAATTGGCAGTACTGCTTGACGTTCTTGTTGGCATCGTCGTGTCTGGATGTCATCGACAAGAACGGGCGCCTCGGCCATGAGAATCCGACAAACAGAGCACTGCGCGTTGATGCTCGTAGGCTGTCCAGCTGTTCATGGTGGCAATTGCTGTCCGGTACTTACACTTCGCCCTCGTTGGTGATCGAGTAGTCAATCAGATAGTCGTATTTCTCATTCAGGGCGCGCTCGATGACCTTGGAAGACTGATCAAAGAACTCCATGAATTGCTCGGAGCTGATGATGGCTCGGCGCTCTTCTTCAGTCAGATCTGCGATTATGTGGTTGCCAGTGAGAGTGAGCGGGTGTCAGTGAGTATGGGCGGTTGGGGATCGTGGAGCTCCATTGAAACTGGGTCGATGCATGTCGCCCGAAAGAAACGCTTGATAGGCTGACGTGCAAGGCACTTGGGGCACCATAGATTGACAGGAGCCATGGACGAGGGCTGCCCCAGCACGAGGCTGGGGCCACAGACATGTCCGAGCCCCATCGGTGTTGACGCCATCCGAGCGATCGCGCAGCCGTATCGGCACAGTTCTCCACCCACCTCGGATATGCTCGACCTCGTTCGAGATGGTGGGCTGGAGCTGATCGGTAGCAGCATCGGTGCCGGTGGACTGAGCCACTTTCTCCGGTGCTGGGGCCCCGTATTCGTCGTCGTCGACCTCGTCGTCGCCGAACCCGTGGTCCTCAGGCTGGGTCCAGGTCTCGACGGTCTGGGCCTCCTTGTTATACAGCTGTTTTTCCTGTTTTCAGCAATTCCGTGGACAGAGGTGACCAAACCGTGACAGGTACAGCGTCAGTCTCTTGGTTGGAGAGTTCCAGCAAGATTGTACTTGTGCCAATGCGCCACTGGTGTCGAACGTCGGCCGCAAGCCGGCCGCGATCAGTAACCGACCTTGGGTGCAACATCGAAGATAATGAACTCGGCCGAGACCAGATTCGGCTGTACTCTAGACACAGCGGGTATTAGGCAAGTGGAGTTTCAGCACCAATGGGGAGCCGCCAAGGGCCGGTTGCGGCATTGATCGATTCAAGATCGATCGGAATCAGCGCCGCGGCGGTTCGATTGCCATCGATTGCGAGGAGGAAAGCGTAATAACAACAGGCTGATAGCAAACACAGAGGAGACACTGCCGACGGCGCACCCTGGGCAGCACGACTCGCCCAGCCAAGCCCAAGGCCTACCTCTCGGGGACCTCGGCAGCCGGCTGCTGCTGCGAGACCTGCTGCTGTGGTGCGTCCGGCTGTGGAGTGGTCGAGGGAGCAATCGAGACCGGGGTCGAGGATCTGGAGGAGACAGATGATGTCTCGATCGGGGCCCTGCGCTCGCCGACCAGAGAAGCGACCAGATCGTCGATCTCCCTGCGGGTGTTGCCGACAAGATTGTTGGGCGACTCGGAGCGCTTGAGGTCGAGCAGGGCGGGGCGGCGCTGCTCCCTGGCCTCGCGCAGCTGGGAGAGCTTCTGACGCTTCTTTTCGAGCTCTTCTCGTCGCCGTTCCGCAGCACTGGTTCCGGAGGGCAGCATGGTGGTGGCGGCTGGGCAGCGGCTGGGCGACGGATGGACGGGATGGATGGGTGGATGGATGTGGCCGAGATGGAAGCCAAGACGGTCGACGGACGAACAACAGACGCAGGGGCTGTGGCGGGCGCGTGTGTGTGTGCATTGGCGATTTCCAATTTTGGAAAGGGGCGGCGAGAGGAGCGAGGGGCGAGGAGCGGGCGAGAGCGCGGCGAGAGCGTCCTCGCTGGGCCGCCCAATGACATGCCGGCTCGCTGTCTGATCACAGCCCGGCGACTCATCAACCCGATCTGACCCAACGACCACCACCGATCCGACTTGATCCATCGGCCGTCGGCGATCCGATCTCATCCGATATTCTCACCGTCCAGCTCCACGTTGCGTTCAATGAGTGCCAATCCGCCCTCCAAAGTCGTTTTCGGTATGCCACCATGCATGATCCGTCGCCGGCCTGCATCCGCTCGATTTCGAGTACTCACCATCTCGCCCTCACCTTGGCTGCAGTCGGAAACATCCCATGTGAGCACCAGCACTATTCTGTCCTGCCATGCCATCCAACCAAGGCCTGTCGCCTCAGCACCATGGTGCATCCGGGCCCGGCGTTGCGTCCGCCGATCGACTCGGCTGGCGCCCTCTGCTCTCCAAGGCGACCCTCCAACGCAACTGACACGGCCGTCCCATCCTCTCCAACAGACGACCTCACGGAGACACAGCTGGTCGACATCTTCAGCGTCGCTGGACCTGTGGTGTCCTTCCGTCTGGTCTTTGACCGTGAAAGTGGAAAGCCCAAAGGATACGGATTCTGTACATTCCGAGGTATCGGCGCGTACCAGATCGCAGCAAAATGATGGCTTCGATCGTAGCGCTCTGCACCCATGCGTCGATCTTGGTCAATGTCCGATCAAGCCGCATCCGTCTCACTCGAATTCGATGTTCTTGCACCACGCCATCAGATGCCGAGACCGCTGCCAGTGCCGTTCGAAATCATAGGCTCATCATCGATCGATTCAGCACCTTTTTTTTTTGTGTATTGCTGCTGCTCTGAATCGTGCTGCTCTGAATCGATCAACACTGTCCGAGATTGTCAGTGGCCCGCTGGAAAGGCACGGCCCACATGCCTCCTATTGGATCGATCGGCATCTGCACTGCCTTTGGGCAGACACAGCAATCCGAGGATCTTCTGGGGAGGCTTCATTTCGACCTAACGGAGGACGCCGTTGCATTGGGCAGATCGATGCGTCCTACCAGCTTCCATCTCGTCTTTGTCTTCTCTTTCTCTTCCAATCTCGCTTCCATCCTTCATGGATTTATGCGTCCGGCTTGTCGACCCTGTGAACTCGTGGATGTGGATTTCCAATCAACACTGGACAAGCACGATGTCGGTGGCCGCTCCCTGCGCGTGGACTTTGCCGAGAGCGAGAAAGAAGACTCGGACGGACCAGCCAACCGCCGTGACATGGACTCGGTATGTGTGCTGTCGCCGGGAGTGGCAACATCATTGCACAGCCGAACGATGCGTGATGGATTGAGGTTGTCGCTGTACCATGCACTCATCGCCTACCCGCTCGCCCCCATCACCATCACCATCACCATCACCATCACCATCACCATCACCATCACCATCACCATCACCATCACCATCACCATCACCATCACCATCACCATCACCATCACCATCACCATCACCATCACCATCACCATCACCATCACCATCATCAAGCGCGGCGGTGGTCCCCAGCTCGCTGGCCCTCCCAGGAACATTCCGCCAGCCAACTCGGCAGAGGTCATCACAAGAGCGATCCGATCCATGCCGTCACATCAGCTGTTGGATGCGTTGTCGCAAGTGAAGGTCAGCTTACTGGAGGGCTCGCCATCCATCGTGGCCCTGGATGATCCCAAAATCCTCCGTTTTGGACATGGCGCCATCATCCTTGCCGCCTCCTGCGTTTCTGCAAGTGCCGTGCTGTCCGATGCGGAAACCTTGTTGGAGCACTCACACTTTTGGCGGCATCAATCACCTGTACCAGGCGCTTGCTCAGAACAATCCTGACCAGTGCCGAACACTCCTGAGCCAGAATCCCCAGCTCGCCTTTGGAATCTTTCAGGGCTTGGTGCTGATGAATCTCATCGATCCGGCTACTATCCAGGTTGGTGATGCCTGGGAAGACATTCAACTTTCTGGTTTGCGGTAGCAGTTGTTTGCTGACACTGCTATTCTCGGTTTTGTCTATCTTCTCGCCCATCATACTGGACCCAGAGTATCTACTCGGGTCAGTCTCCCGCCATGGGTGGTCCCGGCCCTGCTCCTGTCCCGATGGCACCTGCCGGCATCGCAAATGCGCCGCCTATCGATCCGTATAGTCGCCCGATGATGGTTCCCCCGCAGCAGCAGCCTCCGCTCCAGCCGCCGCCTCAGCCTCAACCCCAACCTCCGCAGCCTGCCTACGCTGCAGCAGCACCGATACCGCCGCAGATCAATCCGGCACAAACCCTGTTTGCCAATGCCACGCCGTCAATGAGTAAGTTCAACCGGCTGCCACTCGCTACTACGGGTTGCTACTGGCTGCTTGTCCTCCCTGTCGATTCGTTGCCGCTTCCTCCGTCTTCATTGGCCACCGCTCCATTGATGCCAACGACACCTCGTGCACATGTCGATTAGAGCCTTGTGTGAGGGAGCGGACATCTCTAGCTTTTGCTGATCAATTCGATCTGTTACGTTTTCCGACGAATCCATCATCCGACCATGCTCGCCAATCGACACCGATCCGCCAACCCACCAAATCGGCAACCTCGCTGACAGACCTCGACCAACAGACTGTACGTTGCCATCGCCGATTGTGCGTCTGGGTCGCTGAAACGGCCCTGCGGCTCCCTCTCGGTGTCGCACCAATGGATGTGCGAGCCCGCAGACAGTCGATCAATCCTGCCATTCCATATTATCCGATTGGCACTGCACCGATATCTGAAACTCATAATCTCCATCTCGTGTGTGTGTCCAACAGCAACTCATTTTGCAGCTGATCAACATGCCTATGGAGCAGGTCCAAACGCTCTCTGTCGATCAGCAACAGAGCATAGCGCAGCTGGTACGTTTCGCCACGATCGGCAGAGACACTCTGCTCGAGTCACCATCGACCGTCTGCGATGGCGTCCTTGGTTTCCGCGGTTTTCGTGGCGATGGCCTCTGCTGACACTCATTTGTCTTTCTCGAACATCGACTGGGTCATATCGTGCGGGCTTGGACATCGTGGGTATCTCCAGAAACAACTCTATGGTGGCGGCCAGCTCTGACCAGCCAGCCAAGGGCGTTGGCTGGATGCAACCGAGCAGCAGGGATACACTCGAAGTATATGCCATCTACTCCTCCTTGCAGAGTGGCCAGTTTCGTGCCCTCGAGCAGGGAGTTTTGCGCGCCTGGGGCCGACTGAATATTCCGACAGAGTGGCTGTCGGTACAATATATTTCCATTGAGCGTGGCAATAGCCAGGATGCTAATCCATGTCAAGCCAAGCCACGATAGGACATTTGTGCAGTGTCTGCCGAGCTTGCACTTGCTGTGAGTATGTCATCGCACGCAAGCGGAGGCTTGATGGCCTATCACAGCTCAGTCTTCTCCCGCTGCTTGTCCAGCTGGAGCTCAAAAGAGAACTTGGAAAGCCGTCCGCGGCCAATTCGCATGTCCTCCAGGAAACGCACGACCGCAGCCTCTTCAAAGGCTCCTCGGAAGTTCTGGTAGACGTTGTGTCGTCGGTTGATGGCCAAAAGTCCAGGCAGCATGTCGCTCACGTCAAAATCAGACATCAGCTTCTTGCCGTGCTCCGCAACATTGACCCATCCGAAGCTGGCCGGGAGGTTCTTGACGTGGTGGTGCTTCTTTACGGCAACGATTGTGTCCAGATGGCCCTTGTGCTGGGCGACGCTCTCTTCATACTCGGGTTCGAGAACAAAGAAGCTGATGATACAGGTGCCAGCATCGGGAGGGCATACCTCCACAAGGTCCTCCTGCGACTTGATCTCCTTGATGGTGGGATCAACTACAACGACCGCAGCGCAGAGGTCAGCACATCAGGTTGCGTCGAAGGAGAAAGCGGCAGCTAATGAGCCGGTCAAGATGATTGTATACCAGCATCGCACGCTTGCGGATACCTACATTTGGCGACAGGTTCGGGTGTTGGGGTGGCGGTGGGCTTTTTCTTGGAGGAAGACGAGCCCTGGGGCTTCTTGGCTGGCTTCTTCTTGGGCGGCAGCGCATACTTTTCAAAGAACTCGGAGAGTGCGGCGTGTTTCATGGGACCTACGACAGGCAGGAGTGAGCATGGGCATCGCCGTCAGACACCTCCACTGTCCCCGCGGCCATGCTGAAATACCGCTTCACGATCTATCGCTGTCCCGGCCACTCTACCGCCAGTGCCCATACCTTCGTAAACCACAGGCGTTTGCTCGTTGGCGGCAAACAGCAAAACTGAAGGGAATGTGGTGACGTCAAGGTTGGCGAGAATCTCAGACTCTGTCGAGCGGATCTCGCCAAAGCTCAGGCGGTGGTGGTACTCGACAGAGAGGGCCTTGAAGAGTGGTGGCGTGGCGGCCTTCTTTGAGGCCAGGATAACTTTGGGCATATCGGCGTTCTCCTGAGGCAAACCATCAAAGCAGCAGCCGGATGTTGGCACGATCGGAAAGACTCGTCGGTGGCAGGAGTGGACAGCAATGGCATTGCGAGACGAGACCAAGGTACAGTTTCCCATCAGCAGAATACAAACCTCGATAAACGACTCGTATGATTTCTGCTTGTCGCCAGAGCCAATCTTTTCGACAAAGGAGGGAATCTTTCCGACGACATAATCAACGATCGGGCCGGCAGTTCGCTGTCCCTGGTAGTCTAATGCGTGGAGCAGCCGGGAACCGGGTTTTCGTGTCAGTTTTTGGTCATGGATCAGGTCGGAGGCGGCCTGATCACCATGGATACAAGCACCAAGAGCCAGGGAGCTATGGCAGCGAAACAGCCGCTCACTGCACCAGAATATGACAGGCCAGCCTACCGAGGGGCGCTTTCTTGTTGGCTCCAAAAACCTTGATCGTCGGGAAGCCTGGCCAGATACGATGTCCAGAAAGGCTGTCGTTAGGCGGATTGCACTGCTTCCTGGACCGATCTCTGGCCGATGTGGTGCATATGGGACTCACCCTGGATGCCATATTGGCCACAGAGACCCTTGTGCTGGTCACAGTCAACGGCTGCGACCTTGGCGAGACCCTTCAGTTTCTCGCCGGCCTTTTTGTACTCGGGAGCCTGGAAGATGGTGTTGCCGTTCGAGATCAGATATCAAGGTCGGGAGTCGAATGGAGAACATCGGGGTATCGGTCAAGGCAGCCGGATGGATGTACGTTTGGTGCGAACAGCCGTAAAGCGAGCCTGCGCCGGAGCATCGACGTACCAGATTCTTGCAGTGTCCACACCTTCGTTACAAATGCGAGAGGGCATCTGTTAGCAGATCAGCAGTATCGAGTCGGCTTTGTCTCGGCAGCAAGTTCAGACTGGACGAACGGCTCTCAGACTGGCGTCGCTTCAGATCTGGATGTTGCCAAGACATACCATGGGGCATAAAACTCGACAATAACGACATGCTGGAGCAGAGAGATGCCTGTCAAATAATGACTCGGTCGCAGCGCGGCGGCGATGGTGGTGGTGGTGGTGGTGGTGGTGGTGGGGAGACGATCGAATGGCGCAGGAGGTCGAACCAGCACGAGGAGTGGCAGCATGATCGCTGGCGTTCGATGCAGCCAGGGCTTGACGGGACCCACGCCATCGATATGCAGCGCATACCTCAGACTCAAGAACCTCGGACTTGAAGTTGCCTTGATTCAACTGGAGAACCGGGTCGCGGAGGGAATAGAGGGCGGCGACAAAGTTCGGCAGGACGAGCGCCAGCGACACGGCGAGCGCGAGGAACTTCATTTACGAGGGGTGGATCGGGGAGATGCGATGCTGTTACAGAAGTGAGTCAGCGGCGGCGGGAGGGGTCATGAGAATGAGAATAAGAGGGTGAGAGTGAGAATGAGAATGAGGCATAATGAGAATGAGAATGAGCAAAGTTGATGATCTGGGCCAAGCAGCAACGGGGCGATCGATCTGAGCCGAACCTGGATGGAGCGCTGATCTGATGCAGCAGGTCTCTTGGCCAGTACAGAGTCCCTGTCCTTGGCCACGATCGGATTGCTAGAGTCGGAAGAGATGGCCAACGCCTATCCGGCCGGCAGCTCGAGGATATAAGCCCTGGCGGGCAAGTCCCGCCCTGCAGCGAGGGCCGATGGCGCTGGTGAAGGTGGCGAGCGGCGATTGGCTCGCGGAGTCTGAATCGGAGCCGGCCAAAGACAGACCAGGCAGGGATCATCCAGCACGGGGATGGCATGGGATGGCATCGTGGCGGCCCGAGCATACGATGAGATGGATGCTGTCGACCATCGAACACTCGTCTGGCTCTTGCCGCAAACGATGGATCCCGATGCGTTCCGTGTCCGCCCTGGCTCTGGTCGTCGCATCATTCCCGAATCACTCAACATCGATAATGCCGGGCGTGGCCAGCAGAGGTCTATATTTACATCCAGAGATCGCTCCGAGGCGGTTGTAGTTATTTCCGTTTCATTCTGTGAATGCAGTGCTTTGGAATCAGTTCTAGATAGATGGCCGATGAGCTTGTTGGGCAGGGGCATGCGAAAGCAGTTATAATCGAAAGAGTGTATCCAGCCGACAGAGGACGAAGCCCGGATCTAATCAGAGCGGGACAACGGCAGTTCGGCTGGGGTATTGCGGTGGAGACTGATGCTGGAGGCTCGACCAACTAGGCAAACAGCTTGTCGTCTTGCTGCCGCTTCCACAGATGCAGGTTGATCTCGGTGGCTCGCCGGAACTCGCCCGAGAGCCGCATGCTGCGGGCATTCTTCTGAAACAGACAGAAGGGCTCGCCGCTGCCGGACCAGTGGAACTTGGTTTCGCTCGAGACCAGATCGGCCGCCCAGTGGGTGATCTTGAGGGTGCGGGTCTTGCCGACGGGATCGTGGCGGTCGTTGACGGGTCCTCCGTTCATCCAGAGGGGTTGGTTGCGATCATCCAGATGAAACAGGTTGCCGCAGATAGCACCGTCGTCGCGGACGTAACCAGCGACGCCACCTCCGTACTTTTCAAAGCGATACGGAGTTCCCAGCATCTCAAAGGCCAGCCAAAAGAGCTCCTTGTCGCCTGAGAGAGCACAGTTGGAGCAGACGGAGAGCAGGGATGATCAGCTATCTGAGAACGGCCTGGCCAAAGGAACTACCAGCACTGTAATCACACCGAGCGACCGAGACAGCACGCTGCTGCTGCTGTGCTCCCGTTCACTCCAATTGACTGCGGCCGGGCCTTCTTGAATCACCCGCTCATTGAGCCACTCGATCGTTGCATCGACTTACCCCAGAATGTCCCCCAGAGCGGACCGCGGTACTTGCGGGTGTTGAGCAGGCAGATGAGAAGCAGCTCGTGAAAGGCACGGCCCTTGTTGAAGATCACAATGCCCGAGTCGACTTCGTGGTCACTGAGCCGGTTCAAGATGCGGCTGTTGGTCTTGAGGTACTGGGATGGGTTCGGGAACAACTCCTTGAGCTTGCGGTCGGTGGGGTTGTTTGGGTTGAAGATGGTACGATCGCGGAAGTAGTATGTTCCGGTGGCCTTGTAGTCGGCAATGTCAAAGGCCCGGGCCGGGTCCTGGAAGAACAAGATGTCGGCGTCGATCAAAATGGCCTCGCTGAAGGATGTGGCGAGGAGCGTGAAGGGCTTGAAGGCAAAGCCGCTGATCTGGGCCTTGTCGAGGTCAAAGTAGTCGTCGAGGTTCATGATCTGGAGGTCCTCAAACTCGCCCAGCATCGCACGGTAGACGGCGTCCTTCTCGGTGCCCGAGTCGGTGTAGAAGACCTCGATCGGGAGCGTTGTGTTGACGGACCGGCGGAGCGATCTGATTGCCAGATAGGCAAACTCAAAGTGCCCAGCTCCGGTGGTGAGGACGATGCCCCGGGTGTTGCGCTTGAAGGAGCCGAAGAGCTTCTCGGTCGAGGTCCAGGTGCGAGACAGAGTGATGAAGGGAAAGAGCTTGGACTCGATCTCGGCGAGTGCGTCTTTGGTGTGGGAATCGGCCTGAGAACGGTGGTGGGTCACAAAGCCGTACAGGTCCCGATAGAGCTCCATGTGGCGGACGAGCTCGACATAGTCGTTCTCGCGCAGTTCGACGGGGCTGAGTGCCGCCCACCGCTCAACCAGCAGGCTGGACTGCGTCTGGATCTCGCTGGCCGGGAGCTCGTCATGGAGCAAATTGTCGGCGGAGAGATTCATGTCGCCGGCCATCTCGGTTGGGATAGCAACGGGCGGCACGTCGACCGTATGAAAGCCGATTTGGGGAGCGAGCGTGCCGGCCATATTGTTCTGGAGCCGACCAAGGAGGGCAACCATCGCGGCGGCCATGACGAGCAGAGCCAGGGTCAGTGCGTTGCGGTATCGCATGCGCTGGGGCCGCAACAGGACGGCGGGTTGCGGGTGCTTGACCGCTGCCGCAGCGGGCTGCGAAACGAGGCTGGCCTTGGAGATCATGGATGACCGGGATGAGAGAACAGATGGGGAAGCCCAAGCACTTTGCGTGGTCCGAGACGGACGGGGGAGGGAGCAACAGCCGTGGCTATATAGCCAGCGGCCTGCCGACTGTGGTCTCCAGAGGGACCGAGGGACCGACCGAACACCCTGGCGGCCCTCTCCCGATGGAAGAAACAAGCCGGACGATACCAGCGGCAAGCAGCCCACGCCCCCGACTGCGACAGCGAGCGGCAGCGAAACGAGAGCAAGCATCTCCAGCACCGATGGCGGCAGCTCTCATCTGGCAGTTTGCTCGCACCGACGGACCCTGCATCGGCACCCTGCTGTCCCCCAGCGGCCCCGACCGGTCTCGACAAGATGGATCATGCACTCGCTGTGTACTCATGAGCCAAACGGTCAGGGATGGTCGATGCGCTGGACATGGCGAGAGGAAAGAGCGAGGGATAGGGCCCGCAGGGGCGACAGGGACAGACGCAGGGTGATCTTGGTCAGCGCAGAAGGATGAGGGTGCGTGCAGCCAAGTGATTCCTGCAGGAGGGGGGTTGTGGTCGATCCCACGCCCTGCACCCTTTGGCTTTCTTCTTGCTGCTGGTGCGGAGTTTGCCAACGACACAGAGATCCCGAGGGATACACCAGCGGCGCCTACAGAGACCCCAGCCGATGTGGACAGACCGCGCGGGTCGGTGCGGGCAGCGACGGGGGTGGGATGGGACGAAACGGAGTGGGGGAAATGCTGATCTTGTTGAAGAATGATTCACAGAAAAGAAACACCTGAGCGGGTGGGAGTCGGCATTTCGTGGAGTTCGGGAGGGCATGTGTCCGCCATGCGGAGCAGGGATCGAACGAGCGGGGGACAGGACGAAGAGAGTGGGCGAGCAAGGGACGGCAACGACAGACGAATGGGCAGAGCGAGACGGGAGAAGCAAACGGCCACACTGCGAGGCCGGTGGGGATGCGGTGGTCACGGAGACGGGGCAGCGAAGGAAACGAGGAACGACGGGGAGGGGAGACTTGCTCGACAGGCAGCGAGATCATCATCCGGCATGTGCAAGCACTGCACACCAAAGAGGCGAAAACCAAAATGCAGAACTGGGAAGCCACAGCGGAGATACATGATACTGAAAGGACCAGGTCGTGCATCGAGCCCTGTTGGGGGGGGGTGTCGAGCAGAGTTAGCTCGATGGCGGCTGCTGCTCTGGAGATCATCAACACAGTCTGGGCAACAGGCAATGCCAGAAACGAATGCTTACCTACCGGGGTGGAGGCCAGCCATCGATGCTCAGCCGGCCATGGCTCCCAATGTGAATCTATGAGATCGGAGCAAAGTCGGCCTCAGCCCTGGCGCGCTCCTATAGCCCGGACTGGCTGTCGAAGAACCACTGGAAAGTGATCATATCCGCAAATGAGTAACCCTTAGTAAAACCGAGCACGGACAAGGTCGCGGACAAAGGAGCGATCGAATCTCGGCTCTGCCGATGCACTTGTGCCCAATACAACAGGGACAACACCGCACCGGCAGCCCTCTCTCGCCCTCTGCCTCGACCGACTTACGTCCACTTTTGTCAGAATCAGCTCCACGATCATAGAATGCAGACTCATGTTGGCGATGCTGTCATAGCCACTCATGGCATTGGTTTCGGGCGTTCGGATCAAGGTGGGGCTTGATCATGGCAGGCGAGCAGCAACAAGGCCAGGTTAGGAACGACGTTTCCCATGCGGATTGCAGATGCGACAACACGCCATCGCCATTGGCTTGTGAGCAGGCCATGTCAGAGAAGCCACAGCTGCTTACCCAAAGACGATCGCCAGGTTGCTATAGTCCATTTTGTTGACATCCGACTGGGCAGCGACCCTGGTATGTTGCGCAAAAGTCAGCAAGCGGTCAGGAACCCGTGGGTCCATGAAGCCATGTATCCGTGCATTCCGTCCCAGGATCACTTCACTGGACAGTCACGATCGAGGGCACACGCGAGCCCACTGCACATTGTTGCTGATCGCTGGTCGCGCCACCAAGACGTACCGGCAGAGATGGCGGCTGAGGAACTCCAGGACGTCATAGTTGGCTTTCGGCAGCGACTGGATCAGCTCCTTCAGCTCGTAATGCTTGTCGTTGTAATCCTCCTTGCCTATATTGATCCAGTTCGTCGGTATAATTGTCGGCCGCATCGGGTTGGATCAGGAACGCAAGCACCAGGGGTGTGAGGAGAGGATAGGAATTGGCCAGCCGGGCAAGACTCATTTGAGATGCTGATCGCAGCGCGGGCGGCTGATGTGCAGCATGGCACTTACGAGCGGCATCCATGAATTGCTGATAGAACTCGAACGGGAACAACGGGTTGTGGAGCTCGCGGAAGTACACTGGGAGGTTGAACGCAGTCAGGTCACAGGCCGCATGGATCACCTTGTGTATCTCAGATGCGTGCCATACGGTCTACGGCGCTATCACATCGACGACTTACGCTTCAGCAGGGCGGCAACAACGTTGATGTCGTCTTCTTCATTCAGAGCCACGGGTTGACCTGCAGAAAGACACCAGCCGGGATTCAGCACACAATATCATGATCAAGGAAGGCGGTGTTGAGCGCCAACATGTCCCTGAGCCAGTTCGGCTGCCAAGCCGGGAGGGGTAGCAGGATAGATGCGATGAGGCGGCTGCCGACAAGACCTACGCTGGTTGAACTGGGCCCGGTGGTTGTTGATATGCGACGTTGTGCCCGAGAGTCGATAGATACCCTGCGACTCCAGGCCGCGACTCTCGATCTCGGTGCAGCACTGATACACAATCATCGGGATGCGCATATCGTTCTCGTGATCGACGTGGAAGTCGAGATAGCCACCAAACACATCTGATACACCACAACGTGAATTAGAGCCAATTTGTGAGGACAGCATTGGATGCCTTGGACCCCGCAGCAAGCTCCAAGCCACCGAAGTGCGATTGAACAGACAGCACGAACAACAACCACAGTGGGCGGAGCGCTCGAAACACGAACCTTCTGGTGATGTGTCAGGGACAGCCGCCTCCATCTTCGGGGTCTTGCTTCCTGCTCCCTTCTCGCCGGGCTGTGGATCCAAGCAGGCAGCGTCAGCACAGGTGTTCGACAGAGCCCCCCGGTTCTAGACTCCATGGTATCCCACGTTCGCCGTATCC
Organism: Polychytrium aggregatum; assembly: GCF_025602895.1. Taxonomy (NCBI): domain Eukaryota; kingdom Fungi; phylum Chytridiomycota; class Chytridiomycetes; order Polychytriales; genus Polychytrium; species Polychytrium aggregatum. The sequence continues at coordinate 332,423 of NW_026516240.1, forward strand.
AACCATGCAAGATGGCGTGTACTTACTCTCCGGAAGAAATTGAACACGGCGGCGCGGCCACTTTTCTTCTCGCCCTGCTCCTCCGCACTGGCGTCTGCCGGAGCGCCGTGTTTCTGCTGGATGCCAGCGAGGAAGCCTGCAAAAGGAAAACAAACCCGAATTGTTTGGGGGAATGAGTTGACACAATCGCGCAGCAATGCCTTGCGGTCCCTGCAGAAGGAGCCCATCAGACAACAGATCATGCAGCGGCTCGATGGGAGCACCTTTCTTTTTCTGGGCCTTGACGACCGTCGAATCACCGATCGAGACGGGTTGGATCTGCGGTGATGAGGAGGGACCAACAGCGCCGTTCTGGTCCTTTGTAAAAAGGCAGCTCACGACTGCACCGGATCCCAAGCCAGGAAAGTGTCAGCAACCGAGAGAGTCGATCTGATCCTCCAAGACAAACAGAAAGCAAGCCTGGCGCGAAAAGGACATACCATACTCGTACTAACAACGACAATCGGGGCGTTTCGATAGAATGGATACAGAAACGAGTGCGTTTTGGTGAGAATCGGCGGTGCGTCAGGGACTCGCACGATGCACGCACAGCAGAGAAGCAAGGTGAATCGCCAGAGAGACTACGATGTTATGTCGCCATGGACGCGGCGACCGGAGACGCACCTCGTTGGGCGCCGCCTTTTCGCGGGCACACTCCTTGAGGGTCTCGATCCACTTGAGGCTGTCCTTCTCGGTCTGGAACAAGAGCAGCCAGTGGGCATACTTCTCGGTCGTCAGCGAGACAGCGTACTTTTTCTTTGTGTGGTTGGTGCCGTTCTCGATGGTTGTGGCCGAGGTGAGGGGTAGGACGCACGTCGGCAGAGAGATGTCTCCCTTTTTGGCCCGACTGGGGTCCTCCTTGTAGAAGAGCAGGAAGCCAACGCAGACGATTGCGTACGAGACTGTCCAGGAGGTCGAGTAGCGAGGCTCCTTCTTGCCCTCTTCGAATTTCAGCTTCTTCTGGATTGGGCCCTCGCGGCGGACGAGCTCGGGGGGTACCGGGTTGACGGATGTGAGTGTCTGAACAAGGATAAAGTGAGGAGGTGAGTGATTTGGAGTTCAGGCTGAGAGGTCGGCTGTGCTTGCCGTTTTGGGCTCGGCTTCGGCAGTCGTTTCTCGCGATGCGCTGGCTGACTTCCTAATGAACATGCAACGCCACCCAGACGACTGCATCCGCCGTTCAGAGCGACTCTGACGAAAGCACACGGGCGACCCGGCTTACCAACGAGCCATCTCGTGCTTCTTGGAGGAGTTGGGACAGCCCACCCGATGCCGTCGAGCTGTTGGAGAGTGTGTTCTGAGGCGGTTGCAGCTGGCTAGGCGAGGTCACGTCCTCAGATTCTCGCTCGTCATTGATACCTGTGGTCTCAACCTCCTCCGCCGTTTCGAAGGGATCCACGGCAGCCGAGGCTGGTTCAGACTGATGCATGACAGGATACACTGGAGAGTAAGCACAGGAAGCATACTGGAACAGAGAGGGACAGCTTGGTAGCTTGGTAGCTTGATGCAGGCGAATACACAACAGGAGGCCAATGCACGAGCCCTCCGCGCACTGGCCACGCAGTGCCCGAGATGCTCACCTCAGTTGGAGAGTGGATGTGCTTCTGCAGATCAAGCGCGATCGAGGCGCCAAGCTGGGCGGCAATCTCCGGAGTGGGGCCAAAGGATACTCGGAAGTCGTAAAAGGCCATGCTCTTGATCTTTGCCGCGGCGTTGGTCAGCGAGCCGGGTTCCAGACCGGGAGAGGGTATCGCATCCCAGGTGACGGAAGGCTTGTCTTCGGGCGCAGCGCCATTAACCGCTGGCTCAGCGACTGGCTCAGCGACTGGCTCTGGTTCGCCGGTAGGCTTGACGGGACTCGATGCAGAGCTTTCCGGGGTTGGCTCCTGAAGCTCGTGCGCATGTTCGCCGGCATCGGTAATGCGGGGATCAACCCACGTGGTCTCGCCGGTTTCGGGGAACCAGAAATAGGGCTCGCCGTTGTTTGGAATCAGCCTCCAGCCGTTGCCGATATCGGCGCCCTCCTGCGAGTTGATTGGACGCGATGCAGCCCAGGCGAGCGTTTGAAGACACAGGCAGCGAGAATGTACGCATCAGACACAGGAGCACAGAGACAAAGACATGGGCAGACAAGCACCGGGCCACAGCCATTCAGAGACAAGGAGGCCACAGACCCCGTATCAGCACGGGATTGTCGTCATGGATCCGCTCATTCAGGTCAGAGCCTACCAGTTCGACTTCTTCGTCATCATCGTCTTCTTCTTCTTCGTCGGCGTCGTTTTCACGGTTGCCCTGCCCGTTTGCGACATCGGCCGCGGTCTCTTCCTCCACGGCCTTCTCGATAGCCGCCACGACAGGCTCAGGAGCAGCCACGACACCAGGCGCGGCGTCAAACTCAGAGCCCGCATCCTTGTCCGGCAGAGTCGGAGGCCTGTCCAGCGAGTCCAGCAGTTCGGGCTTGTCGGCAGCAAAGGACAGTTTGCCATTGAGGAGTCGCGGGGTGGAGAAGTGGTAGTCGGACTGGGGAATCTCGGGAAGGGCCAGGGGCTGCGACCTGACGGGGGGCTCCGGCACATACGAATCGAGCACCGGGGTGGGCTGGATCGACGGCGGGGTTTGGGAGGGCTGGGAAGCCGGGGTCGACTGAGCGCTCTGAGAGGAAAGGGGGATGGCAATGGGCTGCGCGGGACTGCCATCCAGCTGGGAGGGCGATGCCGAGAACTCCTTGTTGGACAGAGCTGGGGTGGTGGCAGTCGATGACGTCCGAGGAGGCAAGCTGGAGGGCGAGAGGATTTTGTTGACCGGGGTGGGCGAGCCGTCGGATGGCGAGTTGTTGATCGACGACGAGCGCTCCATGAGCAGGGGTTGGCCCTGGGCCTTGACAGGGTCGTTAGAATTGCCTCGATCGATGGCAGGATAGATGTGCCTCTTGCGCTCGGGTGGAACAGGGGTGCTCCCATCGCCTTGGGTCACGGTGCTCTTCACGGTGGGCTGCACTGTGCCGGAGATGCCGCTGGAAGGACCAAGCTCGCGATCGGTGGCCTTGCTCTTGGTGCGGACGGGATGGATGCTGACCTGAGCGGTGATGGACTGGAGGGAGGGCGAGGGCGACACTGTGGGCGAGCCGCCGAACTCGGAACGCAGATACCTCCGAGTATCGCCAGCGTGGTCTGAGTGCATCGACGATATGCGAGCAGGCTCCGAGATTTCAGAGCCCGAGCGGCCGTCCTTGGGACCGGCACCTGCCGTCCAGACAGGTATCGAGTTGGACTGTGAAGGCGACTGCCCGTATGCGGAGAGGTTGCTGGCGGCTTCGTATGACGCCACTCGTTTCGGTGCCTGATCTGATGAGTAAGAGCCGACCTTGACAGCACCATAGGCGGCTGCATAGACAGGGAGAGAGCACGGCGGGTCGGCCATGGAGGATAGCGCCATGCCCGGGATGCCCAAGCGATAGAGTGTCGTCAGTCCGCGGAGCAGGCGAGGCGTTGGCATGCACAAGAAGGTTGGACAGATGACATCCGGTGTACGGATGCATCCGCCAGCCGGGGCTCCGGGCTATTCCGCCACACAAAGGGGCGTATGGGCAGAGTGGTGGCTCGACAAGCGCGGCTCGGGATGCTTACGCTTGGGCGACTCGGGCAGGAGCTCGACCCGGTTGGCAGGGAAGTAGCCCTGCTCATTGCGAACTCGTCCCTCATACCAGTCCTCGTTACAGAGGGCAACGACCTCAATCAAATCGCCGGCCGAGAACGAGATTTCGTTGTCCTGCAGCAGATCGAGCGGGATAAAAAGTGACACTGGTCAGTGTCCAAGTCGGAGCTGGAAGCGTCCTGATAGACGGCGACCTCTTGCATCGAGAATGAGGGGAAGGGATGGGAAAGTGGCGCCGCGATTGCATATCGTAAGGGGGTGGGCTCGCTGAAGGGCAACATACTTCGATGGCGTTGTAGTTCCACTTTGCTTTGGCATATCGCTTCACGCCCGCGGGGGCGTTATCGACATGCAGGACGGACATGGTGCAAGGACAGGAATGTCAGGCGGATCCAGGGTCGGTGAGCTGTTCGAGGAGATGACGATATGCTTGAGGGAAGCGACTGATGCTCGGATGGTGGGTGTGCTTAAAGACAGGCCTGCAGAAGAGGAATGGCCGCGGTAACAGCCGCCGGGCGGTGATGACGGTGGCAATGGTCAGCGCGGAAGCGGCGGTTTGGAGAATCCGCTGGACCAGGACCAGGCCCGGACAGGTTGCGGGGGCGCCGGCGAGACGCATGACGGTACCTCGGACGATGCGGTGAGCTGCTTGGAGATGGGATGCAGATGCGGATGCGGATGCGGATGCAGATGCAGACGCAAAGGCAGGTGCAGACGCAGAGGCAAGGGCAGATGCGGCGGTGGAGAGTCAGAAGAACAGATGAAGACAGCCCCGGGCCGAAGACGCATTTGGCGAAAGACAAAAGAAGACAAAGGGCGGCCTCGCTGCGCTCTCGCTGTGCTCTCGACGTGCTCTCGCTGCGCTCTCGCCATGCTCTCGCTGTGCTCTCGCTGTGTTTCGATGTCGCTTTCGAGTTGATCGTCCAAACGGCACTTCCCAACCAGTTCAACACACCTAACGTTATTCAACACATGCAGCACATCCAACACATCCGTGCGCACTCGGTGCACTCACACTAGCTGCCTCGCATTCGCCCGGTTGCCCCCAGCACCGCCGTCGCCGCTATTATCGGGCTGCTGGCCTCCCCGCCCCACTGGCCGCTGGCCGCTGACTGAGTTTGTTTGTTGCGACGCTTTCCTTTTGGGGAACGCCCGTCGAAAAAAAGGAAATGCGCCTGGACGGCGCCGCGGCCCGTGTCCACGGCCAGCGCCATTGGCCCCGAGCAGACCGCCTCATGTGCTGCCGGACTGGCGGTGCATCATGGCCAATTTCTCAAGTACGAATGTATATTCAGGATTTGGGGGGGGGGTGGAATAGCGACTGCAGGCACAGGGCAACTGCAGCCACAGGGCGACCCGTCCCGCTGGTGCACTGTCATCCCAGCCACACTGGCTGCGCGATAGTTCGACTGGCACACCGGAGCATGTTCCTTGCTGTGAGTGCTTGCGCTTGACCCTCTGAGCATCTTCATGGTCTATCGACATCAAGATACTCGGGTGGCTTCCAGGCACCGTGAGCACACTGTTTGGCCGTGGCGGATGATGAATGGTGTGTATTCAGGTCCGGAAATCAACGACAGCTCAAAAACAGGGTGTTCCGGTTCAAAATGGACTCCTGTATCCATCGCCTTCGTCGACATAGCCAAAACCGTCGCCATCGAAGTAACCGTCGGCGTCCCCGTCTTGGCCAATGCCATCAAAGTCGTCATCGACATCCTCGGCTCGGCTCACACCCTCGCTGCTGCGGCCGCCGACACTGCCTCCCTGATCGCCGTGGCTTTCGCCGGACTCGCTTTCGTGGCTGCTGTCCCTGTCAGGCGCAAAGGCGTCCTCCTCGGGGCTCTGCTCCGCAAACTCGGGGATGATGTTGACGTCGTCGTCGTCATCGTCCTCCTCATCTCCGGAGCCTGCTTCGCCCGCGTTCGACCCACCATTGTCCGGCCGGCTGCCAGGTTCAGCAGGAAGGCGGCCCGGTCTTGGGCCGGTCGAGGACTGCTTTCCCCGAGCACCATCATGGTAAAGTCGGCATTTCTCCCGGCGGCACTGCCCCGTCTGCTGAAACTCGGGACACACAAAGACATGCCTTTTGGGACAGTGCTTTCCCAGGGCACAGAACTTACCTGACCGAAACGACGGACACAGCGGAGCATCTGCCCGCAGCCGCACATGGACGTAGGGACACGCCGGGTTGGTACAGCCGCCAGGAGTGCCAAAGTACTCGCACACCGGCGTGTTCTTGTCCGTGGGTGTATGCGACAGTTGGCAGTTGGCCCGTGTGCATTGGCCCCGCAGCGAGAAGGGACAGAGTGCCACTCGGTTGGGGTCATGTCGGAACGGACAGGGTTTGCGACACCACCCTGCAAAACATGTAACCCGACTGAGTGCTGTCGCTCAAATACGACACAAAGATTGCTGCTCATCAGTGCAAGCGACCATGCCGATCATGGCTCGGTTTCAAGGCGATACGAACCTTGCTGGTGGTAGAGCACACAGTACGGTCTGCGGCAAACGGCGCAAATGGGATGGATGAGCGCGACTGGTCCGGTGGACGACCTCAGGTTCCACATTCACCACCATGGCGTCCTTCCGTCATACCACATCCCTAAGCACAACGCAGGCGCTGAATCCCGCACTATCGAGCCACGCACATATGCCCTGCGCATCGTACATACTTGAGTCTGTGATAGTTGCCGTTTGGGACCAGGCCGTAGTGCTGCCCTTTGACGACAATCTCCTTCGGCATAACCGTCTTGGATGACAGTCGTGTCTGGGCTGCAGGGCAGTAATACATCAGTAGAGGCAGTGGGCACTGACTGAGTACCTTGGGTCACACGGCACCAGCGCCCAGAGCATACTTCAGAGAGAACCGGCAGCGTACCAGAGCGAATCAGTTTTGTTCCTACAACGGCAAATGGCTCGCCGAGGACATGCACGACCTTGAGCGCTGATAAGGCAACGGTGGCATGACTCAGTCGCCAGAAGATGCACGGTGGAACACCAAGTATTGAAGTCGTTCGACTCGATGTGATCACAGCGCGAACGCTAGCAAGGCGCTGACTATAGCAATCGAACGTGTGTCTGCTGGAGACAGATCCAGGCACCTACAGCTAGATTTGAAACGACCTGCCGGTCAAGGAAGGCATCGGGCGATGGCCCGTGGCAGTTGATGGGAAGAATCGATGTTTAGAGACAGAGCACAGTCGATCGGTGCTTGAGCGACGTGCAACGCCGCCGCTGCAATGTCCAGAGCCATACCCGATTTGGTGCGATTAGCAGCACCATTCCCAAATGAATGCGCAGGGGGTCGTGGCCGCGTTGAGGTCATGTTGGCTCCATAGGAGTACGGATGGTATTTCGTCGGCCACCGGTGTGCGCCTGGTCGGAAGACTGGGGCCGGAGCGTGGTACCCAGAGAGGGTCGGGTGGAGATGAGGGGTGGTATGAGGAAAGCTGGCTCGGAAGGTCATCGCCGGGGATGCTCTACCAGGCGTAGAGACTGATGTCTCGCTTGAGACCGAGAGGGCGGGCGACGAAGGGAAAGTGGAGGCCGGTGCCGTGGCCAGAGTCGAGCCCGGCTGGATCGGTTCCTGGGAGCTGGGTGGACGCAGCCGTTCGGGCTGGGGGAAGCTAGGAGTGGGGTCAGCGCTTCCAAGAGAGCCTGTGACGGGCAGCCCAGTTCCCGGGAGCCCGTTCGCCATGTTGTCTTCTGGTGCCTGGGCGGCGCTGGTATGGTCTGCACGAGAGTCTGTGATGGACATGGGCGGCAGCGAGTCTGAAGCGCGCAGATCGCCCGTCGGAGGTTGATTCGAGCCTGCTTGCTGGAGTTTCTTGAGCTCAAGCGCCTCGAGTTGGAGCTGGAGGAGGATCTGCTTCTTCTGGACGGACTTGCTGAGGGCCTCGATCTGGTGCTTGAGCTTGATCGACGAGAGGAGTTGCTGATGCGACCTCGGAGCTGCAGCGGCTGCCGAAGAGGTGCTGCTGGCTTTGTGGTAAGGACCCATGCTAGAAATTGTGTGCAAAAGGCTGGGAGAAGGGCGATGCCGGAGACGTTTGAAGATGCAGCGACGGCGAGGCTTGATGCTGCAGCCGACGCAGAATGATCTGGAATGATCCGGAATGAGGTGGCTCGACGACGGCGAGTCTCGGATAGGGTACGAGCAACGCGCTGGAACCAGGAGATCCTCGAGGAAAACGATGAATGCAGACGGCCGCCGTGGAGAGATGCGGTGCCGGTCGGTCAGTCGGCGATGCAGGCGAGCGTCAGATGACGAGACGACTGGGGTGGGGTTCGTGCTGTCGTCGCGAGAGGCCCACGGGAGGCTGTTGGGATGGCAGGCAGGCAGGCAGCAGATGGCTCCGGCGACAGCGACAGGCTCTCGGCAGAGTCTCCAGCGGCAGTCTGGCGGCAGTCCAGACGCAGTCCAGCAGCCGTCCTCGTCGGCCTGGTCTGCTTCGGCAGGGGCGGCAGATGCAAGGGCAACGACAGCGGACGACAGCGGACAAAGCCGACAGCGCTTTCGAGCCAAAGGCCGGTGGCGCGGCCGGCTCGAGCCACGCATTCGAGCCGGCGCCTCGCTCGAAAAAACTTTTTCAGACCGCGCGGACGGATGCGGCTCCACGGCCAGGCCAGGACAGCGAACAGCGGCTACGACGAGGATATCCGCTGCATCAGACGCATCTGCAGCAGCTCCTGAACGACCGCAAGCACCCTCCCGCCCCCGACGCTGCTCCAAACACAGCCATGGACTACCAGTCTGCTCAAGGAACCGCCGTTCAGCGGCCCCAGCGCATCGAGATCGCCTATACCTGCGGCGGTACGCTTCCATCGCATCGCAGCAACAGCACCGAGGCAATGGCTCGACTGAAGCCGCCGCGAGGATCACGATCTCTGCGGGTTCGCTGAGAACGCATAGCCCTTGCCAGGACGGCGCTGGATACAAACAGGGACGTTCTGGCAAGGCTTATGCGGCCTCGGCGAGCGGCACGATCCTCCTCGCTTCCGCAGACGCTAATATCATCGGTTCCTGGATAATATTCGCGACACAGAGTGCGGTGCCGACAACGAGATCAAGCCGCGAGAGCCCATCCGCTGCAAGGAATGCGGCCACCGCATCATGTACAAGAAGCGAACCAAGCGCAGTGCGTATCCCATCTGCTCGCGTGCTTGGGTTTTGCCATTTGGTTTCCTGCAGTTCCTGGGACGGCTTCTGCGCGGATGAGCGTTCGGACCGATCTGCGAACAAAAGTGCACATCCGTCTGCGCAGACGGATATGCAAAAAACGAGCACGCAGACAGAGAGATGCGCAGATCGCAGAGTTCCAGTGCATCCATGCGGGCATTCGAAGAACGAGCGCTACGATGAAGAACAGCCGAGCGGGTCGTCAACCAGCCGCGAACAACTCACCTTCAGATCGAGCCGATGCCGAAAGGATGGATGCTCCGGCCGCGATTCATCCAGATGTCGCTGAGGAGGATTACCAAAGGTTCCCTCTCCGATGACCCGCCTCGGGATAGTCCTCCTCTTCAGCCGCAGTTGCCTCTGTTTGGATCTTTCACATACTCTTTGTCGGCAGTTCACTAACCGCAAATCCACGTTCTTCGCACCCCCCCAAAACGACACCCACCTCCTTCGCTCAACGTTGCCCCCACGGCGTCAAATGGCACGCCGTTTGCAGTGGTCCAGTTCGAAGCCCGATGAACGATTTCAGCGCCGAGCCATTCGCTCGCGAGTGGCTGTCAACTACCCGTATCATTCCTCCCCCTCCTCCCTCCTGATCTCGCCACTGGAAAGACGCACTGGTTTCGCAGATTCCAAGTAGCTCGGCCAGCGCATCAACTGCATCGCCGCTCTCGGTGCACATTCTCCTCTCGTTCGCACTTGATTCTGCTCTCGTTGGTGACCCCCCTGGCTGTGCATGTTGTTGCGCAGTGATGTCGATCGATAAGCACCCAATTTCGTTCGGGAGACTTTCAACGAGAGGGCTTGTCCGCTCTCTCCTACACACGCATAATAACACTGTCGATCCATGAGCTGTGACGAGTACTCTATAGCCCTCTAGTGGTCGGGGATGGCAAGCAGCGTTGCGGCTGGCACAATGCCCAGGGCCCTCCGCTTCCTTCCGTCGCCATCGAGAGCCGGCTTGGCCGACGCTAGTGCACATCAGTTCCAATGGGTGCCGATTCCATTCTACTTCTCTGTCAATGTATTTGAGCGCCAGGGAATGTCTACGCCGCTTTCGGCTTGGGGGTCTCCCTTGGCAGCAAATCTCACTTCAAGTCCGATGGGGTGCCCGTCGTGGGTGAGATGCGGCTCGAGCGCAATTCCATCATGCCGATCCGACCCTTTGCACCTTCAGGTCTTCTTCAAGCTTCATCATCTTGGTGGTCAGTTCCTGCATCGCCAGCATACATCAGGCGGCATCAGTTCCAGCATATGACAAGCGAGTAGCATGTATGAGCGAACTCCAGGCAGCATTCAGCATCACCCACCCCAAGTAACTTTTGCATCTTCATGTTGATCTGCGACAGCTGAACGGGATCCATCTTCTGCATCGCGGTGACGCTCGAGAGGATATTGAGGTTGAAGCCCTGGATGCGCAAGGAGCTCGAGAGTGAGAATAGGCAGCAGCGTCGAAGCATTATATTTCGCAAACGACTCCGATCCATCGATCCACACTGCACCGCTAGCCTCGGTGAATACCAAACCTATCGAGCCGACACACGACCACACTTTGTCCGCATTCTCATATTTGTCCCCATCAACATGCTTGGTGCTCTGTCTGACAAGAGGCGGCGGCGCACCTGTATCTTTGGAGGATCGGGCTGGAGCTCGGCTGCATAATCTCGCAGGACATACTGCTGCAGCGTTTTGGATTTTTGCTCAGACTCCTCGGCTGTCTTGGTAAGACGCTCGGTTAGAGAGCGTACCTCCGTCTCGGCGGCCTTGAGACGCTTGTTGAGAAGCTCGTTGTCCTGGGCCAGCTTGACCAGGTCGTCCGTGAGCTGCATCGGATCGGAGCAAGGTTTCGAATGAGTACTTTCATCCATCCGAGTGTACGATGCAATGGCGCTGCCGCTCCATCTTGGACTTGCTTTGTCATCCATATGCTGTCGAGTCCATCCAAGACAAACAGAAACCCTCAGACGAAGCAGGTTCCTCGACAACTCGATACGGAACGGCTATAGCGCAGGTGCTCACCCGGTCGACTTTTGGAATCCCTGCCATCTCTGGATGCTTGGCTTGAAATCAAAATGGAGACATTCTGTCAGTACAAGCCGCGAGCCTGGGATGGATCGCCATCAAGATTCTATACGCGCAAGCCGTGCGGGAGCCTGTGCTCCGAGCAAACCAGCAGAAACGCGCTGATAGAAGTGAAATCGTAAATCGTAAATCGGCGACATCCGCCCGTATTCACAGAGGATCGCTCCACTGTACGGTGCGAGTCTCAGATCCTGCTTACACGGCGAATCGCTGGGATTCTCGAGCTCGGGAGGGGCGCTTGGGCTGGACTGGGGTGCGCTGTTTTGCTTCCTCTCTTTTGCAAGCTGCTTCTGCAGGTCTTTGATCTGAAGTGAACCGAGGGCCAGAACGTATCAAATAGTTACCCATGTCAGCCAGAATGTAAGTTATGCTGCGCCATAACCGCTCCTTGGCCAAGGGAGAACTCATCGCGGGCCTCGTTACCCGTCTTCAGCATCGACTCTGACCGCGGAGCACAGAATACAGTGCACAAAGTGCAGAATCGGTGTGGGATTCAAGGCCATGGCATCAAAACATTGCATGCTTCAGCAAGGAACCGGCCAGCGAGCCGGTGGGACTGAGGCCTCCGAGAATATCGAAAGCCAACCCTTACGATTTGATTGTGGCGCTTCTCCGCAAGCTTCATGTCATGCTCAGCCTGAAGAAGCCTTTCATTCACTTGGTTCGCTTCGAGCTTGAGGGCTTCGAGCTCGCTCGAGAGCTGCTTCACAACCTGTTCATGTTCTGCTTTGGCCACTTCGGTCTCCTTTTGAACAGACTCGATCGAGGCATCTAACTCGCTGATGCGCTGCTTGAGCTGTGCTTCTCGCTGTCCCAGTTCGTCGCGCTCTTTCTCGGCTTTGCCCGCTTGCTTCTTGAGATGGGCTTCGCTTTGCTGAAGCTCGTCACAGCGAGACTTGAGCTTCTTGATCGACTCGTCCTTTTCGGCCAGCGCTTTAGAGGATCTCTCGAACGACGCGCGAGAAACCTCCATCTCGGCGGTGAGGACGCCGTGGGTGCTTTCCAACTGAGCTAATTGCTCCTTTAATGCCGTCAGCTCATCTTCCAGATGCGCACTACTGGCTTTGATTTTGAGGTACTCATCGCGGGTCTGCTCGTAATCTTTCTCCTTGGCGGTCAGTTTGGTTGATACTTCCTCAAACTGCTTGGCCCCCTCCTGCTTGCTTGTCTGCAGATCTTGTTGAAGTTGCTTGATGGTTTGCGTTTTGGCGGCGATGTCATCGCTACGGGCGGCAAGGTCCTTTTCAAACTTCTTGATCAAGTCGGTCTTTTGCGACTCCAGGGCCGCAATGTCCTTTTTGATCTTTTCGAAATCGGCAGTGAGCTTTTGCTTCTCTTTCTTGGAGCTCTCTTCGAGCACACCCCGTTCCTTCTTCCATCGCTCCTCCATATCGAGCCTTTCTTTCTTGAAGAGCTCTTCTTGAGCCGCACGCTCCTTCTTTGCCCTTTCTTCTGCCTCGGCCCGATCTTTCTTGGCGCGGTCTTCGCTGTCTTGCTTGAGTTTTTTCTCGACGAGGTTGCGCTCGGTCTGGCTGGCGCTGAGCTTTTCCTGCAAAGATTTTACCTGGGCGTCGCTGGCATCCTTGGCTTGCTTGACGCTTTGCTGCAACAGGGACAGCTCCTTCTTGGATAAGCCAATCTGGGCCTCGAGCTGAGCGCATTCGGTTGATTTAGCCTTGATCTGCGCCTCCAAATCCGCAACAGCGGCCTCGTGGGTCCGGGTGAGGGTCTCAATCTCAGCCGCTTTCTTCTTGAGACCTTCGTCAAAGGCCTGCTGCCTGGAGTTGAGGTCGGCTTTATGTGCGGCCTCGGCCTCGGCAGCGGCGCTTTCTCTGAGCCTGATTTCGGTATTGAGGCGGTCATCCTTCTCTCGCAATGACTGTGCATACTTTTCCTCCAGGGTCTTGATGCTTTCGGCCTGGGCGGCAGCATCGACAGCAAGAGTCTTCAGTTGATCCTCGAGCGCGCGGATCTTTCTGGCGGCCTCCTGTTCGAGATGTTCCCGGTCGCGCTGATGTTGCTGCTCCAGTTGCTGTATCTTGCCGCGATAGCCAGCTTCCAGTGTCTCCAGCTCACGACCCTTGAGGGTCTCCCACTCCGAGGCGGTCTTCTTGTGTGATGTTTCGAGGTCCTGGAGCCTGGATTCGCGCTCGCAGAGTTGGACACGGAAGTGTTCAGCGGCCTCCGCGGTCTGTTTCTTAAAGCTCTCGTCTAACTCCTTGATCTTGTTCTCGAACAAGAGACTCTGGTCGCACGTATTCTTCTCGCTTTGGCTGATTTGGATTTGGCACTGCTCCAGCTGCACAGTCGCTTCGTCAATCCGCTTTTGGAGCTGCCCGGCTTCGACGTTATGGAGGTCGGACTGGATCTTTGCGTCGGCGGAATACTGCAGTCTGGCTCGGTCCATGTCTGCCTTGAGTCCCTCAATGGTTCTATTGAGGTGATCGACCTCAAGTCGGAGCCGCTCGACGACAACGTCTGTGGCCGGCGCATCGCCGTGCTCCGGAGCCTCCGTGCCGTCCGTAGCCTTCGTGTCGCTGGATTCCATGCCTTCGTTGATGTGCACGCTCTGGAGTTTGGATACCTGGGCTTTGAGCTGGGCAACCTGTTCCCAGGCATCGCTGACTTCCTGCTGGGCGCGAGCAATTGCCTCGCGATCGACATGGGACTCGAGCTCTCGGATGCGATTATCTCTAGCTCGCAAGGCGTCTTGAAGCTGCTGGCTTGTGGCCTTCTGCCCCTGATACTGTGTCTTTTCTGTCTCCAGCGCCTGCTTCAGCTGCCCAAGTGCCTTTTCGTGCCCTGCATTGATATTTTGAACTTCCAGCTGCTGAGCCTGCTTCAGAGCATCAATCTCGGATTGAAGTCTCTCTGAGCGGCGCAATACTTCGGCGCTGCTGTCCAGCAGTGCTTGCTGGACGTTGGTGAGCTCTTGCTCCGCCTGCTGTGACTTGCTCTTGTATTGATCGATTTGCTGTACCAACGACGTGTTGATCTCTGTCATGGTTCTTTCTCTTTCGACGATGCTCTCTTTCAGGGCCTTGATCTCAATGTCAGCCGCGGTGAGCTTCTCGGTAAGCTGATTGGCGACCTGTGCTGCAGCGAGCTCGGCGGATGTTGCCCCTGAGGACTCGACCTCCTGGTCGATCTTCACTGCCACAGAACCGGCGTGCGGAGAATCCCCGACTTGCTTTTGTGCCGATTTCATCGCCTCGAGTTCCCTGTGGAGGGATTCAACCTCCAACTTGGTGGCTTTGAGGCATTGTTCAAGTCGGTCCCGGTCCCTTTTGAGCTCCTCCGTTGCTGGGTCTTGAGCTGGCTGCTGTGCTGATGTAGGTGTAGGATGCGGGGTTTGTTCGGCAGAGGCTGGAGATTTTGCTGCCGAGGTGGCTGGATCGACGGGGCTCCCTGCACCGCCTGGTGTGCCTTGGCCGCCCGGAATCGCTGATGGTGGTGCGGACGACGAGACCAGAGGTGCTTGGACGGCCGCTCCGGTGGCAGGCGCTGTGTTTGCTGATGGCTTGTATCCCCACCAGCTCTTTGCCGCCGCAAATGACGAGGCGTAGTTGGGTGCTGATGGCTGAGCAGGGGGAGTGGCGGTGGAAGCAGCAGTCGAAGCAGCAGTCGAAGCAGTAGTCGAAGCGACGGAGGGAGCAGCGCCGACCGATGTCGATGCCGCACCGTTGCCGGGCTCAGGCTGCCTTTTCTCAGACTCGGCCTTCTTCTTGTAGGCCTCCAGCTCGGCGTTTGCATGGTTTAGTTTGTCCTGCAGAGCTTTTCTTTCGCTCTGGAGCGTCGCAACCTCTTCCTCAAGCACCTTGGATGGCAAAGGTATGGATGCCGCGTCCAGAACAGGCTTGCCCGAGGATGTTCGATATCGATTGAGCTCGTCCAGGGCCGTATGGAGCTTGGATACCAGCTCTTTCTGTTTGAGATCGCTCTCTGCTGTGATGCTGTGGATGTTTTCTTTGAGTGCCACATTCTGGTTGCAGATATAGGATGAGGTGCGATCTGGAATGTAAGTGTCGCGGCAAACAGCCGGACCATGCAAACAAGGGCTGACCCGAAAAGCGCTGGATTCGGCCAGCCACTCGTCAAAGTCACCAGCATAGCTGCTGGGTGAGCGTGCGAGCTCGAACTTACTTGCGACTTGTGATCGTTGAGGAGCTCGACTTCCCCTCTCAAACGCGAGTTTTCCTCCATGAGCTGCTGGAGCGCCAGCTTCTCTTTGGCTTTCTGGATGACCGCTGGCACACAGGGAAACGCCGACCGAACATTGGTGCAGCGTGTTGGCGACATAAGTGTTGGTCGGTGTAGAGAGGTCCTCGCCGTGACCAACGGTCGGGCTGAGCGATCCGTGTGCCTTTCGAACGAGGCGGTCCCGCTTCCTCACAGCACAGCATCCCCCAAAGCTCACCATTGACTTTCTTGAGCTCCTTCTCCAAATTGATGCGCTCTCGATCGACAACCTGCTTTTCTTTCTCTAGCAACGACTTGTCCTTGAGGAGCACTGTCTTTGAATTCTTTTCAGCCTCCAGGTCTGTGACCACAAGTGTTCATAGCGTGGGAGAATGAGGCATTGTTAGTGTCGGTACGGCCGATGGTGCAGCCCAGAGTATGGCCCATCCGTACTGAACAATGCTCGTCCACACTATCACGTCTCTCGTGGGTCAGGTTGCAGAAGCAATGCGGACGCGCCTTGGGATAGCTTTTTGACCTGGGACTCGACAGCAAGCTTCTCGGTTTTCAGCAACTCAATCTACCAGTCGATCGCGTGGTTAGAGACTCGGATCGATACCAAGAGCACTCAAACACAGTGCCATGATATCAATCAAGAAAGTGCAGTGGTGGCTGTGCTAGTTGGTGGTTGCTGTGTTGGAGCGGCTGCTGCGTCGGACTGTTGCGCGGATGGATAGGCCGTGGGCGACCGACCGACTATCCCCACCTGCTTTTCGAGCTCTTGTGCCAGGGCCTCCGGTGCGGGGCTCGACTGAGGAGCATCTCCTTGGACCATCGATCCAGCGGATGTCTCTGGCTGTGGCGTGTTATCAGCCGCGCCAGAAGGCGAATGTGGTTCCGCGACCTGACTCATTAGCAGCTGCCCGTCGCCTTGATGGCTCGATAATCGCTGGGATGAGACGATGATGCCCTGCTATCGATTCCAACTGCAGAGAGAGAGAGCCCCAGCCACGTGAACAGCCAGATGATGTCATGCATTGATCGGCGTCCGCACACCTTCCAGGCGCCGCATTCACCAAGACCCAGCCCGTGATGGCCCCACACCGGCTGTGATGGGCGATGAGAGTGCGTATATTCAGCATCCGTACAAAATGATCACTGGCCGCCAACTGGCCGTCCGTTCAGGGTTGTGGCGAGCGCCGTAAATCTGTTCCACTGCCAGTCGAAAAAGGGTGGCTGGTTCGTCCAAAGGAAGCAACTTGACTGTGATTGCGGCCGCTGGCCAGGGCTGCTCGGCGCGACAGCGAGCAAGAAGGAAACTAGGCCTGTGGTGATGGATCGATGCCGGTTGGTTTGGAGGCGGGCTGGTGTCTGATCGCTGGAAAGGCCCTCAGTGGGTCCGGGGCTTTTTGGGCGCCGATGGGCTGATCTCGTCTTGGCCAGAAGTACTTGCCTTGTCGCCACGATCGCCACGATTGCCACGATTGCTGTCGTCTTGAAGATCATCATCCTCATCGCTATCCCCATCGTCGTCGTTATCTGCTTCCTGCTCGGCAATGCCGGCCTCGTATACCTCGATGTGCCGGGTGAGATGCGAGTTGACCGATGCTTTGAGCTGTCCCAGATCAGCAACCAGCTGAGCGAGCGGGGCGAGCTGGGTTTCGCCTGCAGCAACCTGGGATTGCTGGATGCTGATGGAGCATGGCGGTTGTGTCTGCAGGGACACCGAGGCGCTGGGGAGAGCCATCAGGGCAGCGTCGGCGCAATGTCGATGATCGCAAGACAACCTCAGAATCAAGCCAAAAGCCAGCACTTTGTTCTCGCTCGTCCCCGCTTCTTCTCGCCCAGCCGAGGCGAGGCGAGACGGGGAGGTTGCAGACTTGAGTTCCAGAAACAGCGGCTGGCCGACAGTCGCTGGACTGTCTCGCCATCCATCTGCAACATCCAACGAGCGAGCCATGGTAAGAAGGCACTGCTCCATCGTGCGAGGACGCAGCGGTGGTATGAGTGATCTGAATCGCAGGTGCCATCGCCCACAATCTGCTGGAATCGCTCGCGGCTGGCGATCGATGCTGACAATCCGGGCCTCATCCGCCGCACATGTGTCGATCTTTGGCCCGACGGGGTTCAGGCAAAGGAATCGGCCAAGAAGATTATGGCACAGAATGCAAAGATCCTCTCGGATCTGCAGCTGCAGCTCGGCATTGCCAGTCTGATCTATATCATCTGGCGATTCGCCGTGCGCTACAGCTCCATCTCGATCTGGCACATTGTCGGTTTTGTGCTTGTTGAGGGATCTTTGTTCTTCATCTACACTCAGCTGCAAGCATTCTCTCGCCCAAGCTACGAGACTGGAAGCAACGTCGTCCGAGATGGCGGAGCAGACCTGAAGAGCGAGGGCATGATTGCCTACAGTGAGTGCTTGCTGCAGACACGTTGCTCCTCTGTGGTTTGGATTTGGCTTTGGATTTGGCCTTGGATTTGGCCTTGGTTGGCCCAGCCGAGGGCACATACATCGAAAGGGCACATGCATCGAGAGGGCACATGCATCGAGAGAGCGGCGGCGCGGCGGCCAATTCAATTGTATTATCGGGATACTCAGCAGCAGCTCGTCCCCGGTCTAATTGCCGTCGCCTTGGTCAGTGTTTGATGTGATCTATATTGGGCTCTTCGTCCTGATCACCTCGGCCTTTATCTCGGACTACTTCTGGTGGACGTTCCTTGGTAAGTATTGTTGCTGTAATAATGCGATCAGGAGCCCGAGGCGCTGCTTCTGTCCCTCGATTGCTCCTGGCCAAGCACAGATGGCTCACGAGCTCCAACGTGCGTTATCCACAGTGATTCCTGGCTATGCTGTCTACAAGCTGTGGAGCCAGGTAAGCCAGCTTCCTGCGTTGCCGAGGACGGCATTCAGGGTCGCCAGAGCGGTGTCTCTGATGGCTGGGTGATCAACACGCCATATCATAGGCGCTTGATCTGGGTGGAGGCGAGCGGTGAGAACGGTCGTCCGACGACGTTCTGACACACAGATCTGACACACGGATCTGACTCACCCGAATTGCTTGATCGCATGGTTGTACGGCGATGCCGGTGCCGGCGCACTTGTTAGATCAAACCACTCCTCTTTGGCCAGTCCACCCCCGTTGCCAAAGGACCCGTCAAGAAAGGAAGGAAGTAG
Organism: Polychytrium aggregatum; assembly: GCF_025602895.1. Classification (NCBI taxonomy): domain Eukaryota; kingdom Fungi; phylum Chytridiomycota; class Chytridiomycetes; order Polychytriales; genus Polychytrium; species Polychytrium aggregatum. The sequence goes on from NW_026516240.1 coordinate 350,734, forward strand.
AGTTGCTTCCGAGGTCGCCTGTCGATTCAGGACTGGCGAGATGAATCCAACGACTGCTCAGCCATTGGGAGCAAGAGTCCGGTGCCGACCTTGAAAGACATCACTGGAGGCAATACCGACCGAACTTGTGGGTTCAGCTAGTGTCACAATACAGAATTTGTTCAAGGACATGTCTCAAGCATAGGGCACCATCCAGCGCGATGGGTGCAGGCAAAGCAAGAGGTACAAGAGAAAGGAAAGCTACAAATAAGGGCAGGGGCTGCACGATCGAAGGCCCAGGAGCCCTTGCACGCAACCCGCATACGGAAGCAAGATGGTCAGGCTTCAGGTCGATCACCCGCGCGCAGCCGGGTCTCTACAAGCGGATCAGAGGATTGCGCTCATCCTGGTAGTACTTGGCGATCAAAAAGGCAACATCCATGGATTGCTCGTAGTTAAGCCTGCGTTGGACAGAGCAGATCGGTGGTCAATCAAAGCGAGGCGCAGATTGGCGCTGGAGTAGCACGGGGAAGCGGTGGCCAGATGCACAACGTCGCCGAGGTGGCTTACCGAGGATCGCAGAAAGTCTGATAGTTGCGGGAGAGATCCTCTTCGGAAAGTTGCATCGATCCACCGAGGGCCTCGGTGACGCGATCGCCGGTGAGCTCAAAGTGCACACCGCCCAGCCTGGAATTGTTCTCCTTGTGCAGTCGGAAGGCATGGCCGAGCTCCTGGAGGGCGGAGATCATTGGCACCGATGAGTTCCCGAATGTGTGCCTGGGTATATCATGTTCGAGTGGCAGTCAAGTCAGCGACGAAGGACTCACCGAGACAATGTGATCGAAACGGCGAGTCTTGACGCCCTGAACGGTTTCGGTGTTGCCGTGCATGGGATCGCAGCACCAGACCACCTTGCCCCAGTGCGGGGTTTTCTGGACGGCTTGGATGTGGCTGGGGAGATAGTCGGCGATCTTTTCATGGCCATAGCGGGTAATCAGAGTGATTTTTCCTGATACGGGAGGGGGCAGCGATGGGCATGTGAGAAGAGCGTGGACAAAGACTTGCACCGCCGGACCCTCCAGACCAGAGTAGCTCGGTCTGGGATGGACAGACTCAGGTATCTCGAGGGCGCTAGCCTACCAGCCTCGTAGGTGGGGTTGAGGGCATCCAGCAGGGCCACGAGTTCATCCGGTTGAAGCGAAGGACCGCACTTGATGCCGATGGGGTTCTCGATTCCTCTGAAGTATTCGATATGACCGCCGTCAAGCTGGCGGGTGCGATCGCCGATCCACAAGAAGTGGGTGCCGAGATTGTAGTGCTTGCCGTCCTTGGCCTCTCGCGTGAGTCTGGATTCGTACTCGAGCAGCAGGCCTTCGTGGGACATGAACATGTCGACAGTGTTGAAGGACTGCACCGACGTGTTATCAGCACCCGTGACCTTCATGAACTCGATCGTATCGCTCAGGCGGTCGAGAATGTACTGGTACTCTTGGCGGACACGGGGGCAGACGACATGCTCCAGGTTCCAGTTGTCGAGGTTCCAGTTGTCAGGGTGATGGAGATCAGCAAAGCCGTTGGACAAGAGCGAGCGCACATAATTGACCGTGGCTGCGGAGTGGAAGTAGGCACCCAGGAGACGCTGGGGATCGGGCTTGCGATCGGAAAGATCGATGCCGTTGACGTTGTCTCCACGGAAGGCGTGGTACTCGACGCCGTCAATGACCTCCATCGGCTTCGATCGGGGCTTTGCGTACTGTCCCGCCATGCGGGCGATGCGAACCACGGGCGTGCGCCCACCCCAAGTCAGGATGAGCGACATTTGCAAAAGGACCTTGAGTTTGTTCTCGATTGGGTCCTGGGAGTCAAGGAAGAGCCGGAGCACATGTAAGCCGAGAGCAACAGCCAGTGGGTGTGCGGGTCGGCATCGGAGGAGTGGGGTGGAGCAGGATCGAGGCGCGGCAGCTGCGAAACCAGCCAAATTGCTCGTTCCTGCCAACCGAGGGAGGCCAGACGGATGACAGCCATCGGCGATGTGGCTATTGGCGCTGGTGCTGGTGCTGGCGCACGAAGCGAAAGCGGCAGTACATACCTTGGCACAATAGTCGAACAACTCGGCGCAGTCGCCGCCCTGCAGCAGGAAGCTCTTGCCGGCAGCAACTTCCGCGAGCTGGTGCTTGAGCTTGGAGATCTGGAAGCGCGAGCAGTGAGACGAGTGGTGGAATGAGCACGAGTGGTGGAATAAGCACGAGTGGCCGAAGACAGATATACGGATGCCAGCCGACTGCGCGATCACCCATAGGTGTCAAAGAAGGGAAGTGATCCGCACCTCCTCGGCGGCCACCAGCGGAGGGAGGCGACCCAGCTTCTGGAGGACCGAGTCAAGCTCGGGCTGGTTTTCGTAGATAACGTCCTGATGGACGTTCTTGGATCTCCAGGAATCAGTAGACCAGTCCGACATGGCCAAGGATTGAATCGAGTAAAGAGCGAGAGGCGAGAGGGTGCGTCTTGGACGGCGGGAATACAGCGGCTTTTGAGCGATCCTGGGTGCCTGGCCGGCGTTGTAGTAGAGGAGGGCCTGTCGGGCGGCTGGGTGGTTGGGATGGGGGAAGGCGGGGCAACGGAGCGCGGAGCAGTGCAAGCCAAAGGGGGCTTTTTCTTGCGGGCGGATGGGATGGCTGCGCAGCTTGTCATCAGACTCGCACGACAAAAAATTTGGGTGGGTGGGTGCAGCAGGACGGCGCCATGCCTGGGTTTGAGCGCATGATTGCAGATAGCAGCGGCAACGCAGTCCACAGGGACAGGCAGGCGCACGACCGCAACGCCCACCACAAACACCATCACGGCAGCATCGTCCACCAGACACGCCTCGCAATGGACAAGACTGCCACTCACAGCTCCAGATGCAAAAAGTGTCTGTATTCTCGAAAACACGCTTAGTCGAAGAGACCGAAGCCCATGTCATCGTCCTCCTCCTCCTCGGGCTCCTCAGCCTTGGCAGGGGCAGCAGCGGCAGCAGCAGCAGCGGGGGCAGCAGCCTCGGCGGGGGCAGCGGCAGCAGCAAGGGCGGCGAACTTGCTGGGGTCAGCAAGGATCTCCTTGATCTGTTGAGGAGCGACAGACGCAAGCATGCGCCAGAAGAGCAAGGTCAGAATCAATGCATCGTGTGCTCAGCAGTGCATGGAGCGCGCGCCAGGGTGCAGGCTCATCATCTCATGTAAAAATTAGAGTGTATGATTTTGGAAATCGCCATGGTTGGGTCCGAACAGTGTCTAATCATCGGTGATGTGTCCCGCACTCTCCCCATATCCTCCACCTCGTGCAACTCGACCAGACGACACCTTACCTTGTCAGCAGCCTCGAGCTGGACCTCGGAAGCGAGGGCAACGGCAATAAGGTTCTTGTAGCCGTTGACGAGGATGTGGGGGACGGCAGCAACGGTGGGGAAGCCGATGGCGAGGGAGAGCGAGGCAATGGTGGCGATACCAGTGACCAGGTTCTTGATGAGGGACTCCTCCTCAACGTCAAGGAGAGAGGCGCTGAAGACGGCGCCATCGGAGAAGACGTTGACGACGGAGAGACCGTAGGTGAAGGGAGAGATGTTGAGCATGTTGAGGAGGGTAGCCTCGGAGGGACCGACACGGCTGCCGGCCTTGACGAGGTGGACATCGTTGACGATTTCGATGGTACCACGGGCAATCTTGGTGGGGATACCGAGAGCCTGGAAGAACGAGGTCTTGCCGGGTTCCATGCCGGTGTTGCCGGCGGGGACGTGGACATCGACGGGAGCGAGGGCACCGGCCTTGGCAGGGGCACGGACTCGGTTGGCGAGGATCTTCTCGCGGGTTTCCTTCAGGTCGCCCTTGGTGAAGACGAAGCCGACGTTGCCAACGACCTCCTTGAGGAGGTGCTCGTAGCTGGGGTTCTCGACAACCTTCTTGCGAAGAGCACAGCGGACCATGGTGTTCTTGCCCATGAGAATGACAGCACTGCCGCGCAGAGACTGGCGGATCTGGTGCATCTGGTTGGAGCCGACATTGTCGACGTTGACAATGAAGATGGAGGGGTACTCCTCGAGAAGCTGTTCAAGCTTTTGGAAGTAGGCTTCCTTCTTGGCGCGAGCGTCTCCCTTTGACATCTTTCTGTACGTGTTCAAGGGGTGTGAGAATTTAAAGACCTCTGTTGGGGTGCAAAATGTCGTTGGGTGAGTATGATCGTGGGGACGGCTGTTGCACTGTGCCGCCTTGGATCCAATCGACCCATTCCGTGGTTGCCACGAGTCTGCTGCTGTCGCCGTTGTCATTATCATTATCATGCTTATCATCCGCTGCGTCCCCGCGTGCGTGGCTGTCATGATCAAATGTTGCGCTGTTCCAATCGAGGAAGCCAGTCGCGAGGCCGTGCGGGTCTCGGATTTGACCAGTCCGGCCCAGTCCGGTCCAGTCCAGTCCAGTCCATCACTTGGATTACGTTGGGCGAAGCTCTCCGTTGGCACGTTGCCCAAGTCTTCACTTTATGGCCGATCGACGACAGCAGCAGACAACAGGACACAAACACACACACACACAACCAGTGCATGAACAGATGGGTGGATGGATGGATGGATGGATGGGTGGATGGATGGATGGATGCATGGATGGATGGATGGATGTTGGTGGCCACCATCGTCCGCGCCTCGTATGCCGCATCGTCAGAGCTTCCCGATACCCACCGGCTGAAAATTCTGTGGGAAGGACCAAGCATGTCTGCCGCCCACGAAGGCTATTTGTACGCCAGCCCACCTGCCTCTCACGTGACTCAACCACAGCCCTCCCGGTTGGCGGCACAGTTGTGCTGCCGATGCTTGAAACCGGGACGAGCGCGGGCAAGTCACGAGCCAATCACATGTCTCCCCTCTCGCTGTTCTCGCTGTTCTCGCCGAGATGCGACTTGGTTCAAGGCCAGATCGACCAGACCCCAGATCGACGCACCCATCGACCGCACCCATTGCCAGCAATGCTGATTCTGAATCCGTCGTGGGTCGGCCATCAAGAGGCGAGCGAGAGTGCCTATGACCGGAATCCGCTCCGGCGGCTGCCTATCTACTCGATCCACGCCCATCCTCGTTTGCCAAAGTTCGCCACAGGATCCCAGGGTATCCAAGCTCGATGCAGACCATGGCCCGCCCATATCTTGCACAAAACCGACGATCGGCAGAACGCAGCCCAAATGCACCGCCTTCTAACAACTGCTACGCTTGGCATGGCATCGGTCGCGCTGTCACCACGTCGGACATTGTCGGATCGTATGGATGGCGATGTCGGTGCAAACGGTCCATCCAGATGCCAAAGTCAAGATCTGGGATCTTGCTCCCGTCCTGGATGCCAACAACGAACGCAATCAGCGCGCCCGACTTCCACTGTCGACGCTCTGCTGCCACAGCGGTCAGTGGTCGCCGGCAACGCTCGGATTGTTTTGGATGCTGCACCATGCTCCACCATGCCGCACCATGCTGGATACCCTGCTATGCATACCCCAACGTGCATACTGACATGCATACCCTGACATGCGTACCCAGGCCCGGTAATGTGCGTTCGGTGGTCCAACAACGATGGAAAATATCTCGCCTCTGGCTCGGACGATAGAAGCATTGTCATTTGGGCCTACAGTGGGTACGACGCTGTCGGTGTGCTCGTTTCCAGGCAGCACCACGGGCCGACAGATCGGACTTCTTCGTTGTTGGTTGGTTGCTGACTGCTGGGTACTCATGTCAGCCAGTCGAGCCATGCTCCAGGAGCATTAACGTCGAACCTCGGCGAAGCGGCGAGCTCAGAGATCTGGAAGCCATATCGTGTTCTTCGACAAGGCATATCCAGCGGTATGGATGCCGCTCTTTGATGCCTGTCGCCATCCACATCGATCTCTTCAATTAACCGTTGACAGCACCCCAGATGTCATCGATCTTGGCTGGTCGCCAGACAATCGATATCTTGCATCGTGTGGACTCGAGGGCGCTGTCCATATTTGGAGCACCGACACATTTGGTAACGCCAGTCGACACATCAGCTTCATGCATTCCGACAAGATTCGCCCGGACGACCTGGACTCTGGCATGTCGCTCACGCTGTCTCTGTTTGTCATGCCGGAAACAGGCTACCTCAAGAGAGTTGAAGCCCACAACGGTTTTGTGAAGGGGCTAACTTGGGACCCTGTTGGCAACTATCTGGCCACCCAGGTTCGTGCTTGGTCATGCCATTTTCACCAAGCCACAAGGACCTCGTTTCTGATGTGGAGGGGGGGGCGAGTGACGATTTATGACCGAAGGTGCAGTGGGTCTGGTTTCGCTGGAACCTCTGGGCTGCTCAGGTCAGAAATGGTACTTGGTGGATTTGCACCGATGGGTCATAGAGTTGGGGTTTGGCCCACCGGCCACATTGCCGTCGGCGCAACAAACCTTTGATATCGATGGGCTTTTAGTGACCCGCATTCCATCCGAGGCACGTCGATTAGCATCTTAATCGGTCACTTCGCCTCACTAGTCCGACGACAAAACCCTCAAGATATGGAAAACCTCGGATTGGACTTTGGAAAAGGAGATATCCGAGCCTTATCGGCAGGCTGCAGCAAATACATTTTACCGGCGTCTCAGGTGAGTGGCACCGCCCAACGGCTTTGAGTCTGGAAAGTGCGCCGATATCACACACAGCCAGTTCGAGCCCTGTCGCGCCGTTTGGGAAGGGCGGATTCCATGCTACTAGACCGTAAGCGCTTGTGGCATACTCGTACCCCTGCAAGCATCATGGACGCTGACAGCATATCTGCCTATCTCCTATCCATGCACAGCTGGTCCCCAGACGGTGCTTTCATCATCACCGCCGGCGGGGAGAGCGGAGGCGTTCCGGTTGCCCCAGTCATTCTGCGGGAAGATTGGAGGAACTCGGACATCAAACTGATCGGTCATGGTGCCCCTATCGAAGTTGCAGTGAGTTGCTCCACCGGTTTACACCATCTCGCGTTGGGCTTGCTCCTGCCCGAGGGTTGTACCGAACTCGCTTATGCCCGCTTGTTGCCCCTGTTTGCTCACTGCTTGGTCCATATGACGGCATGGTTCATCACAGGCATTCAATCCCTTGGTCTTTGAGTCCGTCGCCGAGTCCAGCAACCAAGGGGATAAACCCGAGCAAAAGTTCCCGTGCATTTGCGCCCTTGGCAGCCAAGACAGCGGCATCTCAATCTGGTGGTCCCTGCACGGCAGCGCCATCTCTGTCTTTCAAAATGTGTTCCAGCACAGCGTTATAGACCTCACTTGGTAGGCGACATTGCACCCGCATCTTTTCTTGAGACCGCATACTGTCATACGACACTGAGAGCACCAACAATATGTCCCTCGACAGGAGCTACGATGGATACACGCTGCTCGCATCGTCCTACGATGGGACCGTTGCCGCTCTGACCTTTTCCAAAGAGGAGCTGGGCCGATCGCTCTCGGTCGAGGAGAAGGTAAACAACAGCTGCATACCGACCGAGTTCGCCGACTGAGTCCGCCCGGTGCGGTGGCGGGAGCTGACATGGAATTCGTTTTACCTAGTCCGAGTTGCTCTCCAAGTATGGGTTTGGTCAAAGAAGCGGCGTTATTGTCGAGTCTGAGATGCAACTGGAGAGAGAGGAGGCAGCCTCCTCCCTTTCACGACCCGTTTCAGACACTGTGCCAGAACAAGTCATCCCTGCTCTGGCGATAGCACCTCAAGTGCCTGTCGGACAGCAAAATGCGAGGGTTGTCGAAGCGCCCACTCCGATTTCAGGAGCCGACACAACCAGCATTTCAACCATACTCTCTCAACAAACGGTCACCACAGTTCGTGGGAAGCGTCGCATCACGCCGGTATCTCTCTCGAGGTAGACTATCCACTCTATGAATATAGGGGGTACTTACAGGCATCGTCGATACGCTTATTAACACGATCGCCACAACTTCTCTGTCCAGTCACGCTCCAATCAGCACCGAGGTTTGCACGTTGCTCGCTATGTACATGTGTCTGTGCCTTTGTTCTATCCTTGGTGACTGTCCAACTGAGCGACAGAAAAGGGACTAAAGGCTCAGGGCTTGCTAACCCTGGCACGGATGATTCATATGCAAGTAGCACAATCAAGAGCCTATGATCAGAGCTTTAACGCGATCGGCCTAATTTGCTCAGATTTCGAACGCTGGAACACCTGCTGTAGCAAAGCGCCGGTCGGCTGAGGACGGTGGAGGCGAAAAGCGAGTCGCTCTCGGCGGCGAGGTACGAACACAAGGCTGTGCAATATGTGATCGTCCGCGCTGTGCCTTTCGAGGTGGACCAAAGGATATGCTTTCTGTCAACGCTCATGCGAAAATTGGCTCCAGGAACCGAGCCTCCGATGCACATATATCCTACCAACCATCTCTGTCCGTGAGCCACCAGCAATCTTGGCGGTCCCTGCTCCCCGAGAGCGATTGAAGGTTCTCGTCGACATTAGCAAGCCTTCACAGACTTTGCCGGATCGGATCACGGTTCAGTGCAAGAATGACGTTTCTGGAGGTATGTCTGACTGATCCTTGCACAAAAGGGGCCAAGACCCTTGGCACCCGATCGGTTTCTCACGATGTGGAATCACAGCCTCTCTCTCGGTGGGCAAGAATGACACGGTCTTATGGAACGATCATGTACCCGCAAGCGTCCTGCATATCGTCGGCAGCTATTGTCATATAGCAGCGGGCTGCAGCGACGGCAGCGTCGTTTGTTATTCGCTCTCCGGACGAAGGTAAGATTGCTGGGCCTAATTTGGATTGATGTCAAGGATTCCCGGCGATGGGTGCTTTCCTGTGAAAATGCCTTTCATGGCTTGATGCCCAACAACTGTATCTCCGTTTTTTTCTGGTAGACTTTTGCCGCGACTCATGCTCGGCTCGCCTTCCGTATTTATGAGTGCCAGCGGACCGTATCTGATGGTGCTGACAGCGGAAGGACATGTCAGTGTGTGGTAAGTCGGCCCGCGGATCCACGCTGTGGCAGTCAGAGATCGAGAGGAGCCCTTGCGCGACCTCGGTAGGATGTGCGGCATTTATTCATTGAAGAACTGTATGACTATCCGGCCCAAGGAATCTCTCGACTCTGGACTGCGTGGTGTCCAAAGAGTCCATGATTCACTTGATATCCAGCCGAGGCAGCGAAGTCGCGAGGGTATCTGGCGGCTCGACCAGCGACATATCGCGTGTTGCCGTCATGAACAACGGAAACCCCAAAATCGTGCTCTCGAACGGGCTGCAGTATGTGTTTTGTTCAAGGATGCGAGTGTGGATGCATGTTCGTCTTCCAAAGGAAGGGCACGAATCAGCTAGCCGCAAGAAGCTGTCAGAAATCGAGGTAAGGCAGCCCGCTTTGTTGTTCGAGAACCGGCATTGACAAGGGATTCAATGGCCACGAGCGCTCAGGTTTGATACGGCCCTTCACTAACGCCAATCGACCAAAGGAATACCTCTCGACGCTTGAGATGCTCGGGCGGGATCGCGATTACGATACCTGGATCAAGGCTTACGCCCATGCAATTGTGGATGAAAGCGTGGCGATCAAAGCTGCGGAACTGTGTCGCCGCCTGATTCATGAGTAAGCATTTTAACATGTCGGTGGAGGCTTGATTGGAGCCGAGATTGGAGTAGCGGGTGCGCTTACCAAATATGGGTTTTGTCCCTCAGAACACATTCACCCAGCCCTCATCCGCCAGGAGTCCAAACAGCCGGATATCACGGAGACCAGCGGGTATGTTGATGTGAATCACGGCAGCGCCGCTTTATCTGTCCTCATAGAGAATACAGAGCTGATTCGTGCACACTAATTGCAGGCCGAGGAGCGCAAGGCGCTGCTGCGAGAAGTCCTCCTGATCCTGGGTATGCTGCTTGAATCCTTGGATTGCTGAATGATTGGATCAATGGCTGTTGTTGCGCCAAGAATGGGCATGCGTGTTTACTGTTGGCCAGCATCCCACATGCCCATCGTTTGGGCCGGCTGATTACCAAGGAGATCTTGCACAAGTTTGACTGTGAGCTCATACATGCATTCGCCCAAGCTCTTCTCACTCATCCTCGATCCCATCACAGGCCAAAACCGCAAGTTCCAGCAAGTCCTGGACGAGTTTTCATCCCGCGTCTAGGATGATCCCTGGTCTCGAGCGGTCGGTGGCATGGTCCACTAAATGAGAACATGTTCGAGCCTGGGATCTGTTCCGTTGGTGCCAAGATACGGCGTCCGCAAAATGAAACGAGGCCCCTCCGCATGTGTCATTTATAAAAACCACCCATGCCGTGGAGGCAAGGCTGAGACACTCGCCAAACAACTCGTTCATCCTGGCCACGTTGATGTTGATAATCCACACCATGTATTGAACTGCCCGAGGACCGAATACACGCACTACAGTCAGCCCAGAAAGAAACGGGACAGTCACTTTCTGCTGATCCATAGGCTCAAGTGAGCAAGTCGTGTGACTGTCACCCATCCTGGCTGGCAATCTCTTTGTGTGGTGCATCCACTCGACCCTCTGGACAATTCCATGGTGTATCGATATCGAGATACTCGGCTTTCTCGAGTCGCTTGGCTTCCCGGCACTGTGAGCACATATGGAGATCGAGTTGCTTGAATCGCCGTCGTCGGGTCAGGCTGAAGTACAGCTGTTTGTCCAGCATGTCTCCATCGAACACATGGCGAATGTATAGCAGGAATTTCACGTGATGTTCATGTTGGCGGGCCGCTCGGCGCCCTCAAGCGGGAAGCAGAGCTTCCTTGGACGCCGAGACGCTTCGGCGGCATAGTGTATTCGCTTGTATTGGTGGATGCGTGCGGCAATCTCGCTCGTCCTCGGACCAGACTACCAAATTTGAAGCTATCGGAACTCTGCCCCCTACTCAATGACGCGCAATCCCCGCTTCGGATCGCATCCAGCCATCGTGCGGTCCGACCAAAAGTCCATCAAGCGAACGGGTATGTCGAGAGCCTTCTGAGTTCATGCCCTGCAGTTCCATTGGGGGTGGAAGGGGCACCAGAGCAAGTATTCTTTCGTCGCTATTATCTGCCGCGGTGTCGTTGGTTTCGTTGTGGCAGCGTTGGTATCGTTCCAACACCGTGTTGGTTGGGTGCCCATGCGATGCTTCTTGCCAGTGTAGGAACTGGGGAGGAGGAGGAGGAGGTACAGTGGCTGGATTTGCGTGCTGCTGATGCAGTGCGAGGCGTTTGGGTACCCTCGATTATTCCACAGCGTCCATATCGGAGCTCCCATGCGAGAGCCTGGGCGCTGTTCAGTTTGCAATTCGGCTCATTGGTCTAAAGGAAATCGCGCATAACAAGCTCGTTCAAGAAATGCAGCTCCGGGTGAGCGATCCATATGTTTTCCAGGCATCTGCAGCGTTGTTATTATTACTTGGCAACGCGCGACTGCAAAATGTCGCTGTGCCCATTCTGCCTTCATGAGCGCATTCGCATGACAGATAAATGCTTCACGCATTGCATATGCATGCAAATGCTACGCACCCGACAATCCACCAAACTTTTGGGCAACAAATCATTGCTCCCTCCTCGACGCTTCTATCGCGCTAACTATATCGGAACTTGAATCGGTTTACCACCGAGTAGGGCTACAGCAACGAGCTTATACTGGCGGTCCTGCAGCTCCTCATGATCCAGGGCTGTTTGATATGCAGCTATGACGCTTATCAAGGCGAATGGATGATGAAGCTTTCGGATCCTGTGCGCTTTCATCCGTATCGATCTCTCGAGGGTATCAAGATGGGGGCACGGCGGAGCCCGGATGCATCACGATCGGGGCAGATTTGAACACCGGCGAGCCTGTCATGGTGTCCCTTTCTCAGCAAAACGCAGGCGATCAATATACAATCTCTCAAGAGGAATGGGAAATCCAAATACCATGGCGGAGGTGTGACCAGCGAGCGGTGTCCATCAAGGAGGGTTCCATTGGGACGTACCATGTCCTGTCTTGGCGGATGCGCCACGCCGCGCCAAGGCCGCCTCCGTCCTTCAAATCCCCGAGCCGGCCCTGCCTCCCGCCTTCGTCCCCGCCTGCAGTATCCTCTGGACCCTGTCGGTACCCTGACATCGACTCTCCATCCGTCCGCGCCGGTCCTAAACGAACGCTAAATATCAACACCGGGTGTGTCTCGATCTCGCCATGATTAGACCCTTAGCGGAAGACAATGTCGGAGGATCCGACGACCTCCCTGCATACGACGATCGGTTCGCATATCCGGAAACCACTTTTCGGGTGGATTTGCAGGAAAGCTTGGCAAGCAGCTCCCTCACGACCGCTCCACCAACACCTAATACGCATCGGCGCACCGAAATGATGGCTGTGCCTCTCCAGGACAACCAGACTGTCCAGTATGGACAGGGCCAGCTCGTCGTGCCGCCAGTGATAACAACCGTCCCTGACCTTCTCACCGACGAGATGATCAAGTTTGTCCTGACCCGCAAGCTCCGCGATTCCTGGTGGGGCCTCACCGATACTTCAGCAGTTCAAAAGAGTGAAGTCTCTCGAGTACTGCCCTACTCGTGTCTCTACGTCGTTGTGGAATCGCTCGTGGAGGAGCGAAATCTCGAGGAGAAGGTTCAGCCCAACTCCAAGCGGCACACGGATTGGGATCCCCGCATCCGAGCCTCCAACAACGAGCGACCCCCTGGAATCATGACCCAGTCGCTTTGGAATGGGCGAGTCAATTTCAACGGCAGTGATTTTCAGCAGACCGAGGACACCAATGCCCTATGGGACAGCACTGGTCATGAGGCTGCGGCTGGATGGACCACAGGTGGGTCATTGTTCGTATCTTGACAGTCGGCTGCGGCGAGCCATAACGTATACGATAGGCACTGCTGTGTTGGGTGTATTTTGTGTTTGTCTTTTGTCTTTTTGTCGCTGGTGAATAACGGCAGCTCCCTACCGTATGTTCTTGCCTTTAAAGGGGAGCATCGCAAGGACATTCCCGAGACGTTGATTACGTCGATATGCGGCACCTGCGCAGGAGCTGGATCCAAGCCCTGCGCCGGCTGCCGCACCACCGGGCGGACCTCATGTTTGAGCTGCAAAGGAACTGGTGCCCAAACCGAATCCTCCAAAGACAGCACCAAAACAGAGCCATGCTCAAATTGCCGCGGAAGTGGTCGGGCACGGTGTCAGGAATGCGGAGGGATCGGACGAAAGGACTGTTCCACTTGCGACGGCCACGGCTCCGTTACCAGCCACCTGGTCATCAAATCCAGACGGGCCGTGGATTCGGCAAAAGGCATTGTGCTATTGAAGGAGACGGCACCCCCCGGCGGCAGCAACCATGTTTCGACACACGTATGCAGCGTGTCGATTCCAAAGTTTCCTCGTGCTTTGGTGGACGGCTACGAGAGCAAACGGATTCTCTTCCAAGATGCCGTATCCAATGGCTTTCGACTGCGACCCCCGCATCTGCTGTTTGCAGAGGCCGGAAGCGGCGTGCAGGCCGACCTGTCCGATCTGGCCGAGACGATCCGCCGTTGCATCAGCGAACATCGAGGCCGAGCCCGTGACGAGGATGGCCGATGGCCGAGCGAATCCGATGCCCGTCTCGTCAGCCAACGCATGTCGATCTTTGGGCTGGACGTCTACGAGGTCGTGTGCACGTCCCAGCGCGAAAGCCATATCGGATATATCTGCGGTCAGGGAAAGCTCGAGGCCTTTGAAGGTCACATCGAACTACCGGGTCAGGCGATGGCCGTGGTCCGTGGCATCGCCGGCGCCGTTGGGAGCGGCATCTGGAGTCTCGGAGGCGCGGTATCATCGCTCTTTGGTGCAGGTCGACAGCCGTCGCAAAGCGACTCTTCCTCCAGCTGGAGCGAAGTCAGCGCGACGTCGGCAGAGGAAAAGGGCCAAGGGCCGCCTGGGTGGGACGATCTTAAGCGCCTTCCCTCGTAGCGGAGGCGGTCAAAACATCACCATCACCATCGCCGTCGCTGTCGTTGTCGTTGTCGCTGCTGTTGTGGGTGGTTTGAAAGTCTGGGCGATTGTTTTGTTGTTGGTCATGAATGCACATCACTCGAGAGAATGTCTACCGTTGCGGCTCGGGAACCATGATCGAGATATCCACACGGGCAGGGGCACTGCATATTCTTGAGCCCACCATGCATGCCATTGCGGGGCACCACGATGCATCCATCCCCGGTCGCTCTGCATGTCTGGTCGGTGCATTGTTTGCCCAGCACCAGCAGGCCGCCAAGCCCTCTGGCCGTCCTTGTCGCCCTGTTGGCGCGCACCGTCACACGCCCGTCGCACCGCCCTGTCCTTTTTTTTCGTCCGTTTTTTTTTTTTTCTTGGTTTGTCAGCCCAAGGGCGTGGTTTATAGCCCCGGCTTCGCCGCCAATCCCACCTCTCCCTCCCTCCCGCCGCCATCTGGTCTGCCTTCCGGCTGTTGCGATTGCCTCCTTGGGACTCTGCATCCTCGCTGTGGATTTGGTCGCTCCCTCTCCTCCAGATTTTCCTGCCCATCCCCAGTCGATTGATTGCCCAAGCCGAAAGAATGCCTCCTAAGGAAAAGAAGTCTGCCAAGTCTGCCAAGGCTGCAAAGAGCTCAAAGAACTCGTCAGTCGACAGTCTGGCCGCCGGCGTTGGCAAGGTCAAGATCGAGAACAACCGATCCTGCTCCGGTGTCCTGACCAGTCAGAAGGACAGCAGAGGTACGTATCTTCCGTTGGCTTCGTGCTCGCTTGCTCGCTTGCTCGCCCGGCGTGCGCCCCCAGAACGACCGCCGGTTTAGCTGCTGTCTTTTCGCTGGCATGGCTCTCCGTTCGCTGGCGATGCGCTTGTTGGCCCTCCGCTCGTCCGATCGCCCACGCTGCTGCATTTGATGTCGCCTCAAGTGGCCACTCCCTGCATATCCATAGTCTCTTTGGAGTGACTTTCTGCTCATGAATCTTACCCGTCGTCTTTTCGCAGATATCAAGATCGAGCAGTTCTCTCTGACGTATTTCTCCCAGGTTCTCATCCAGGAGACCACCCTTGAGCTCAATTTTGGCCGTCGGTATGGTCTCATTGGCCCCAACGGGTCGGGCAAGTCAACCTTCCTCGAGGCTCTGTACGCTCGCGAGGTGCCCATTCCGGACCATATCGATATCTTCCTGCTCAACTCTGAGTATCCCCCCACGGAGATGACCGCCCTGAATGCCGTCATCGACGATGCCAACAAGGAGCTCGCGGTAAGCTGTGCGTCCGTGCCTGCAGGTGGCATAGTCAGAAATTCGCTGTAGGGGCTGTGTCGACACAGGCTGCAGCCCGACAGTCAACCCAGGGTCGCCTGTATATCGTCTTTATCCTTGCTGAGGGTCGATTCCGGTGGCATGTCTTTTTGGTAGCCCCTTCTGTCGACACATTCTAATCGCTCTCTTATCCTCTGCGCTCCCCTGCCACTCGTTTCAACAACAGCGTCTCGAGAAGCTGATGGAGACCATCCTCGAGGAGGATCCCGAATCTCCCTTGCTCGATGACATTTACGAGCGCATTGACGGCCTTGATGCCTCAACCTTTGAAAGCCGTGCTGCTTCCATTCTCTACGGTCTCGGCTTCACTAAGGAGAAGATGGACTTTAAAACCAAGGATCTGTCTGGCGGCTGGAGAATGCGTGTTGCTTTGGCTCGCGCTCTCTTCGTCAAGCCCACGCTTCTTCTCCTCGATCAGCCCACCAACCATCTGTACGTATGATGGGTGCCGCCGAGCTTGCTCAAGTGTAGAGCCCTACACAAGTCTCGACTGCCAGCCCGAGACTCAGACGCTGCAGCGTGCACAGCCAATGCCTGATCGATATTGGTCCGATTGAAAAGCCAGCTGAGCTGCGCGGAGTGCTAACGTTACTGTTTTTGCCCCACTGGTCTGTTGCACAGTGACCTGGGAGCATGCGTGTGGCTCGAGGAGTATCTGAAGACATACAACCGCATTCTTCTCATCATCTCGCACTCGACTGACTTTTTGAATGAGGTAGCCACCTTACAACGAGCGCTGCCGCTTGGGTCTGCCTGCTCTGACTGCTTCGGATTTGGAGCTCCAGCTGTGCTCGCAGCAGTGGTATTCATGTCGCGTTCGGTGCCCGTCATTTGCTGACCAGGTTTTCACACCCCATCCACACACAGGTCTGCACCAACATTATCGAGCTCAACCCCAAGCGGCAGTTTGATCATTACAGTGGCAACTTTGACATTTACGTCAAGACCAAGTATGAGCTCGAGGTCAACCAGATGAAGGCCTATGAGAAGCAACAGGATGAAATCGCCCACATCAAAAAGTTCATTGCCTCCTGCGGTACCTACGCCAACCTGGTTCGCCAAGCCAAGTCGCGTCAAAAGATTCTGGACAAAATGGAGGCCGATGGCCTCGTCGAGAAGGTCCAAAAGAACCGCGAGTTCCGATTCCAGTTTGACTGCTCCGGCAAGCTCCCTCCTCCGGTCCTGTCCTTTGACGATATGAGCTTTGCCTACGACGGCAACCTGAAGAAGAATGCCATCTACAAGAACCTGGAGTTTGGCGTCGACACCGACTCGCGCATTGCTCTCGTTGGCCCCAACGGTGCCGGCAAATCCACCCTGCTGAAGCTCATGGCCGGTGAGCTCTCTCCCACCACGGGCAGCGTCAACCGCCATACCTCGCTCAAACTCGGCCGGTACAACCAGCATTCGGCTGAGCAACTGGATGGGTCCCTCTCGGCGGTGGACTATCTGCGAGCCAAGTTCCCCGACCTCCCGCAGGATATTCAGTACTGGCGACAAAAGATTGGCCAGTACGGTCTGACTGGCAACAACCAGCTCTGTCCCATCGACCAGCTGTCCGACGGCCAAAAGTCGCGCATTGTCTTCTGTGAGCTCTCGATCAACGCCCCCAACATTATCCTCTTTGATGAGCCCACCAACGCCCTCGACATCGAAACCATCGACTCGCTCGCTGAGGCCATCAATGAGTTTGAGGGTGGCGTCGTTCTGGTCTCGCACGACTTCCGTCTCATCTCACAAGTTGCTGAGCAGATCTGGGTGTGCGAGAACCAAAACGCGCATCTGTGGGAAGGCACAATTGCCGAGTACAAGGCCCACCTGCGCAAGTCCGTCTGTGCCGACATGAAGATCTAAATGCCATCCCGATGCCCGACGCATGGCAAGCTCCCGATTCCCGCTCGTCTCGCGGCATCGGTCGCTCTGTCCAGCTTTTGTAGAGGCGTGGAGCTTGCTAGCATCCGCTCACCCCCCCCCGTTTTCGAGGCCTGTGCGTTTTTGGCTCGTACCTGACTCAATTGCCTCGGCTTCTTCCATCCCCCCCCCTTGACGCCTGATCAGATTGCGCCGTTGCACAGCGGCCTTCCTTTGAATTGTAGCCTCCCCCGCCATTCTATTTTGGAGACCCTCGCTGTCTCCCATGTTTCATCATCAGTATCCGAATACAGCGTACCCATTTCGAAACGGAACATCCTGGTTTGAGTCGGGGCTGTTGTTGATTTCCGGACCCGAATGCACACTCATCCAACGATGCTATGACCAACCAAGGAGGCTCGGGGCTGAGTGCAGTCGATCGCCGCCACAGGAGATCGGCCGAGTGTGTTCAAAACGATGCCCCCAAAACGATGCCCCCAAAACGGTGCTCCCAAAACTCATGAAAGTAAAGCGGCTGCCAACCAAGATTGGGAACAATCGTGCTGCCAGCCACTGATGACTGCAGATCGCTGTCCCGTTTCATTCACAACAAGCTGCATGATCACTGGCGATTCGTTGGCAATAGGGCCATTGTGGGAACATGCATGTCGCACCTTTCCTTCGACCGAGCAAAATGCATCACCCTCGAGCGATCAGCATATGGATTGGGCAGCCACCGAAGAGAGCCGATGGGTCTGTCCTCGACTGCCTTTGATCCGCCCAATCTAGCTGCGATCGAGCTCCACGCCAAAGGAGAGGGCAATTTTGGCTGCAAACGCCCGCCGGTCCTTATCGTCAAGGGTCTCGCTATGATCTACAGAGGGCAGCGCGATAAGCAGTTGTGTGTGGGAGGGACCATTCCTGGTGCTTTGTCGGGCTGCCCACAACGGAGCGTCCAATACTTGCCACGAAAGTTCCGGAGTGTCTGCAGGGTTCTCTCGAACGAGTCATCGTTGTCGGCCCCTCCAAACAAAAGTTCGTGGACCTTGCTTATATCCTCGTCGGTCGGCATCTCTAAAGACCAACCGATACATTTGTCTCAGCATACTCAGGAGACAATGTGCTACTGGCTGTCGAGTCGTTCAATGGCTCCACCTCGTTCACGAGGCAGAGGACGCCTTCCGGCATTCATCGGGCCAAGCTCAGATGCACATCTACCTTCCAGTCCATCGAAAACTGCCCAAGCAGAGATAGCAAGAGCGGCCGTGAGGATCACTTGCTATGGGGACATCACCCTCGCCAACACAGCGCCGATTCAAGCACGATGGAGGACATGGCGCCCTTGATCGCTTTCCATGTCCTCCGTGGTTTGGGACACTTGTAATATGGCCTTGACATAGCGAGATAAGCCGAATAAACTCACCCTCATGATTGGGCTGCACAAATGGGCCAAAATCGTCATTTCCCAGCTCCGTTGGGTCGATGGGCACCGCTGAAGCGGGACGGTTGGCTGGCCTGGTGCCCTTGGGGCGGTGTCCATCCCACAGATTTGACTCGAGTGCCTCGACGATCCGATCGAGTCCGACTTTTTCGACATAACCTGAGAGCGAGCAAGCCGGAAGGGGGAGGTTGGGCGACCTGGGTGGTTGGTTGGGAGGGCCGAGGGGCGCAGATTCCATCGCCCATCCACCGTGCAAAGCAGACAGCGCTGCCGATGGCGATAGCACTTGGATACGAACAGTCAGCCTCCACGACGCCGTTGTAGCTCACCAAATTCATCCGGTTCTGCTGGGGAGAGATCCATGTCGATATATTCGAATCCATTGGCGATGCACCAGTCTTCAGTTTCGCTGCTGGGTGCATCCAGATCGCAAGTGCGCCGGCTACTGAAAGCCACACAGAGGGCAATGTTGGGCTCGTATTCGTGAACAAAATGTGCCCAGTTTTCGATGATCGAAAGGCCTAGCTCGGCCTTGAGAATTTGATAATTACCAGAGTGACAGTCGAGGATCCAAACGTTAGGCAAGAGGCGAGTCAGTCAGCAGGAGCGATGGGAGAGCGATGCAGGCGAGTGGGGGGGGATGCGAGAGAGATGCTGCATTCACGAGCCGCATATCCCAGCATCGCCGACAGAATAATCATCACCCAGGGACCGGGCTGCCGTCTGCCACTCCAATGCGTTCCCTTGGAGCAGGCAATTTACCTCGTCGGTTTTGTCAAAGACATAGATGATCGCATCGATTGCACTCCCGACAGCCTCACAAAACTGTTGGACCTCCTCCAACGTTTGTTTGCTGTCGATCTGATCGACCCAGATCTGGAGATCAGCAACGTAGTATTTCGTTTCGAGGCGCCAAGGAACGACCTTGGCGTGGTCGTCATGGATGACATCCCCCGCTGGTTGCTCGGGCGAGCTGCCATGGGCCAATAGATGCCGGAGTACGCTGGTGTGGCGACAGGCTTCTGTGCCAAGGAGTAGAATCTTGTTTTTCCTGATTGACGACTCCATTGGGGGGGGGATTGGCGGCACCAGGGAGTGGGAGTCCAGCCGCAAGAGATCAGATCAAGCCCAGGTTCCGTTTGGTCCTGGGCCGGCGCGCAGTTGCAACCCATTCAACTCTCGGGCAGCCCACTCTCAGAGGACTTCCCTGGGGCAGTCAAGTCCGGCAGTGCCTGGCTATTTTTTGATGATCCAGATGTGCTACAAGAACTCCTCTATATTTTTGATCATTCATCATGTCGCCGAATCCAAGACAGCAGTACTGAAATGGCCGGTCTCCCCACTTCACGCCGAATCATCGCTGTGGCGCGAAGGTTGTCGTCGCCCCCCCCCCGGGATGACTGTGTCGATTCCCCGGGATATCTTCATCGTGGAAGTTGATTAGTGGAGCTTGCCAATAGGCTTCCGGTACTCTCGTACCCAAGCCGCAAACGTAAGCACCATCCACACCCCGCTCAACATCACCAGAGCCCAATACTGCAAGAGATAGCCGGGCATCAGGAAGGGCTCAGGCTGGTCTGCAACTCCAAACCAGCGTTTGGGGTTGGTTAGATGCGACCGCAGGAAAGGTAGAGTCCTCCACAAATGAAGCGATACCCAGGCACGGAAAACGACAAAGCTTATGGCCCGCAAAAAGAGAAGCATCGAATAAACGGGGTCATGGTGGCTTCGCCAGCTGGTCCTGGGAATATGTGGATGGAGGGCAGGTCGGACGATCTTTTGGTAGAACCAGACACCGTTCTGGAACGGCGCCGTGAACTCGACAAGCATCAGATAGACCACGCCGATTGCACCAGTGCGGTAGAGCATCATCGCGACAGGTGTATATGTTGTCTGCGATTCGAGGGGCGAGACAGAGACGGTTGTCAGTTGAGAAGCAGCCGGTTGTGACAAGGTCGAGGCAGCCAGCTCTGCCAGGTTGGTTGGCAAGGCATTGGCTCTGCGTACTTTGGCGAGCTGCAAAGCCATGCATCCAGTATCCAGCTTCTTGGCGAGCCATCGCAGCAGAGCTTCAAAGGCCTACCATGGCATGATGGAGCCAGACTTCGGGACCCCATCCTCCTTGAAGGTACATGGTGCCCATATCGTAGACAGAGTATCCGGCCAGGTGTGGCAAGGCCCAATCGAGAAGCTTTGGGTAATGGTAGAGCTGGTCCTGCTGATGGAACTCCCTCTGGACAAAGATAACGTATGCCGCAAGCGTCCCTGTGATGACGGCGTGCAGTGTGGAGCAAAACCTAGGATTTGGGCACAAGACGCAGGCAGGCAACGAATGAGCTTGGTTTCTAACTAATCAATGTGGCACGAACGAATGAGCGTACAACGAAAATGTGTATCCTCCTCAATCGATGCCCCGTGAGCCAGAAGCAGCGCTGGACACATACTTTTCAGGGATCATGATGCGGTCCCGTCGGCAGAGCTCCTTGAGGACGCCGTGGGGGACAATCCAGGGCACCAGGGCCGAGATACAGTTGTGGACAGTCGTGTAAAAGAGGACCATAAGGGCCACTCGAATGGCAATCATGTCCGTCGGCGCACTCATTCTGTCCGGAGGGGTGTTGGTGCTCGTGCAGAGGCCAGGTTCGCAGGAAGGCCGAGTCCAGGCCGGCAGAACGAGCGGCCAACATTTTTTTCTGCCGCGGGTCACGGGATCCATCGCCATCCCACAACTACGCCATTGGCTGGCCAAGGAGCCGTGTCGGCCACAACTGGGCCAGAGAATCGGCAGTTCGAGACCGCGCCACGGAGAGCTCACCAGGGCGCTCGATTGGCCTTCGTTGATACGATTGGGATCGCCTCTGGCAGCCTGTTTATACTGCGATACAAGAACCAGGACTTGCGCATGACCAAAGCATTCACTCGATCTGCCCAACGTGTCCAAATGTGCTCGAGGGCGGGCCAAGACATGCCGGCTCAGCGCGGGCTGGCCATCGCAGATGCGGTCGCGAGAAACATACGCTCCGAATGCTATTGCGGCGCATGGTAGCGCGGGCATCACGCTAGCCACCTGCCTCCGCCTCTTCCCGCGCATTCTGAAGAGGTTCAAGCCGGCCATCCCAGCACCTCCCACCCTCGTCCGATTCGCGCATCATCTAAAGCGCCAGGAAAGTACTGGGCTTCAATCCACTGTAGTCCTGATCAACGATGCCTGTGATTTTAAAAGAGTTTGAGTGGACGCAAACATCAACACATATCTACATAGACGTTGAGGTCAAGGGTCTGGTCGCGAGCAAGACCGATGTATACTGTATGTAAACTTGCAGAGTGGATTCGAGCGAGCGAGCAAACGTTGCGGTTATTGATGGTTTCCGCCTCTGGCTGGGTAATCTGATGAGAATATTGTTTTGACGCGTCGGGTCGCATACCATTCAGGCAATTCTCTTTATCTTCGAGTCAATTTCGCTCCATATTTTTTCGAAATCGATTTATTCGACAGGATCATCCATGATGCGTCCACGGCGAGCCTGGGAAACGACTGTGTCAAACTGGTCCTCCAAAAGGTATCCCTTCACATTAATAAGTCCAAACGTCTCCTTGAGCGTTTCTGATGCCGAAACTAAGTCTTTTGTTCTTGGCAAGGCTGAGGAAAAATTGTGGACAACGTGCGCTTTTGTGTGCAAGTCAAGGGATGAGCTTCGGCAGCGCCGCGAGCAAGGCGAGAGAGAGCTTCGTTTGCACGGCGAGCACGTAAGTGGATTGAATCATGGCAAGGATCAAGCCTGAGGAAACCTTGGGGGACGATGCTGATTCCGATCCTCTTAATCTCAAGCATCGTGCCGAGCGCGCTCGCCAACAGAAAGAACGAGACCATTTTCTGGTCAAGAAACAAATTGAAGCTGAAAGAGAGGGGAGGGAGCAAATCCAGCGTCTCAAGGCAGAGGAGCGCGCATTGGCCCTGGTACGGCGATGAGTTTCCAGGCCCAGTCTGTGGTGAACCATCGATTGAATGGGGCGTGAATCCCACTGACACATCGTCGTTCCTGAATAATTGTCGTGCCGACTGCAAAGGCGTCTCTGTCAGATACTACCTTGCAGATCAAGCCGCAATTGCGAGCTGGAGATTACAGCGACGACGAAGAAGCTGGCGACTCTCTCGAGCCCGAACGAGATTCAAAAACTCTTCCTTCGGAAACATTACTTGATGAGGTTGATGAAAAAACGGATGGTGTAATCTTCAGAACACAGCGATATGACCCGTCAAATCCAGCAAACCCATGTAGCGGGGTTCAGCTCGGTGGCTATGCTGCTCCAGATACCATTATCAAGAGTAAAGCCATATTCGATAGCCAGGAGGATGTGGTAGAAGCACCAGACGCCGATTCAGATTCCGACTCAAACCTGGTTGACATGGATGTGATTCGGGCGCGTGTGCGACAGCAGCTTCGCAACCAGTATCCACAAGGTATGGTTATAGATTTGCGATTATTTTTGATTACTCCGCTTTAGAACTGGAGAAATGATATCTGGGAGAGCCGTCCGACGCCGGGGTAGGAAGGGTCGGCAAGTGAGGAATGAATCCGTCACGTTTGCCACGCGTGCGATGGCGAGGGGCGAAGGGCGAGAGGCGAGAGGCCAAGTCATTTACAGGATCCTTCGATGTTGCTCACGCTGCTACCATTGACACGATGCAGCACGATCAAGGCCACCCCCAAGAGGAGCCAATAGAGATATTGAGGTGGAATTCACGTCGAGAGGCTCCATCCCAACCAAAGTCGCGCGTGAAAGCGAGGACGGTGAGCTGCGGATGCGATACGCCTCGATAATCATGGATCTGTACACAATTCCAGGGCCCGAGCATTAGGCAGCACTATCGCTTGAGTAATCGGCTAATATCTTCATGATTCGGATGCCATAATGCCCAGCAAAATGGCTTGCTCGGATCAAAACATACCAGGAGCAGCTGAGAGTTGAATCTGGAGGAGCCGTCGCCACTGGAGCGATTGAAGACCAACGTATGTTTTGAGACTAGCAGCAGCAACAACTTGAGCAATGAAAGTTGCGCTTGATACGCTATGGGTCTAAATACGTGTTACATAATTATCAGCGAAATTCTTGAAAGAAAGAGCCGATACGTTCTTCCGGGCCCAAAACTTCGAGGCCGCCTTGAATGCATATACAAAGTCGATTGAGGCTCAGCCGAGAAATCCTGTGTAAGCCCAAAACCGAGCGGATTACACCCATCGATCAGATGGGAAGAGATGTCCAAGGGGTTGTTCCAGAAGGATTTACCAAATCAATTTACAGCTTATATTCAAGTAGGGCGGCATGCTATCTGAAGCTGGGCCGACCCCATGATGCCCTAGAAGATTCAACGAGAGGATTGAGCATATTGGATCAGCAAGGCCGTGATCTTATTAGCGAATTCGGAGAATGTGATGAAGACGAAACAGCCAGGAAAGCTCGAGCCAGACTGCACACGAGGAAAGCAGCGTCCTTGATCGAAATAGCAAAGGCAGGAAACATACAGATGATCAAAGATGCTCTGGTCGAGTGCGAGAAAGTCAGGCAAATCTATCCGAACGACCCTTCAATCGGAGAGGATATCAAAAAACTAAGTGATTTGATCTCCTCCTGAGCTAATATTGATATTTACTTTTCTGAATCGACCCTTTCCTTCACGTTGTCGATCGTAAGCCCCTCTGTCGTGGCGAGGGCATGGATGCTGAGAGACCACTAGCTTTGAGTGATGGGATACCAAAAAACAGCGAATATCGACAAAATTTCGGTATTATTGTACCATTCAGTGAATTATCGTGTGCTGACCGACCAGTATGACAACGAACTGATGGGACTGTCCCAAAGGCTATAGAGCCGCCCCCTCTGCCAATCTGAAGGTTCTCGGACCAAGGATTGTGAATCGAGACAACTTCTTGCTCGGCCTCCGATGGCCTAATAAAACTTTGAGACGCTATTGAGCAAGGATGCTCTTGTCCATGGCCTCCATGTGACTGCCATTAGCCTTGGGCAACTGTGTGTTGCATGGAAGTACACGCTTGAGCGATATGGCGGCCATCTGATGCGGTCTGTGAATTTGCGCACGAGGCTGTGGGGAAACATCTATGCGGGAAAGAAGCGACGATGGCTGGCTCTGCCCTTGAGCAAGAGTGCGAAAGTGGAGGGTGTGGCGAACAGTCGTCTTCAGTGGCATTGGCTTTAGGTGATGAATTATAGACCAGAGGTCAAAAATGGAGTGTCACATTTCCAATGAGATAAGCTGTAATGCTTGGAGAGCTTGCTGGATACAGGCTTGCCATTTTATCATTCCTGCGGCGTCCACAGCACAGACGACCTAGCTTGTCAGGCGCAGGCGGACTTGGCTGCCACCAAAGCTCGAGCCTTAGGATCATAAACGCAGTTCCAGAATGCAACTCAGGTTCTCTTCCACTCTCGTCACGTCGTATGGCCGATGGGGTGGGCTGATTCATTTAGATATCCTCACCTATTGCTTTCTCGCCCCGAATCGGTCCAGTGAGATACCGAGCTTTCTTAAAGTGGGAATGTGTTGTAAGCAGCATGTGACTGTCGTCGTTGCCATTCTCGATGGCACTGGACCGTTTACGAGTGCTTGCCCTGTCCAAATCCCTAGGAACGCACTGTTGGTCATATGGGTGATTGGAATCTCCAAGGGTGAGTGTGATTTGGTGCTGACTATGCCAATTTGCTAAGTACAGTGTGCTGTATAGTTCTATCAATCCTCTCATCTTTGTTACAGCTATGATGCATGCGCAAATATAAGAGTGGAAGCTTCTCAATTGCACAGGCATGCGATCATAATAGTACAAATCATGAGATACATAAGCAGCCATTATTTTATCTGGCTACCGCGGTTTGCTCGCCTTGCTGCCTTTCGATGATATGAATGTTGTTCATGATCATTTTGATATAGGGGTTCTCAGGGTCCTGGATGTTCTTGGTGCAAATCTCCAATGCGGCTTGGAAGGAGACAAGTGCTTCATCCAGACGTCCTAGTTTGGATGCCGTCGTACCCATATTGTTGAGGGTCTGGGCAACATCGGGATGATCGCGGGTGCCATAGACCTTGACTTTGATATCAAGAGATTCTTGGAAGAAAGCAAGTGCATCGTCCAGACGTTCTTGGTCACATGCCAAGAAAGCGATGTTGTAGAGGGTCTGGGCAACATCGGGATGCTCGCGGGTGCCATAGACTTTGATCATAATATCAAGAGATTCTTGGAAGAAGGCACGTGCTTCGTCTAGACGTCCTTGGGATTTTGCCGTCATACCCAAGTTTTTAAGGGTTCCAGCAACTTCGGGATGGTTGCGGGTGCCATAGACTTTGATCATAATATCAAGGGACTCTTGGAAGAAAGAAAATGCATCGTCGAGACGTCCTTGGTCATTTACCACCATTCCCATATTGTTCAGGGTCGTGGCAACCGAGGGATGCTCGCGGGTGCCATAGACCTTGACTTTGATATCAAGAGCTTCTTGGTAGAAAGCAAGTGCATCATCCAGGAGACCTTGGTTCCATGCCATATTGCCCATATTGTTCAGGGTCGAGGCAACATCGGGATTTTCGCGAGTACCATAGACCTTGACTTTGATATCAAGGGACTCTTGCAAGAAAGCGAGTGCATCGTCCAGACGTTCTTGGTCACATGCCAATAAACCCATGTTGTTGAGGGTCTGGGCAATATCGGGATGATCGCGGGTGCCATAGACTTTGATCATAATATCGAGGGATTCTTGGCAGTAGGTGAGTGCTTCGTCCAGACGTCCTTGGGATTTTACCACTCCACCCATATTGTCAAGGGTCAAGGCAACATCGGGATGTTCGCGGGTGTCATAGGCGTTGACTTTGATATCAAGAGATTCTTGGTAGAAAGCAAGTGCATCGTCGAGACGTCCTTGGTCACTTGCCACCATACCCATATTGTTGAGGGTCGTGGCAACATCGGGATGTTCGCGGGTGCCATAGACCTTGACTTTGATATCAAGGGACTCTTGCAAGAAAGCGAGTGCATGGTCCAGGCGTCCTTGGGATCTTGCCAATAAACCCATGTTGTTGAGGGTCCCGGCAATATTAGAATGCTCGCGGGTGCCATGGACCTTGACATAGATATCGAGTGACTTTTGGAAGAAGGCGCGTGCATCGTCCAAGTGCCCTTGCGATCTTGCCACTTCACCCATATTATTGAGAATAATGGCAAAGAGAGGATGGTCGAGGGTGCCAAAAAGCACCGTAATTCGTTCCAAGAGCCTCTTGTAT
Organism: Polychytrium aggregatum; assembly: GCF_025602895.1. Lineage (NCBI taxonomy): Eukaryota > Fungi > Chytridiomycota > Chytridiomycetes > Polychytriales > Polychytrium > Polychytrium aggregatum. Next base: position 377,570 of record NW_026516240.1, read on the forward strand.
GTATCCATTGCTTTGTTGTAGAGTGGCTTATGAAAGTTCAATGTGGCAACCTGGAACTCGATCGAGGAATGCAGTTGCTTGGTGTAAACCTCTGGAACGGTCTTCTCGGCGTATTGTTCGAGGTGCTCCGCAAATGACTGTGCCTTAAGATCCATCGAGTTTGTCAACTTAATCAACACCTCGCCCGTTGCATCTTCGATTGCTTCGACATCCAGTTTCTCATGCGCTTGAACATACTCTCGAGCCACTTGCTGGGTGAGCGAGTGTGTCGAGTACTTTCCCTCGGTTCGACTTCGGAGGAGACCGCTCTGGACCATCATCTTGATCAGATCGGTCACTGTGGACAGATGAATGATCAGTTCCATACACTGACACCATTGATTGCACTTTGATCCACTCGCAACTCACCTTCGGTCTTGAGCTCCAACTGCTCTGCAATCTCCTTGATCAACTCGAGTTGGATGTTGGTCGGCGCCACCAGACTGAGTGCACCGAACAGCCTGGCTGCCTCGATGCCCTCATCTCCTCGCTTCATCAGCGAGTCCAGCGACAGATCCACAATCACCTTGAGCGACGATCGCGTGTCGTCATCGCCATCCTGCTCCTCGAGGACCTTGGAGAACAGCCGATCGACCTCGGACAGCGGCACCTCGTTGTTCTCGTAGAATGTCATGAACGTCTGGATGACGAGTGGATATCCACTGATCTTGGCCACGATGCTGTCGAGGGATTTCCTGGCCTCGTCCGACACAAGTCGCTGGACAATCATTGGCGACGACGACATGATGTAGTCGAGCGTGGTTTTGTCGTCCCAGTTGACGAGCCGGAGCAGATCGTGCTGAAAGCTCGGTGCCTTGGTCTCAAGAGCACTGGTTAATGCACCAGGAGGCAGCGAGGCCAGCCGGGTCGTCACCACCACATCGCCGCTGAACCCGACCGACTTGGAGTGCTCAAACACAGAGTCGACCACGCTGATGTCATCGACATTGTCGAGTACCAGGAGATAGCCGTGAGTGTTGGCGAGGAACTTTGAGGCGTACTCCTTGATCTCCTCGGGTTCGATGCCAGGGAACATCTCGATGAGGCCATCGAGGGCAGTCGACTCGGTCGAGCAGTTGATCCAGAATACCTGGCGGTACTGCGGCTTGATGCCGATGGTTTCGGCTTTGATGACATGGAGGTCGTCCTTGTTGCTCGCATTCAGAATGCCCATCATGAAATGGAGGATCTGGACAGCCAGGACGGACTTGCCCATGCCACCCATGCCGGAGATGACGGCGCGGCCAGTCAGGGTGAGTTGCTTGAGCAGAGTGTCGAGGCGAATGGGATCGACTCGGAACTTGGAATCACAAAAGTATTTGTCATGAATGGCCGTAATGAGATCCATGTTGGGTGGGATGGGATGGACGAGGTTGAGGAGGCGGTAGGCTCGCTTGTGCATCTGGTCGGGGCGGAAGCCAAAGGACTGGATCTGGTTCACTCTGCCGAGGATCTGCTTGAGGGGGGCAAAGGCAGGGTCGTCGGGGAGGGACATCATATAGGGCAGGAAGGGAGTGAAGACATCGACGCCGTCTTTGGTCTCCTTGGTGGCGATTCCGAGGGGAAGGACAGGGAGGGAGCGATTGGCATCCTTGAGGTCGAGGGCGGTCTTGATCTCAAGCATAACGCTGTCCTCCTGGCCATTCTTGGCCTTGTTCTTCATCAAGTCCATTGAGGCCTTGCTAAGGAGCAGGATGATGACCTTGCTGGTGGGGAGGGCGCTGATAGGGCTGGCATGAGGGTCGCTGGGATTGTTGAGGCAGTCGACATCGTGGAAGACAGAAAGGGGTTTGCCATATCGACGGAGGGCGACCGAGGTGAGCACCTCCTTCAGAGCCTGGACAGTGTTGGCATCAGTCTGGGCACGGTAGGAGAGGAACAGATCGTGGTCGGTGCCGTGAGCAGGGCAGGAATAGAGCTGGTTGCTGGTGGGTGTCAACATGGCTGGAAGGGGTTGGAGGATGGTGAGAGACAGAAACCGAGGCAGCCAAGGGATGGACAGAGCGAGCTGCCTCTGGGGTGACAGGGTGGCTCAGTCCTCCCAATATTGCCACATGAAACACTTTGTGGCAGTGGGGTGGCGCCGTTCACCCATGTTCAAGATTGGGACAGTGTTTGTCAGGGACCGCCTTGGAAAGGGAGGCACTTCTTGGGTCGCAAGTGCCCAAAATCATCGCCATCCCTCTCATCAACCCTCGCTTTCAACCATGCTCACGGGCCTCCACGGAACCCTCGCTCTCATTGTGCACTCGTTTCAACCGCAGTACACTATCCATCAGGACCCCGTGGTCCCCGGCATCTCGCTCTTCATGGAGTACATCGAGTGTTTTAAAAGTCCCACTCGGGAATGTCGCCGGGCCTGGCTTGCCATCCAGCGAGTCTCCACATCAGGGTATGGAATATCTGTTCCAGATCAGTCCACAGACCGTTGAAGGCCTGTCCCACGATGGGTTCTTCGTTTTCCAGCTTGCCAACCTCTCCCAGCATATCCAACAATTTATCAATAGGCCCGACACCTTCGGTCTCGGGCTCGGTCCATCCAGTGAAAATATCCTTATAGCCCTGTACCAGGGCGTCCAAGGTGTCTTCCTCATCCACACACGTCTGTGCGTGGGATCTGCTCAGCTCGATTCGGCCTTCGCCGTTGCATTTGCACTTTTTACAGAGGCGGTACTTGCCGTGTGGGTGCCAGGTGAATGCCCCCAGTCTCCACCACACCATTACTACGTGTAGTCTGCGTGGGATGCTTGGTCCAAGTTGGGTCCAGACTCCCGACATCTTCGTTCTTGGTGTGCACGCAGCCGTCAGCTGCTGTCCTCGCTTGAACGATGTGTGGGCATCGTGGGTCAGCATGAGTGTTTTGACCGACAGAATCTGTGTGCGATCCGTGGTCGAGTCGTCGTCCTTGGCAAAGGCCATGGACATCGAGAACGTGGCGTTCTTCTCCTTGCGGGTGCAGGTCAGGTTCCATTGGATGCTTTCGTAGAAGGGCTTGCCAAGGTATGGCTGGTCCTTCATCGCCGTGGATCGGATAAAGCGGGTGATGAGGGCGATCATCTTGTCGTCGTGTGTGGCGACGTCTTCCCATCGTGCTCGGCATTGGATGCCGAGGACCTTTGCTCTTGTCGCCATCGTGGGTAATCCGCAATTGAGGTGCAGTGCTCCGTGTGAAGTCGTGCGAGCGGTGCGGAACAGTAAGTTCAGGCAGAAGGTTTGTGTCCGGTGGAGCCGCTTCTGTTCGTTCTTTGGGATGGCGTCGAGGGCGAGGCCGTATTCCATCATCGGCCGCAAGAACGTGCGGTATGCAATCGTTGAGGTCTTGGCCGTGAGGTTCCCGAGGGTCAGGCCCATCTTGGCCATGTTGGATGCTGCTTCTCTTGTTCTGGTCACCATTCGGCCCTGGCAGATCGTCGATGAAGGCGCTGAACATGAGTGGGCTCAGCACCGATCCCTGGATCAGTCCTTTCTGGAGCCATTGTAACGGACGGGGCGAGGGTGGACCGAGGCGAGGGCAAGCAGGCAGGGCGAACAGGCAGGGCAAACGGGGACGGAACCGAAAGACGAAACTGGGAGCTGGACAGGAGTATATTGCGGGACGGGAGAGTACAGATGACTTCTCTTGCTGGGCACTCGTGGGGGCCGGAGAGGCAGCCATTATATACTGAGGCCCAGCAAGAGACGATCGCACGTGGCTTGGAACCAACCAACGCACGCCCGATGTGGCGACCACGCCGGGTCGTCACATCACTCCCTCCTCATCTCGATAGCCTTGTAGATCGCGGTGCTGGCTTGGTTGGATGAAGCCTGTGGAAGTCTTCTACGGCCTCGCGTGAGTGTGTCAAAAAGGATGCGGGCTCCCATGTTGCATCCGAGACGTGGTACACTTTCCATGCCACTAAGTACTTGATGCCCCTCCCTTGACGCTGGGAGTCCAGAATTTCTTCCACTTCCCATTCGAGCTCGTTTTCGATTTCGATTGGTGGTGGTGGCTCGATGCTTCTGTTTGGGATCTGAGATCTGTGATACGGTTCCATTAGTGATGTGTGAAATACGGTGTTATGAACCAGGACACGCCGGTGCAGAGAGAGACACACGGTTACCACTCGCGACTGATTGGCAGTAGAGGTTGCTGCGCTTTTGGAATTCCAGATCCACTGCCCCGGCCTAGAGAAGCAGGGGCGTCCCATTCCTTCTCCATAGAAACGTCTTTGTAGTGTAGCCTCTTTTCTAGAAAATTGTCAGCAAAGACCATCCGGCCCATTTATACCCGACCTTGACCCCGCCTGTAAACCCGCCAGTGAAGTATTCCAATACATCATCACTCTACCTAGTCTCTTGCCTCTTGTACTTCCAGTAAACCTCCTCAGTCGTCCCCCACCAAGTCAGCCCTCACCCCAGCCCTGTTCCTGCCCCTGTTTCTTACATCATACTTCACTCGACCATGGACGACGTCGCCCACCCTGCCATTGAACAGATCGCGGCCCTCACTGCTCAATGCCAACAGCAACAACAAGCGATTCAGCAGCTCCAGGCTCAACTCCAGCAACAAATGCAAGTGCTCCAGCAGCAGCAACAACTCCAACAATTCCAGCAACCCAGAGCCGAACAACCTCATGCCCATACCAGGGAACCAAAAGTCCCCGATCCGGAAAGATTCCACGGCTCTGCCTGTGATGACCAGCATCACAACGGACCAATGAGATTGTCCCGCATGCTCTCGCCCTCCGCACCAATCATGAGTCCCCACGTGTTTGTTTGCCCCCATGCATGAGCACGCGCCGTTGCCACCCGCGTCTACTGGTTTCCTGCCTCCCCCACCGCTCGGCACATGTCCCCGGGCTGTGCCAAGCCTCTCTCGCTTGCACACCAGCCACTCTCGCACCCCCTTCTCGCTTCTCTGTGATGCTCCACCCTTCTCGCCCACTTTTGCCCCTCGACCTTCTCCCGGTCTATAAATAGCCCTGCATGTCTGAGCCTATGTTGAACACCAGTTCGAACAAAACTTGTTCTTTGGTGTTCGGGGCTAAAAGCTAATAAAGCTCATACCAAGCACTTGGTCTTCGTCCTTGCGCTTGTTCACTCCTTACACTTTGTTCGAACTCTCTTCTACTGATACCACCTGCTTGGTATCTGTCATGAACACCCTCTGCCTTTGCCCTCTTCCTTCCTTTACCCTTGCCCTTTCCTTTCTGTTTGCCTGCCTTAGTGCTTTCCCTTCCTTCTGTTTGTTTGTTTCCCGCGCTGTGCTGCCTTGTTGTCTTCCCGCCAGCACGCGCGCTGTCTGTGTTCCGTTCCCGCTTCCTTGCTGTTGGTCATGGGTTACGCCCACGACGCCGCCTCGACACCGCCTGACGCCTTGGCACCGCCATGCCGCCGCCACTGACGCCCGCTGACTCACGGATCCCGAGTCACGGCCGCCACCTGCTTCGCTCGCTGCATCGCCCTCCCCGCCGCTGCTTCGCTCCTGCCCCCTCGCTCTGCAGCGTCGATCCCTGGCGCTCGCATAAATAGCCCTCCGACCAGCCTCTGTCTTTTGCCTTCGTCTTGCCACTTTGTATTTTTAGTATCCTAAGCCTTGGATCTAGAATAAAACTTTGGCTTTACACTTGACACTCTGTGTCCCAGTCCAGTCCCCGCTCCTCTCCCTACGTTCGAGTCTTGCATTAGGACTCTTGCGCACTTCCCTGCTTGCCCCGTTGTCCAGTCTTGACACTTGGCAAGACCTTCAACAACCCCCCACTTGCCCTGCCTTTGCCCCCGTTCCCTTCGCTATCTCTTTTACCAATGGCTTCCCCTTCTGGCCTTTCCGAGCCCGAGCTCCAGGCCATCCGTGCGGTCATTATCCAGTCCGCCGAGAACGCCCGTTCTCTCCAGGACTTTTCCAAGTTCCTCCACGATCAGGATGATGCGCTCAACCGCATCACCGATCGTATGGACCAGGTCCTGGCTCGCCGTGAAGAGGATGTCCGCCAAGTTGTCGCCGCCAGTGTCCAGGAGGCCCTCCGCAGCTACCAGGCCCAGCTACCTCCTCCTGCTCCCGCTCCCGCCCCGATCCGTCGTGCAGGTCGCCCCTACTTCGGCGTTCCTGACGACGTCGATGATCCTGCCCAAGACCCCGAGGACAACCCTGCTGGTCGCAACTCTGCCACCAGGCAGATAGGTCCTCCCGACCGCTTCTCTGGTAAGGACCCGAGCCGCTGCAATGCCTTCCTTTCGCATTGCAGACTGGCCTTCGTGTCCAACCCTCCCCTCTTCCAGACTGAAAGGGATAAGGTGTTTTACGCCTTATCCTATCTCGATGGTACTGCTGCAGACTACATGCAGCCGTACATCGATCAGTTGGAGAGAGACCCCGAGTGCTCCCCCCCTGCCATCCGTGACTTTGCCGGTTTCTCCGAGTGGCTCCGTGCTGCCTTTGGCCAGGTCCAGCCCACCATCGCCGCTGCTCGCGAGATGGTCAGGCTTTACCAAGTCACCTCCGCCGCCGCCTATGCCGCCGAGTACCGCCGCCAAGCCGTCCACCTCGTCACTTGGTCCCAAGACCCTCTCATGTTCCACTTCGAGAGTGGACTCAAGCCCTCGGTTCAAGACGAACTCTCCCGCCGCTCCTTCGACAACCTCGAAGATCTCATGCAAGCGGCGATCGCCATCGACAACCGCCAGGAGGACCAACGCTCCCGCCGTCCCAACCACCGCTCCGCTCCTGCTCCTGCTCCTGCTCGTCCGGCTCCTCTCCCTTTCCGTCCGGCTCCTCGTCCCTTCGCTCCTGCTCCTCCTCCTCGCCCCGCTCAAGCCTTCAACGTTCCGCAGCCCATGGACCTCAGCCAGGCCTCCGCTCGCAGGCTGACCGCCGAGGACAAGGCCGCCCTCCGTGCTGCCAACCGCTGCTTTTATTGCAAGCAGGAAGGGCACATTGCCCTTCGCTGCCCCAATAAGGCATCCTCCCGCTTGGCTGCCATCGATGCTTCTTTGGCTGTCGTTGATGTGAATAAACTTGACGACCAGGAAAACTTCTCTGCCTAGAAAAGGTCGGAGGAGCTTTCCTAGGCGTCAATCATGTCATAAATCTTCCTCCTGTAAATGTCTCCACGGTAAATCACTCTTCTGCCTTTTGCCATCTTGCCCCCGTCACCATTGCCACCGTTTCCACCGCTCTTGCTTCTTCGTCTTCGCCTCCCGAGCCTGACATCCAACGTCAGCCCTCCCTCGCTGTGACTCTGCTGTGCGGTCCAGAGTCCATACGGGCAACCGCCATGATCGATACCGGCGCGGTTACTTCGTTTATGGACACTGGATTCGCCGCAACCCACGCTCTCCCCACCTTTGCAACTTCTTTCGTCATCACTCTTGCCGATGGTTCTTCGATGGAGTCTAGTCTTGGAGTTTGTGTTTCTATGATCACAGGCATCAGCCACTATGAACAAATCTCGTTCGCGCTGATTCCCTTGGCTTCATACCCGATCATCTTGGGTATGGATTGGATCAAGAAACACAAACCCTACTTTGACTGGCACCATGACTCTATTTTCTTGCCTTGCACCTCTATCCACAGTTTGGCCTCCCCGTTCTCTCCCGAGCCACAGCCCTCTAGGTCCAGCCCTGCCGAGCCGCCTGCCGAGTCTCCTGCTGAGGTCCCCGCCGAGCCTGCCGTGTCCCTGCCCGAGTCCAAGAAGTCCCCAGCCGAGTCCCCAGCCGAGCCCGAGATCCTCCCTGCCTTGCCTCCTGCCGTGCCCAAGCCCAGTCCTGCCTTGCCTCCTGCCGTCCCAAAGACCAAGACCAAGACCCAGTCCCTGCCCAGCGTCAGCCTGATCGGCAGCATCCCCTTCCAGCACGCCGTCCAGAAGGAAGGCCTGGAAGTGTTCCTCTTGGATGCTGCCCGAGTCCTGTCCCTCTGCTCCGTCGACGCTGGAGCCAAGCCCAAGGCCGAGCCCTCTGTCCCCTCCAAGTACTCGTCCTTTGCCAAGGTGTTTTCCAAGTCCGAGGCCGACAAGCTCCCCCAGCACCGCCCTTACGACCACACGATCCCGTTGGTCGAAGGTGCGTCTCCGTCGTTTGGGCCCGTCTACAACCTCTCCAAGCCGGAGATGGACGCCCTCCACACCTACATCCAAGAGAACTTGTCCAAGGGTTTCATCCGCCGTTCCGAGTCCCCTGCCGGTGCCCCAGTCCTGTTCGTCAAGAAGAAGGATGGCTCCCTCCGTCTCTGCGTCGACTACCGGGCCCTGAACAAGATCACCGTGCCGAACCGTTGTCCCTTGCCCCTGATTGCCGAGACGTTCGACAACCTCGGCAAGGCCAAGATCTTCACCAAGCTCGACATGCGAGGCGCATACAACCTCTTGCGCATCGCTGAAGGTGAAGAGTGGAAGACGGCCTTCCGCTGCCGCTACGGCCACTTCGAGTACAACGTCATGCCGTTCGGCTTGACCAACGCTCCTGCCTCGTTCCAAGCCTTCGTCAACGATGTCCTCCGTGAATACCTTGACCAGTTCGTGGTCGTCTACCTGGACGACATCCTCATCTACTCCTCCGATCCTGCCGAGCACGACGCTCATGTCAAGAAAGTCCTGACCAAGCTCCAAGACGCCGGACTCTCACTCAAGCTTGAAAAGTGTGAGTTCGACCAGTCCTCCGTCGCCTTCCTCGGGTTCATCATCTCGCCCGATGGAATCTCCATGGATCCCGACAAGGTCAAGGCCATCCAGGAGTGGGAGATCCCCCGATCTGCCCACGACATCCAAGTCTTCCTCGGCCTGGCGAACTTCTACCGTCGGTTCGTCAAGGACTACTCCAAGATCGCCACCCCGCTGACGGACCTCCTGAAGAAGGACATCAAGTTCTCCTGGTCTCCCTCGGCTCAAACGTCATTCCTGAAGCTTAAGGAATGCCTGAGCACCGGTCCTGTCCTCCGCCACTTCGACCCCGAGCGTCAGTGCGTCATCGAAGCCGACGCATCTGACTATGCTCTTGGCGCTGTTCTCAGTCAGCGCGACGACGAAGGCCTCCTGCACCCCGTGGCTTTCTACTCCCGGAAGCTGCTCGATGCAGGAAATGAATTATCAAATCTATGATAAGGAACTTCTCGCCATCGTCGCAGCCTTCAAGCAATGGAGACACTACCTCGAGTTTCTTCCCAAGCCACCGAGGTCGTCACCGACCACAAGAACCTCGAATACTTCCAGACCTCCCGCAACCTCAGCCGTCGCCAAGTCCGTTGGTCCGAGATCCTTGGCGATTACAACTTCGTCATCAGGTATCGACCCGGAACCCTCAACAATGCCGCCGACGCCCTCTCCCGCAAGGACAAGTTCCCTAAGGAGGGGGGTGACTCTCGTAGCTCCCCGAACACCCAGACCCTGCTGCCACCAAAACTCTTCGTTTCCGCCCTCCGAGCTGTTCCCGTTGCCCCCGAGTCCGAGGATATCGCCGTCCTCATCAAGTCAAGCCTCAAGAAGGACTCTACCTTTGGTCCGATCCTGTCCCAAGTCCTCAAGAACCCTGCCTCCTGTCCCGGCTACTCCGTCGACAACGACCTTCTGCTCTTTGAAGGTCTCGTCTGCGTCCCCGATGTCCCCGAGCTCAAGCGCAAGATCCTCGTCGAGTGCCACGACTCGCCGACTGCCGGCCACTTCGGCGTCGCCAAGACCTTTGAGCTCGTCTCCCGGACCTTCCACTGGCCGACCATGCGTCGTTACATCAAGGAGTATGTCTCCGGATGTTAGGGATAGCTTCTGCTTGTTCTCCACTTTGACTGCACACTTGGCTGTTCTTTTGCCTTTCTGTTTGTTTGTGTGTAGCTTTGCAGTTCCCCTCCAATTTTCCGCCTTTTGCCTGCCATTTCCGCTCCTTCCGCACTTCCGTTTCCCCGCGCTGCTCCGCTTCCTTTGTCTTCTTCGCACGCGCCGGTTTGTTTGTGCACGCGCCTTGCTGCGATTGGTTGCAATTCGGCTGCCGGTCATGTGTCCCACCACCGGTGACTCATGACCTGCCTGACCGCCCCGATCTCTTGTTCATCTCGCATGCATTTGCCCCAACCTTATACTTGACCAATCCGCTTCTTGGACGTTGAGTCACATTGCTTCGCCTTTGCACGTTTCTCCTGCCAGGTGCTTCGCTTTTGCTTGCGCCTCCCTCGCTTTGGTTCTCTGCCTGTCTCGGTGGTCCTTCTCGGCCCTCGTTCGTGCATCGCCCCCTTCGCCCTGCTCGATCGCCCACTTTTCCCTCCCTTGGCCGCCCTTCGCTGCCAAGTCCGGACTTGTCTATAAATAGCCTGACCCCCGCGATGTGTAGTCGAACCTCAGCGTTCAAAATAGGACTAAATAAAGTGCCTTCTACTTTATTCTCTGAGTGTTCCTCACGTCTCATTTCGAGACTAGTCTTATCTTGAACGGATCTTTGCTTCCCTCGCTCCCTCTCCGAGTCCACTTCGGACTTTACCCTTGCCTTCCCTGAGCTCACTTCGAGCTCACTTCTTCTTTTGCCGTTGAGTCCCCTTCGGACTCTAACATCATTTTGAACGCTCCCTCTTGGCTTCCCGGCCTTTCTTCTTCTTTCGCCTCTCTTTCCCTCGTCGATCCGATGGCTGAGCCTGCTGCACCCCCTGCAGACCTCAACGCGTATCTGGCGCGCATGGAGGAGCGTATGAACGCCCTCATGACCCAGAACGCTGCTCTCCATCGTCAGATCCAAGATCTGCAAGCTCCCGCCGCCGCTCCCCGCCAGGTCTACCAGGTCAACAAGCCCAAGGAGTTCCTAGGTTCCCGCGATGAAACGACGGCCTTCCTCGCCCAGTGCCACCTGGTTTTCCTCGCCGATCCTGCCTTCTTCGCGCCCGAGCGCCAGAAGGTCCTGTACGCCACCTCCTTCCTCCGCGGTGAAGCCTTCAAGTGGTACGAGGCCGCCTTCTACATGGCCAACCGCTTCCCGGCTTCCTTCGCGGATTTTGAAGTTGCCCTCAAGTCGACCTTCGGTGAGGACACGGCCTCCTCGCAAGATAAGGCCTTGAACGACCTCAAGCGCTTGGTCCAGCTCAAGTCCTGCCAAGCCTTCGCCACCCGCTTCGTCCAGCTCGCCGCCCGCGTCCAGACTGATGAACCCACCAAGATGCACTTCTTCAAGGAGGGTTTGAAGTCTGAGGTCAAGTTCCACCTCATCGGTCTCCGCCCCGCTCCCGCTTCCCTGCCTGAGTTGATCAAGGCAGCGGTCGAGTACGACGATGCCCTCCATCGTCTCAAGATCTCCTCCCGTTCCCAACCTCCTCCTCCTTCTTCTCGCTCTGCTCCCCATCACCACCATTCTCCCGCGCATGTTTCTTCTTCCTCCTCTTCTGCACCCACTCCCATGGACCTTGACTCTGTCTCGGTCCGCCCTGCTAAGCTCTCCGACGTCGAGAAAAAGCGACGTCGTGAGCAGGGTCTCTGCCTGTACTGCGGGGAAAAGTCTTGTCCCGGCAGTCGCGATGTTCAGCAGTGCCCGGTTCTGGTCAAACGGAACTCGGGAAATGCCCACAGCCGAGCAGCACCTCGCAAGTAAGCGAGGTGGTCTGTTCGGCGATACGAACATCTTCCCCCTCTGACTCGTCATTATCGGACGATAAGCTTCTTCTTCCGGCCACCCTTGTCGTCATGAGTCTTTCTGGCCCGGTCTCCATCTCCCTTTCTGTCTTTATTGATGATGGATGCACCGCTCTTGCCCTCATTGATCCTGCCTTTGCGGATCTCCATAAACTCTCTCTTATCCCTCTTTCTACTCCCTACTCCGTTTCCCTTGCTGATGGTTCTTCGGCCGGTTTCATTCGTTTCCAAACCGTTCCTGTGACGTTGACCATTGGTTCCCACACCGAGTCGATTTCTTTTCTTGTGACTCGACTCTCCACCACTCCCATCACTCTTGGTCTTCCCTGGATGCGCTTGCATAATCCAGTTGTCAATTGGAAGTCCCTCTCCCTTTCGTTCTCCGATCCCTCTTGCCTTGCTGATGGACACATCCTCGCGGATGTCTCTGCTTCCTCCTTGGACACTTCGTCCCCTTCCGGCTATTCGCCTCCCCCTTCGGGCACTTCGCCTTTGACTCCTCCCTCCGGTCCTTCCCTTACACCGGTTCCCTCCTTTGGCACTTCGCCTTCCCTTTCTTCCCGCCTTGACTCTGCTTCGCTTTCTGAAGAGCCAACGGCTTTATCTTCGCCCGACATTGAGCTCGTTAATGCGGCGAGTCTTCTCCGTCTTGCACGGGAAGACAAGCTCGACATTTTCGCTGCCCAAATGGATATCCGTCCTCCTTCGCCGGAGACGTATCCTACGGTGTCGATAAGGTCCGTGCTCACGACGAAGGTGTATGCCGAGTCTGGCACCCCTGTTGACTCTCGAGGTGTCCCGCTCAAATACAATGAGTTTGGCGACGTTTTCAGCCTCAAGTCTGACCCTCCTTCTTCCTTGCCTCCTCACCGTCCGTATGACTTGTCTATTGAGTTTGTACGGACCGAGGATGGAAAGGAACCTCGTTTGCCAAAGCCGGGGAAAGTCTATCCTTTGTCCCCGGCCGAGGAATCTGCTCTTTCGGAGTATCTGACCAACGCCCTCGCACGTGGTTGGATCTCCAAATCCTCTTCTCCCGTTGGTGCTCCCTGCTTCTTCGTGAAGAAGCCCAATGGTGGTCTTCGCCTTTGCGTCGACTACCGGGGCCTCAATGCCATCACGAAGAAGAACCGCTACCCTCTTCCCCTCTTCCAGGATCTTCTGGATAAACTTTCTTCTGCCCGCGTCTTCTCACACCTTGACCTTCCTGATGCTTACCACTTGGTTCGTGTCAAGAAGGGCGATGAGTGGAAGACTGCTTTTGTTTGCAAATCTGGCTCTTACGAGTACAATGTTATCCCCTTTGGTCTTTCGAATGCCCCCGCTGCTTTTCAGTTTTTTATGAACGACATCTTCTCGGACCTCCTTGGTGTCTGTGTTGTCATTTATCTTGACGACATCCTGATCTTCTCAAAAGATCCCCTGGAGCATGAGGAGCATGTTAAGCTTGTTCTTTCTCGCCTTCGTGAACACTCTCTTAAGGTCAATCCGGCCAAGTGTTCTTTTGACCTTTCTGAAGTTGACTTTCTCGGCATGATCATTTCTGCCGATGGCATTAAAATGGACCCTGCCAAGGTCGAGGCCGTTTCCCTTTGGCCTGTTCCCTCTTCTGCTCGCGACATCCAAGTTTTTATTGGTTTCGCAAACTTTTACCGCCGCTTCGTCAAGGACTTTTCCGCACTTGCTCGTCCTTTGACTTCACTCACCACCAAATCCTCCACCTTCTCTTGGTCTCCCGAGGCCCAAGAGGCTTTTGATTCTCTTAAACGTTCATTCACTTCCGCACCTATTCTTCGTTACTTTGATTTCTCCAAACCCGCTGTCATCGAGCCCGATGCTTCTGACTTTGCTCTGGGTGCCGTCCTTTCCCAGTTTGACCCTGACGGCGCTCTTCACCCCGTTGCTTTTCACTCTCGGCAATTCCGTCCCGCCGAGGTGAATTATGACACCCACGACAAAGAGCTCCTTGCTATTGTCGATTCCTTTACTGCCTGGCGTCATTACTTGATGGCTGCCGACCCCGATCATCCCACTCTTGTTTTCTCTGATCACCAGAACCTCACCCGGTTCACTTCCGCTTCCCAACTTTCTCGCCGCCAGTTCCGGTGGGCCCAATTCCTTTCTGATTTTGCTTTTCGCATTTACCACCGCCCTGGTCGCCTCAACACCAAAGCCGATGCTCTCAGTCGCCGTTCTGACTTTGAGATAAAGCCTGGTGACTCCCTCCACTCCACCAACTTCCTTCAGCTGTTCGAGTCTATTTCTCTCGACAGCATCACCGTTATCGGCTCGAACCCCGATTTTCTTTCCGAGATTCGAGCTGCCACCCTTTCTTGTTCCCTTCTTTCTGACTTCAACGCCAAACGTCTTGATGGCGATTACTCCTTCCGTGACGGTCTCCTTTACTTTAAAGACCTGATCGTTGTCCCTTCCCCCGAGCTCCAGCTCAAAGTGTTTGAGCAACGTCACTGCTCCGCTGCCGCTGGTCACTTTGGTCTTGCCAAGACCGTTGAGCTCATCTCCCGGGACTTTCACTGGCCCCGGCTTCGTAAGTCTGTGCGTCGCTTCATTGCTAATTGTGAAGCGTGCCAGCGAGCCAAGCCGTCCCGTCACTCCCCTTATGGTTTACTTCACCCTCTCCCCGTTCCTTCCGAACGTTGGTGGGACCTGTCGATGGACTTCATCACGGATCTCCCACCTTCGAACGGCTTTGACTCCATCTTCGTGGTTAAGGACCGCCTGTCCAAACAAGCACACTTTGTGCCCACCACGAAGACGGTTACAGGCGAGCAAACCGCCGAACTCTTCCTCTCCCACATCTTCCGCTTGCATGGTTGTCCCCGGTCTATTGTTTCGGACCGAGGAACTCAGTTTACTTCGGCCTTCTGGAGGCGCTTCAATGAGCTTCTGAAGACGAAGATTTCCCTTTCTTCTGCCTTCCACCCCGAGACCGACGGTTCGACCGAGGTTCTCAACCAGGTCATCGAGCAGTATTTGCGTATCCATTGCAATTACCTGCAAGACGACTGGACCCTTCACCTTCCCCTTGCCGAGTTCACTTACAACAACTCGGAAAACACCTCCACTGGCATGACTCCCTTCTTTGCAGTCCATGGCCATCACCCCATTTTTGATCCCTCCATCATCCGTGATCCTTCTGTTGTGCCCTCTGCCGAAGAACGTGTCGACCGACTTCAGACCGTTCTCGAGGATCTCAAGGCCAACCTCCGGGTTGCCCAAGAGTCCTACACTTTGCAGGCCAACAAATCCCGTCTCCCCACTCCCGACATCTCCGTTGGCGACCTCGTTTTTCTTGATCGTCGCCACATCCGCACCCTTCGTCCCTCCAACAAGCTTGATCAGAAAAAGCTTGGCCCCTTTAAAGTTCTTCGCCGCATCAACCCCGTTGCCTTTGAACTTAAACTCCCTTCCACACTCAAAGTCCACCCCGTCTTTCATGTATCCCTCCTTGAACCCCGAACGAAGGACATTGTTCCCGAGTTCACCCAACCCGAACCTCCACCCATTCTTGTTGACTCCCAGGAAGAGTTTGAGGTCGAGACTGTTCTCGATTCTCGGCTCTTCCGTGGTCGCTTACAGTACTTGGTTCAGTGGAAGGGCTATTCCGAGACTGACCGGTCTTGGGAGCCCGCTGCCAATGTTTCCCACGCCACTGATCTTGTTGCTGACTTCCACCTTCGCTATCCCTCAAAGCCGAAGGCGACGCCCGGAGTTCGTCGCTAAGGAAGGGGATGATGTTAGGGATAGCTTCTGCTTGTTCTCCACTTTGACTGCACACTTGGCTGTTCTTTTGCCTTTCTGTTTGTTTGTGTGTAGCTTTGCAGTTCCCCTCCAATTTTCCGCCTTTTGCCTGCCATTTCCGCTCCTTCCGCACTTCCGTTTCCCCGCGCTGCTCCGCTTCCTTTGTCTTCTTCGCACGCGCCGGTTTGTTTGTGCACGCGCCTTGCTGCGATTGGTTGCAATTCGGCTGCCGGTCATGTGTCCCACCACCGGTGACTCATGACCTGCCTGACCGCCCCGATCTCTTGTTCATCTCGCATGCATTTGCCCCAACCTTATACTTGACCAATCCGCTTCTTGGACGTTGAGTCACATTGCTTCGCCTTTGCACGTTTCTCCTGCCAGGTGCTTCGCTTTTGCTTGCGCCTCCCTCGCTTTGGTTCTCTGCCTGTCTCGGTGGTCCTTCTCGGCCCTCGTTCGTGCATCGCCCCCTTCGCCCTGCTCGATCGCCCACTTTTCCCTCCCTTGGCCGCCCTTCGCTGCCAAGTCCGGACTTGTCTATAAATAGCCTGACCCCCGCGATGTGTAGTCGAACCTCAGCGTTCAAAATAGGACTAAATAAAGTGCCTTCTACTTTATTCTCTGAGTGTTCCTCACGTCTCATTTCGAGACTAGTCTTATCTTGAACGGATCTTTGCTTCCCTCGCTCCCTCTCCGAGTCCACTTCGGACTTTACCCTTGCCTTCCCTGAGCTCACTTCGAGCTCACTTCTTCTTTTGCCGTTGAGTCCCCTTCGGACTCTAACACCGGATGCGACACCTGCCAGCGGAACAAGCACTCCCGTCACAAGCCCTACGGACTCCTTGCCTCGCTCCCTGTTCCCGATCGCCCTTGGTCTTCTGTTTCGGTCGACTTCATCACCCAGCTTCCCGAGTCCTCCGGACACACAGCCATCTGTGTGTTTGTCGACCGCTTCACCAAGATGGCCCACTTCGTCCCGTCAAGCAACGAGGCCAACGCCGAGGACACTGCTCGGATGTTTGTCGAGCACGTCTTCACCAAGCACGGTCTTCCAGACGATATCGTCTCAGACCGAGGATCTACCTTTGCCTCCAAGTTCTTCCAAGCCGTCCTGACCCGCCTCAAGATCAAGCACAAGATGTCGACTGCGTTCCATCCGCAGACCGACGGCCAGACCGAGCGGGTCAACGCCATCCTCGAGCAGTGTAGGAGATGGTATCTCCGACGCTGTGCTGCGCGTACTGCGCGTACTGCGCGGCGCAGTGGGTCGTGACCTGTGCTGCGCTTTGCGTTTTCACGCACCGCAGGCAGGCCACCGCAGGGTATACCTGCGGGTTGCCCCCGTTCCCCCCCGTTTGTCTGGAGTTCGGTTTTATCGTGAATAAACGTAAGTGCTCCCCGAGCTCACCCGTCCGCTAGAGTAGCCTAGCACCGCCCTGTTCTGCCCCGTCCTGTCTTGTCTTGTACCCCCTCCCTCCCCGTCTTGCCCCAACGTCCCAGTAGTGGACGTTACATGGTAGCATCGGAAATCCTCGTCTTGTTTTCGTCCTGTTTGTCCTCTTTCTAGATCCTCAAGCTGGATCCCGCCTCTCTTGCCGACCGACTCTCCTCTCTGTCCCTGGAGCCTGCCCCTGCCATGAGCAACCCCCGCCCACTTCCGGAAGCCTTCCTCAAGACCTTCCGTGCCCCAGTGTTTACTGGGAAGAGCCGCTCCTCCTCGGTGGAGGACTGGCTGCAGCAACTCGAGGACTACCTCGATGCTGCCCAAGTCGCCCCCACCCACCACATCGTCGCCGCCAAGCTCTGCTTAAAGGACCAGGCGTACCGTTGGTACCGCCGCCAAGGGTTCGACGAGCAGAGCGAAGGTGTGTTTGACGACTTCAAGGACCGCCTCCGTCGCCGCTTCGGCAGCCCCAATGCTGAACTCATTGCCCGTGACAAGCTATACTCTCTCGTGCAGCGTGGTTCTGTGACCCGCTACATCGAGGAGTTTGAAGACCTCTCCTCCCAGATTGAGGAGCTGGGCTCTGCTGATGCGATGTACCTCTTCCAGAAGGGCCTCAAGCCCAAGATCAGAGAGTACATCGCCAGCAACCCTGATGCCCGCAAGTCCCTGGACGTGATGATGGACGTTGCCGAGAACCTCGACAACGTCCAGTACCATGGCCGCCAGTTCTACCCGCAGCTGGCAGGCGGCCATCGGTCTCATCACGTCCCAGCCCGTCCGCCTCGCCCGGCCCCGCCCGCAAGACCCATGCCTGAGCCCATGGACGTTGACGTCAACGCCATGGAGGCTCGTGGCCCTCCCCGCTCCCGGTTCCAGCAAGCTGCCACTGTCTCCCCCAAGGACAGACAGAAGCAGGAGGACCTCCGCCATGGTTCCTGCTTCTTCTGTCACCGACCGGGACACCAGGCCAAGGAGTGCCCCATGAAGTCGGGAAACGGCCGACCCTACTAGGTGGCTCTGGAGCCCTAGTAGGAGACCAACGCCGTGGATTGCTCAATGCAGTCCACGCGTCTCCAGAGGAAGTTCACCTCGCCCCCTCCCCCGAAGGAGAAACAAACCAAGTGTTGTGCGTCGTGCGAGAGGTGCATGGTGGCGCAAGCCGCCTGCCTCTCCACGAACGTGAAGAGAAAACCAAAATTGAAAACCAAAACAAAAAAGAAAATCAAGAACCCTTGAGGGACAGGACCGCCTGTGCCCTCACCCCTGTCAAGTCGTGTGTGTCGGATGCTTCCGACATGTGTCCGCAAGCCGTGGACGTCGTGTGCAATGGCGTGCTGACGCCGCAGGCCCCCGCAATGGCCGAACCCTATCCAAAATGTCCGAGTGGCCGTGATGAAGCCAACCAAGACCAAGTGTCGCCCGTTCCCCCAAGTCAAGTCATGGTGCAGGAGGCTGTGCAGGAGGACCATGAAGAGTCCCTGCTGTACCTCCCTGCCACCGTCCAAGGTCACACCGTCCGAATGATGGTGGACTCTGGAGCAAGCTGCAACTTTGTCAGCAGACGCTTGCTCCAGGAGCTCAACATACATGCAACCAAGAAGAAGTCGCCGATGAGTGTGGCGCTTGCAGACGATCGTGTGCAGCAGTGCACACACCAAGTGGTCCTGCGAGTGGCCCTCCATCCCAAGTACCATCCTGTCCTGTTGTTCCAAGTGATCGACACCAAGTTCGATGCCATCCTCGGCATGAGCTGGCTTGCTCGTGCCGAGCCGACTCCAGTCGTCGACTGGAAAGGCCGCACTGTCCGTGTTGGCCCTGACATTGTCCTGCAGGGCATGGCCTCACCCAACATGCCACCTCTCCTCTCAGCCATGCAATTCAAGAGGCTGATCAAGAAGGACACGTCGTTCCTCTGTGTCGTGCGTGAGGTCGACGACACCGACCAAGCCGGTCCCGGTCCCCCGCCTGTGGTGACCAAGCTGCTCGACGAGTACAAGGACGTATTCCCCGACCAGTTGCCACAATGCCTGCCACCCCAACGCACCGTCGATCATCGCATCGACATCGAACCAGGCTCGTCGCCTCCGTCAAGACCGACGTACCAACTGTCGCTGACGGAGATGGACGAACTCAAGCGCCAGTTGGATGACCTCCTCGCCCATGGGTTCATCCGCCCGAGCCAGTCACCGTATGGTGCACCAGTGCTCTTTGTCAAGAAGAAAGAAGGTGATCTCAGGATGTGCGTCGACTATCGCGCACTAAACAAACAGACCATCAAGAACACCTACCCGTTGCCCAGGATCGACGAGTTGATGGATCGTCTGAGTGGAGCAAAGGTCTTTAGCAAGATAGACCTCCGCTCAGGCTACCATCAGATCCGCATCCACGAGGATGATGTCCACAAGACCGCCTTCAGGACTCGCTACGGACTGTACGAGTTCCTAGTGCTGCCGTTCGGATTGACGAACGCACCTGCCACGTTCATGCAGCTGATGAACGATGTGTTCCGCCAAGAGCTCGACAACTCTGTCATCGTGTACCTGGATGATATCCTTGTGTACAGCAAGGATGAAGCGACCCATGAAGGTCATGTCGCCCGCGTGCTGGCCAAGCTACGCGAGCACAAGTTGTATGCCAAACTGTCCAAGTGTGAGTTCTTCAAGAATCAAGTCCCGTTCCTGGGACACGTTGTCTCAGGAAGAGGAATCGAAGTCGACCCCGCCAAGGTCAAGTCTGTGGTCGAGTGGCCGCCGCTCGCATGCGTCTCTGACGTGCAGTCGTTTCTCGGTCTCGTCAACTACTACCGCCGATTCATCCCCGATCTGGCGCGCACTGCCGGTCCACTCACAGACCTACTCCGCAAAGAGTGCCCCTTCGTGTGGGACCACCCACAACGCCAAGCGTTCGAGACCCTCAAGCACGCCTTGACGAACGCTCCTGTCCTCGCTGTGTTCGACCCGAACACGGATGTCTCCGTGCACACCGACGCCTCCGACTTTGCGGTGGGAGCTGTTTTGATGCAGGAGGGAAGGCCCGTTGCCTTCGAGTCGCGCAAACTGTCCCAACACGAGATCAACTATCCCGTGCACGAGAAGGAGCAGCTTGCGATCATCTACGCGCTGCAGAAGTTCCGAGTGTACCTCCACGGTACCGCCAAGCCCTTCAAGATTGTGACGGACCACCAGTCACTGCGTTACCTCGACACCAAGAAGAACCTGAGCCGACGCCAAGCGCGATGGATGGAGTTCCTCGCCGAGTACAACTACGAGGTTGTATACCAGAAAGGCAAACTCAATGTGGTGCCTGACGCACTGTCCCGACGCCCCGACTACCAATTGGCGTCACTGTACGAGTCGACTGTCAGTGTCGACAACACGATGCTGGATGTTGTCCGAGACAACATCGCCAACGACAAACAGTTCGGAGAACTGTTCCGAAAGGTGTCTAAGCTCCCCAAGGACGACGAATCATCCGAGTACACAGTGCGTGATGGCCTGCTCCTCCTGAAGAAGGACAGCCGTGTCTGTGTGCCGGACATTCCGTCGTTGAAGACCAAGTTGCTCCAAGAGGTCCACGACTCGCCCCTCGCTGGACACTTTGGAGTCGAGAAGACATACGACCGACTGGCCAAAGTCGCATACTGGCCTGGAATGAAGCGCACCGTCGAGAAGTACATCGAGTCCTGCCATACCTGCAAGATGGTCAAGTCACGCACGACCCGAGAGCAAGGATTGCTGCAACCCCTGCCTGTTCCCGACCGCCCCTGGACCAGCATGTCCATGGATCTCATCACGCATCTACCGACGACCAAGTTGGACCACGATGCAATCGCTGTCTTTGTCGACAGGTTCAGCAAGATGGCACACTTTGTGCCGTGCCAGACGACATGCTCCGCGCCTGACCTTGCACTGCTGTTCTTCAAGCATGTGTTCAAGCACCACGGCCTCCCAAAGTCCATCGTCAGTGATCGAGACCCCCGATTCACCTCCTTGTTTTGGACAAGTCTGTTCGACCATCTCGGCACCAAGCTGAACATGTCAACCTCGCACCACCAACAAACGGATGGACAGTCCGAGCGGACGATCCGCACCCTCGAGCAATACCTGAGGACATACGCCTCGACCAGCCAAGACGACTGGGACATACAGCTGAGTCATGCAGAGTTTGCATACAACACCGCCAAGTCGAGCACAACTGGCTTGAGCCCCTTTGAGGCGCTCTACGGATTCCAGCCTGATGTTCCCACCTCCTTGACACTGACCGAGTCCACGGCTGGATTGCCTCCCAAACCAAGTGCCTTTGTCAAAGATCATCAAGTCCGACACAAGATGATCGCCGACGCGCTCACGGATGCGCAACAAGTGATGGCGAAGTACTACGACCGCCGACACCAGGATGTCTCCTTTGAAGTTGGAGACCTTGTCTACCTGGACGCCGACAACATCAAGGTCCCCGAAGCCCAGTCAAAGAAGTTGTTGCCCAAGTACCGAGGACCGTTCAAGATAGCGGCCCGACCCAGTCCCCTCAACTACCTGTTGGACTTGCCACCTGGAAGCAAGCTCCATCCTGTCCTCCATGTGTCCAAGCTGCGTCGCCACACGACCCGCAGTCCAGCACAGTTCCCCGACGCCGACGAAGGTGTCCCGGACGACGCACCACTGGAAGACGACCTCGGACAATACTATACTCAAGAATATGAAGTCGAAAGGATCGTGAGGCACAAGAAAGTGGCTGATGGGTCACTTCGGTTTTATGTCAAGTGGGTTGGTTACCCACACTCGGGCAACACATGGCAAACACTGGAGGACTTGTCCCATGCACCCGAGGAGCTGAGTAAATACGGTAAACACCTCGAGGAGCCCCAAATAAAGAGCACACGCAGGGCTCCTCGCAGGAAGCCTTCTTAAGTGTGGGAGTGTAGGAGATGGTATCTCCGACGCTGTGCTGCGCGTACTGCGCGTACTGCGCGGCGCAGTGGGTCGTGACCTGTGCTGCGCTTTGCGTTTTCACGCACCGCAGGCAGGCCACCGCAGGGTATACCTGCGGGTTGCCCCCGTTCCCCCCCGTTTGTCTGGAGTTCGGTTTTATCGTGAATAAACGTAAGTGCTCCCCGAGCTCACCCGTCCGCTAGAGTAGCCTAGCACCGCCCTGTTCTGCCCCGTCCTGTCTTGTCTTGTACCCCCTCCCTCCCCGTCTTGCCCCAACGTCCCAGTAGTGGACGTTACAAGCAGTACCTCCGCTGCTTCATCAACTTCCAGCAAGACGACTGGGCCCAGCTTCTCCCTCACGCCGAGTTCACCTACAACAACACCTCTCAAGCAACCCTCGGCTGCTCCCCCTTCTTTGCCTACACCGGCTACCACCCTCGTTTTTCCGTCGCCCTTCCCCGCACCACCAAGAATGCCTCCGTCGCCGACGATCAAGCCCGAGCCATTCACTCCCTCCACGATGAACTCAAGTTCAACATCGCCCTTGCCCAGGACTCCCAAGCCAGGTTCTACGACCCCGGCCACTCCCCTTCCCCTCCGTTCAAGGTTGGAGACCGAGTCTGGCTCTCCGCCAAGAACATCAAGACCCAGCGACCCACGGCCAAGCTCGACCACACCAAGCTTGGGCCGTTCAAGATCGTCGCTCAAGTCGGTTCCCGCGCTTTCAAGTTGGACTTGCCCTCGTCCATGCGCATTCATCCTGTCTTCCACGTCTCCCTGCTCGAGCCTGCCGCCGACGACAAGATCCCAGGTCGAACGATCCCGCCCCCTCCACCCATCCAAGTCGACGGCCACGACGAATGGGAAGTCGAACAGATCCTGGACTCCAGGCTGTTCCGAGGTAAGCTCCAGTATCTTGTGCACTGGCGTGGCTACACGGTGATGGATTGCACCTGGGAGCCCGCCAGCAATCTTGCACATTGTCCGGAGCCTGTCGCAGCCTACCACTCCTCTCATCCCTCGAAGCCTGGCCCTCTCGGAGCTCGGGCCTTGAGAGGGGGGTAGTGTCATGAACACCCTCTGCCTTTGCCCTCTTCCTTCCTTTACCCTTGCCCTTTCCTTTCTGTTTGCCTGCCTTAGTGCTTTCCCTTCCTTCTGTTTGTTTGTTTCCCGCGCTGTGCTGCCTTGTTGTCTTCCCGCCAGCACGCGCGCTGTCTGTGTTCCGTTCCCGCTTCCTTGCTGTTGGTCATGGGTTGCGCCCACGACGCCGCCTCGACACCGCCTGACGCCTTGGCACCGCCATGCCGCCGCCACTGACGCCCGCCGACTCACGGATCCCGAGTCACGGCCGCCACCTGCTTCGCTCGCTGCATCGCCCTCCCCGCCGCTGCTTCGCTCCTGCCCCTCGCTCTGCAGCGTCGATCCCTGGCGCTCGCATAAATAGCCCTCCGACCAGCCTCTGTCTTTTGCCTTCGTCTTGCCACTTTGTATTTTTAGTATCCTAAGCCTTGGATCTAGAATAAAACTTTGGCTTTACACTTGACACTCTGTGTCCCAGTCCAGTCCCCGCTCCTCTCCCTACGTCGAGTCTTGCATTAGGACTCTTGCGCACTTCCCTGCTTGCCCCGTTGTCCAGTCTTGACACACACTTTCTTTTTCCTTTGTCCTGCGACGCCTTTCCTTTTTCCTTGCTCTCATGTTGCACACGCCGCTCTGTGTTCCCTGCATTTGTCATCGACCATGCATTAGTCAGACGCTGTGTCACCCGCATTTGTCAGCCACCGAGCATTTGTCAGACTTTCACATGTTTCTCCGGTTAGCCGCTGCTGCCTGGCTGCTGTCCCGCCGCCTCCGCTGCTTCGCCCCCGCTGCGGCAGGCTTCGCCTCCGGGACCGCCAGACAGATAAATAGCCCGCCTTCGCCCGCTCATGTTTCTGGTCATCACCTTCGACCCCAGACACACTTGACTCTAGATCATAGCCTCGCTAAGATCAATAAAAGCACCTTCTCTATCTTCTTCTTTTGACTTCCTCTTGATCCCGTGATCTGACATGGTAGCATCGGACGATCCCGCCGTCAATGCCTGTCTCCAGGCCCTTGAACAACTCTCGCTCGAGGACCGCGCCCTGGTCCTCTCCGCCCTGACCGCCCAGCCGAATCTCCCCACCGTCCCTCCCGGTTTCAAGCGTCCCAAGATCCCGCTCCCCGACGCCTTCACTGGCGAGCGTAAGGCTGCTGTCGTTGACGAGTTTGTCTTCTCAATGACCGAGTACATTGCCTTCCACAGTCTCGATGACGCCACCGCTGTCGCCACCGTCGCCATGAACCTCAAGGGCAAGGCCAAGACCTGGTGGCGCCTCTGGTCCCAGGGCAAGCAACTCGACAACCTGACCCCGGCCGCCGTCCTGTCCCTCGTCCGCGACACCTTCCTTCCGTCCACCTCGCTGCGCACCACCGAGGATGAGTTCGAAGCACTGCGCCACACCGGCTCCGTCGAGCAGTTCAACTCTCGCTTCCGCGATCTCCTCCTCGAGCTGCCCCACTTCAGCAACAACCGCCAGAACCTGCAGCGCTACCTCACCAAGCTCAAGCACAGGGTGCGCATCGAAGTCGAATGGAAGCTTGACTCCAACACAGCCACCCTCGAAGATGCCATGGCCCTCGCCGAGCGATACGAGGCCATCATGGGTCAATCGCAACCCCTGATGCAACAGCCCGCTCGCACTCCGTTCCGTGACCAACCCTTCCGCGAGCTCCCGTTCCAGCGTCCTCCTCTCTTCCGCGCTCCACCTGGCCAGCCGCAGTTCCGCCCAATGGTCCGTCCTCCTCGTCCCGCCTTCCAGCCAACCCAGCCTCCCGCACGTGACCCCAACGCCATGGACCTCGACAACGTCGACATGCGCCCGATCAAGAAGCTCACCGACCGCGAGAAGGAGTACCTCCGCCGCAACGGAGGCTGCTTCCGTTGCCGCAAGTTCGGCCACATCGCCTCGCAGTGTCCCTTGAACCAGCCCCGCATCAACGCCATCGTCGAGACCGCCGACCAGGCCACCTTCTACGAAGATCAGGGAAACGACGAGGCGGCAACCCCTGGATCCTACGACCTCTGAAGGACCCGGTGAGTTGCCGCCATCCGACTCCGACCCCCGACGCTGAACTATTGACTCTCGCCACCGGACCTCACCTGATCAACTCTCTCATCGACGAACCCCACCGCATTGCCGCCAACCACGGCAAGGGACTGCTTGTGATCGACGCCACCCTCAACGGCTCCCCGATCACCGTCCTCATCGACCCTGGTGCGACCAACTCGCACATCTCCGAGACCCTCGCCTCGACCCTCGACCTTCGAACCAAGACCACCGCCAACGCCGTCACGATGCCCAACGGCAAGTCCTTCCCGTCCTCCGTCACCGATCCCGTCGACCTCACCATCCACGACTACCACGCCCGCATCAACCTCTTCACCGCGCCACTCACCTGGGACGTCATCCTCGGCAAGAACTGGCTCGACCAGACCAACCCCGAGATCGACTGGCCCTCCAACCGAATCAAGTTCTCGATCGACGGGAAGCACCACACTTGGACGGCATCGCGACCCGACTCCGGAATGCCACTCACGACCCTCGAACTCCGATCCCAGTACCACATGTCGACCCAGCAGATCAACGCACTCGCCTCGACTCCCGGCGCCGTGTATGTTTGTACTCTGAGCAGTGACTTGAATACAGTTGCTGTTGAACCCTACGACCCCGTTGCCCAACTCGCCCGTGTCCTCGAACCACTGACCCCCGAACACCGATCCATCATCGCAAAGTACCGCGATGCCTTCAACGAACTCAAGGAACTCCCGCCTCACCGACCCGGCATCGACATGAACATCCGACTCGACGACTCTGCCAAGCCAACTTGGTCGTCGCTCTACCAGATGTCGGCCGAAGAACTCGCTCGACTCAAAAACGAACTCGACCGATTGCTCCGAATCGGCCACATCCGCAAGTCCGTCTCGCCCTTCGGCGCACCGATCTTCTGGGTCAAGCAGGGCGACAAGTTCCGACTCGTCTTTGACTTCCGCGCCCTCAACAAGATCACCGTCAAGGACCGCACCGCGCTGCCCAACATGCGCGAGATCATCGACCGCCTGTCCAAGTGCCGTGTCTTCTCCAAGCTCGACTTGCAACGCGGATTCCACCAGATCCGCATCGCCGACGCCGACACCCCCAAGACGGCCTTCAGGACCAAGTACGGCCACTTTGAGTGGCTTGTGATGCCCTTCGGCCTCGCCAACAGTCCCTCGGTTTTCCAAGCCGCGATGAACGACATCTTCCGCGAGTTCATCGACGACTTTGTGTTTGTCTACATCGACGACATCCTGATCGCATCCGAGGACGAGGACCAGCACATCCGCCACATCGAACTGGTCCTCGACAAGATCCACCAACACGGCTTCAAGATCCGACCCGAGAAGTGTTCGTTCTTCAACTCGACCGTCACCTATCTCGGCTTCATCATCGGCGAAGGACGCATCCAAGTGCATCCCTCGCGCATCGACGCCATCAAGAACTACCCGCGACCAACGACCGAACACGAACTTCGCAGTTTCCTCGGCTTGACCAACACCATCATGAGCTTTGTTCCCGGCTACGCTGCCCTCGCCGGTCCACTCTCGACTCTGATCACCACCCGCTCCGCCAACTCGACCAAGTCCGTCGTCTGGGACGACAACGCCATCGCCGCCTTCGAGCAGCTCAAGTTGCTCTCACCTCAGTCGCTGCACATGGTCAACCCGGACAAGGACATTCACCTCTTCACCGACTGGTCCGAGTCAAGCGCATCGATTGGTGGATGGATCGGGCAGGACATGGACGGATCCGGCACAGTGCGCCCCATCGCCTTCAACTCGCAGAAACTGCACGGATCCGAGCTCAACTACTCGCCCTACAACGGCGAGTTGCTGTCGATCACCCGCCACCTCGACAAGTTCAAGAACTACCTCGTCGGCCGCAAAGTCTTCCTCCACACCGACCAGAAGGCGCTCAAGCACATCCTCGACTCCAAGACCCTCAACAAGCGCCAACAGTGTGAGGACCACGACAAGCAACGACACTGGACGACCAGGTGCTTGGCGAACAACGATAAGCTATATTACGACTTATCAGATAACAACAAGTGTTGTTCGAACTGCAGATACAAAATGGGTGCAAGAAAGGAGGGGCTTTATAGCCAAGAGGGAAACCGAAGGGCGAAAGTGGGCGAGAAGGGTGGAGCGACAAACGATGGACGAGAAGGGGGTGCGAGGGAGGCGGAGCATCCAGCGAGAGGGGCGAAGCACAGCGCAGTCGGAGGCGAAGTCAGAGTCATCGGCGCCAGTCAATCAGGGAATACACGCCAAGACAAACAAACATGACTCACGGTGCATCACGCGCAGCAGTCCACACGTGTTCCCAACGTGCATGATCATCACATCATCCCCTCCCCAAACTACGGCCACTCCTGCGAACAATAAGTCCAGGCTTGTCGGGGTACCGGCGGTGGAAGTCGGCTATCTTGTCGGGAGCGTTAACGTAGTTGGCGGGCTCCCAGCTGCGATGATCAGTCGAGTAGCCCTTCCAATCAACGAAATAGCTCAACTTACCGCGGACCAGCTTGGAGTCGAGGATCTCCTGAACTTCATACTCCAAGTGGTCGTCGACGCGGACTGGCGGAGGAGGGTCTTGGATGCGGCCGGGGAGGGTGTTCGACTTGTGGGGCTCGAGGAGGGAGACATGGAACACCGGATGGATCTTGAGATCCTTGGGAAGGTCGAGGCGGAAGGCGAGGGAACCGATGGCTTCGACGATCTTGTAGGGTCCGATGCGCTGGTAGTCCAACTTCTTGCTTGGACGGGTGGTCTTGATGTTGCGTGTTAGGACCCAGACTTGATCGCCAGGAGCGAACTTGGGAGCGTCGGACTTGTGGGCATCCGCAAAGCGCTTGTAGTCCGCCTTGGCCTTCTCGAGGTTCTCCTTCAGCAACGCCAAGTTGTGCTGAAGGTGTTCGACTCGGTCGGTCGCGGAGGGGACATCGAGGCTGGAAGGAAGGACCGGAGACTCGAATCGGGGGTTGAAGCCGTAAGTCGCCAGGAACGGGGAGGCCTTGGTCGAGGTGTGCTCGAGGTTGTTGTATGAGAACTCGGCGAGCGGGAGCAGCATCGCCCAGTCATCCTGCTGGTACGAGGTGTAGCAGCGGAGATGCTGGTTGATGACTTGGTTGACCCGCTCAGTCTGTCCATCGGTTTGGGGATGGAACGCCGTGGACAGACTGGTCTTGATGCCGAGTTCCGAGCACAGGGCCTGCCAGAACCGCGAGGTGAACTGGCTTCCTCGGTCCGAGACGATGTTGTCCGGGAGACCGTGGAGACGGAAGATGTTGTCGAGGAACAGCGACGCTGTTTCCTCGGCACTTGGGAGGGACCGACAGGGAAGGAAGTGGGCCATCTTGGTCAGGCTATCGACGACGACAAAGATGCAAGTCTTGCCGTTGGACTCGGGGAGGTCGGTGATAAAGTCCATCGTCACCAGAGACCAGGGTCGCGATGCCGTCGGGAGGGGCTGCAAGTATCCAAACGGCTTATGTCGAGGGACTTTCGAGCGTGCACAAGTGTCGCACGTCGAGACATAAGCCTGGACATCCTTGCGGATTGAGGGCCACCAGAACTGCCTCGAGATCAGTGCCCGAGTCCGCCGAATGCCAGGGTGTCCAACAGCGACAGGATCGTGGCATGACTTGAGGACGGGGACTCGACACGACTCGGGCACAACGATCTTGTCCATGAAGGTGAGGAGACCATCCTTCAGGACATACTTGGGATCGTTGCGGAGCTGGTCCAGGGACGGGTCCTTTGGTTGCTCCTCGGCAATGAGCTTGAGCAAGTCCACAGGGTGAGTGGAACTTGCATCCGAGGAGCGACGGACGGCACAGGCGAACGACGAAGGTGGCAGCAACGGGGGAGGCTCCTTGGACACAGGTGCGGACGGAGGGACATAGTCCGGGCGGCGGGAGAGAGCGTCGGCCTTGCCGTTCTTTGGACCGGGGAGGTATTGAATCCGGAGGTCGAACCGAGACAGGAACTGCGACCACCGGGCGTGTCGCTGGTTGAGGATGCGGGCCGACGCCAGGTATTCCAAGTTCTTGTGGTCGGTAAGGACTTGGACTGGGTGTTGGGCACCTTCGAGGTAGTGTCGCCAGACCTCGAAAGCCTCCTTGATGGCCAAGAGCTCCTTCTCATAGATGCTGTAGTTGCGTTCAGCATCCATGAGCGTGCGGGAGTGAAAGGAGCACGGGTGCAGGTGGCCATCGGAGCCGCGCTGGGACAGGACGCATCCGATCGCAAAGTCTGAGGCATCAGACTCCACGACAAAGGGCTTGGATGGGTCGGGGTGCGCAAGGACGGGCTCGGAGACGAAGGCTTCCTTGAGGGACTGGAAAGCCTTGTGGGCGTCGGGGGACCAGCGGAAGACCTGGGACTTCTTGAACAGGAGCGTGAGCGGACCGGCGATCTTGGCATATCCGTCAATGAAGCGACGGTAAAAGTTCGAGAACCCAATGAAGGAGCGAAGGTCGGAGACATTGCGGGGGACGGGCCAGTCGACAATGGCGGAGAGCTTTGCTCGTTCCATCTCGATACCCTTGGGCGAGATGACGTAGCCGAGGAACGAGACCTTGTCCTTGGAGAACTCGCACTTCTCCAGCTTGCAGTACAACTTTGCAGCCTGGAGCTTGGCCAGGACCTGCTTGACGTGATTTGCATGCTGAGTGGGGTCAGCGCTGTAAATCAAAATGTCGTCAAGGTAGGCAATCGCAAAGTTGTCCAGTTCATCACGAAGGACATCGTTGATGAAGTGCTGGAAGGTGGCCGGAGCATTGGTGAGTCCAAAGGGCATCACCAAGTACTCGAACTGGCCGTAACGAGTGCGAAAGGCCGTCTTCCACTCGTCGCCTGCGCGGATACGCAGCAGGTTGTAGGCCCCGCGGAGGTCCAGCTTCGTGAACACCTTCGCGTCCCGAACTCGGTCCAGCATCTCGTTGATCAACGGTAAGGGATAACGATTCTTGACCGTGATCGTGTTCAATGCGCGATAGTCCACGCAGAGACGCAGAGAGCCGTCCTTCTTCTTGACGAAAAGGATCGGGGAACCGGCGGGAGAGGACGAAGAACGGATGAACTGTAGGAGATGGTATCTCCGACGCTGTGCTGCGCGTACTGCGCGTACTGCGCGGCGCAGTGGGTCGTGACCTGTGCTGCGCTTTGCGTTTTCACGCACCGCAGGCAGGCCACCGCAGGGTATACCTGCGGGTTGCCCCCGTTCCCCCCGTTTGTCTGGAGTTCGGTTTTATCGTGAATAAACGTAAGTGCTCCCCGAGCTCACCCGTCCGCTAGAGTAGCCTAGCACCGCCCTGTTCTGCCCCGTCCTGTCTTGTCTTGTACCCCCTCCCTCCCCGTCTTGCCCCAACGTCCCAGTAGTGGACGTTACATGGTAGCATCGGAAATCCTCGTCTTGTTTTCGTCCTGTTTGTCCTCTTTCTAGATCCTCAAGCTGGATCCCGCCTCTCTTGCCGACCGACTCTCCTCTCTGTCCCTGGAGCCTGCCCCTGCCATGAGCAACCCCCGCCCACTTCCGGAAGCCTTCCTCAAGACCTTCCGTGCCCCAGTGTTTACTGGGAAGAGCCGCTCCTCCTCGGTGGAGGACTGGCTGCAGCAACTCGAGGACTACCTCGATGCTGCCCAAGTCGCCCCCACCCACCACATCGTCGCCGCCAAGCTCTGCTTAAAGGACCAGGCGTACCGTTGGTACCGCCGCCAAGGGTTCGACGAGCAGAGCGAAGGTGTGTTTGACGACTTCAAGGACCGCCTCCGTCGCCGCTTCGGCAGCCCCAATGCTGAACTCATTGCCCGTGACAAGCTATACTCTCTCGTGCAGCGTGGTTCTGTGACCCGCTACATCGAGGAGTTTGAAGACCTCTCCTCCCAGATTGAGGAGCTGGGCTCTGCTGATGCGATGTACCTCTTCCAGAAGGGCCTCAAGCCCAAGATCAGAGAGTACATCGCCAGCAACCCTGATGCCCGCAAGTCCCTGGACGTGATGATGGACGTTGCCGAGAACCTCGACAACGTCCAGTACCATGGCCGCCAGTTCTACCCGCAGCTGGCAGGCGGCCATCGGTCTCATCACGTCCCAGCCCGTCCGCCTCGCCCGGCCCCGCCCGCAAGACCCATGCCTGAGCCCATGGACGTTGACGTCAACGCCATGGAGGCTCGTGGCCCTCCCCGCTCCCGGTTCCAGCAAGCTGCCACTGTCTCCCCCAAGGACAGACAGAAGCAGGAGGACCTCCGCCATGGTTCCTGCTTCTTCTGTCACCGACCGGGACACCAGGCCAAGGAGTGCCCCATGAAGTCGGGAAACGGCCGACCCTACTAGGTGGCTCTGGAGCCCTAGTAGGAGACCAACGCCGTGGATTGCTCAATGCAGTCCACGCGTCTCCAGAGGAAGTTCACCTCGCCCCCTCCCCCGAAGGAGAAACAAACCAAGTGTTGTGCGTCGTGCGAGAGGTGCATGGTGGCGCAAGCCGCCTGCCTCTCCACGAACGTGAAGAGAAAACCAAAATTGAAAACCAAAACAAAAAAGAAAATCAAGAACCCTTGAGGGACAGGACCGCCTGTGCCCTCACCCCTGTCAAGTCGTGTGTGTCGGATGCTTCCGACATGTGTCCGCAAGCCGTGGACGTCGTGTGCAATGGCGTGCTGACGCCGCAGGCCCCCGCAATGGCCGAACCCTATCCAAAATGTCCGAGTGGCCGTGATGAAGCCAACCAAGACCAAGTGTCGCCCGTTCCCCCAAGTCAAGTCATGGTGCAGGAGGCTGTGCAGGAGGACCATGAAGAGTCCCTGCTGTACCTCCCTGCCACCGTCCAAGGTCACACCGTCCGAATGATGGTGGACTCTGGAGCAAGCTGCAACTTTGTCAGCAGACGCTTGCTCCAGGAGCTCAACATACATGCAACCAAGAAGAAGTCGCCGATGAGTGTGGCGCTTGCAGACGATCGTGTGCAGCAGTGCACACACCAAGTGGTCCTGCGAGTGGCCCTCCATCCCAAGTACCATCCTGTCCTGTTGTTCCAAGTGATCGACACCAAGTTCGATGCCATCCTCGGCATGAGCTGGCTTGCTCGTGCCGAGCCGACTCCAGTCGTCGACTGGAAAGGCCGCACTGTCCGTGTTGGCCCTGACATTGTCCTGCAGGGCATGGCCTCACCCAACATGCCACCTCTCCTCTCAGCCATGCAATTCAAGAGGCTGATCAAGAAGGACACGTCGTTCCTCTGTGTCGTGCGTGAGGTCGACGACACCGACCAAGCCGGTCCCGGTCCCCCGCCTGTGGTGACCAAGCTGCTCGACGAGTACAAGGACGTATTCCCCGACCAGTTGCCACAATGCCTGCCACCCCAACGCACCGTCGATCATCGCATCGACATCGAACCAGGCTCGTCGCCTCCGTCAAGACCGACGTACCAACTGTCGCTGACGGAGATGGACGAACTCAAGCGCCAGTTGGATGACCTCCTCGCCCATGGGTTCATCCGCCCGAGCCAGTCACCGTATGGTGCACCAGTGCTCTTTGTCAAGAAGAAAGAAGGTGATCTCAGGATGTGCGTCGACTATCGCGCACTAAACAAACAGACCATCAAGAACACCTACCCGTTGCCCAGGATCGACGAGTTGATGGATCGTCTGAGTGGAGCAAAGGTCTTTAGCAAGATAGACCTCCGCTCAGGCTACCATCAGATCCGCATCCACGAGGATGATGTCCACAAGACCGCCTTCAGGACTCGCTACGGACTGTACGAGTTCCTAGTGCTGCCGTTCGGATTGACGAACGCACCTGCCACGTTCATGCAGCTGATGAACGATGTGTTCCGCCAAGAGCTCGACAACTCTGTCATCGTGTACCTGGATGATATCCTTGTGTACAGCAAGGATGAAGCGACCCATGAAGGTCATGTCACCCGCGTGCTGGCCAAGCTACGCGAGCACAAGTTGTATGCCAAACTGTCCAAGTGTGAGTTCTTCAAGAATCAAGTCCCGTTCCTGGGACACGTTGTCTCAGGAAGAGGAATCGAAGTCGACCCCGCCAAGGTCAAGTCTGTGGTCGAGTGGCCGCCGCTCGCATGCGTCTCTGACGTGCAGTCGTTTCTCGGTCTCGTCAACTACTACCGCCGATTCATCCCCGATCTGGCGCGCACTGCCGGTCCACTCACAGACCTACTCCGCAAAGAGTGCCCCTTCGTGTGGGACCACCCACAACGCCAAGCGTTCGAGACCCTCAAGCACGCCTTGACGAACGCTCCTGTCCTCGCTGTGTTCGACCCGAACACGGATGTCTCCGTGCACACCGACGCCTCCGACTTTGCGGTGGGAGCTGTTTTGATGCAGGAGGGAAGGCCCGTTGCCTTCGAGTCGCGCAAACTGTCCCAACACGAGATCAACTATCCCGTGCACGAGAAGGAGCAGCTTGCGATCATCTACGCGCTGCAGAAGTTCCGAGTGTACCTCCACGGTACCGCCAAGCCCTTCAAGATTGTGACGGACCACCAGTCACTGCGTTACCTCGACACCAAGAAGAACCTGAGCCGACGCCAAGCGCGATGGATGGAGTTCCTCGCCGAGTACAACTACGAGGTTGTATACCAGAAAGGCAAACTCAATGTGGTGCCTGACGCACTGTCCCGACGCCCCGACTACCAATTGGCGTCACTGTACGAGTCGACTGTCAGTGTCGACAACACGATGCTGGATGTTGTCCGAGACAACATCGCCAACGACAAACAGTTCGGAGAACTGTTCCGAAAGGTGTCTAAGCTCCCCAAGGACGACGAATCATCCGAGTACACAGTGCGTGATGGCCTGCTCCTCCTGAAGAAGGACAGCCGTGTCTGTGTGCCGGACATTCCGTCGTTGAAGACCAAGTTGCTCCAAGAGGTCCACGACTCGCCCCTCGCTGGACACTTTGGAGTCGAGAAGACATACGACCGACTGGCCAAAGTCGCATACTGGCCTGGAATGAAGCGCACCGTCGAGAAGTACATCGAGTCCTGCCATACCTGCAAGATGGTCAAGTCACGCACGACCCGAGAGCAAGGATTGCTGCAACCCCTGCCTGTTCCCGACCGCCCCTGGACCAGCATGTCCATGGATCTCATCACGCATCTACCGACGACCAAGTTGGACCACGATGCAATCGCTGTCTTTGTCGACAGGTTCAGCAAGATGGCACACTTTGTGCCGTGCCAGACGACATGCTCCGCGCCTGACCTTGCACTGCTGTTCTTCAAGCATGTGTTCAAGCACCACGGCCTCCCAAAGTCCATCGTCAGTGATCGAGACCCCCGATTCACCTCCTTGTTTTGGACAAGTCTGTTCGACCATCTCGGCACCAAGCTGAACATGTCAACCTCGCACCACCAACAAACGGATGGACAGTCCGAGCGGACGATCCGCACCCTCGAGCAATACCTGAGGACATACGCCTCGACCAGCCAAGACGACTGGGACATACAGCTGAGTCATGCAGAGTTTGCATACAACACCGCCAAGTCGAGCACAACTGGCTTGAGCCCCTTTGAGGCGCTCTACGGATTCCAGCCTGATGTTCCCACCTCCTTGACACTGACCGAGTCCACGGCTGGATTGCCTCCCAAACCAAGTGCCTTTGTCAAAGATCATCAAGTCCGACACAAGATGATCGCCGACGCGCTCACGGATGCGCAACAAGTGATGGCGAAGTACTACGACCGCCGACACCAGGATGTCTCCTTTGAAGTTGGAGACCTTGTCTACCTGGACGCCGACAACATCAAGGTCCCCGAAGCCCAGTCAAAGAAGTTGTTGCCCAAGTACCGAGGACCGTTCAAGATAGCGGCCCGACCCAGTCCCCTCAACTACCTGTTGGACTTGCCACCTGGAAGCAAGCTCCATCCTGTCTTCCATGTGTCCAAGCTGCGTCGCCACACGACCCGCAGTCCAGCACAGTTCCCCGACGCCGACGAAGGTGTCCCGGACGACGCACCACTGGAAGACGACCTCGGACAATACTATACTCAAGAATATGAAGTCGAAAGGATCGTGAGGCACAAGAAAGTGGCTGATGGGTCACTTCGGTTTTATGTCAAGTGGGTTGGTTACCCACACTCGGGCAACACATGGCAAACACTGGAGGACTTGTCCCATGCACCCGAGGAGCTGAGTAAATACGGTAAACACCTCGAGGAGCCCCAAATAAAGAGCACACGCAGGGCTCCTCGCAGGAAGCCTTCTTAAGTGTGGGAGTGTAGGAGATGGTATCTCCGACGCTGTGCTGCGCGTACTGCGCGTACTGCGCGGCGCAGTGGGTCGTGACCTGTGCTGCGCTTTGCGTTTTCACGCACCGCAGGCAGGCCACCGCAGGGTATACCTGCGGGTTGCCCCCGTTCCCCCCGTTTGTCTGGAGTTCGGTTTTATCGTGAATAAACGTAAGTGCTCCCCGAGCTCACCCGTCCGCTAGAGTAGCCTAGCACCGCCCTGTTCTGCCCCGTCCTGTCTTGTCTTGTACCCCCTCCCTCCCCGTCTTGCCCCAACGTCCCAGTAGTGGACGTTACATGAACCCTTTGACGAGGTTGTCGTCGAGGTATTCACGAAGGGCCTTGAGTTCGGGCTCTGACAGGGAGTAGAGCGGTCCGAACTTGGGGGTCTTGCCGGGCTCCAGGTCGATCGGGCAGTCGTACGTCCGGTGCGGGGGCAACGAGTCGGCTTCCTGCTTCGAGAAGACTGAGCCAAACGACTTGTACTCCTCGGGGATCGACGTCGAGAGGGGCGTCGGATCCGGATCGGTGGCAGGAAGGACGAGGACTTGGAACACAGTCAGGGGTTCGGGGCTAGACTGTCTGTCGAGGACGGACTGCTCCAACGACTTGTACCTGATCGCTTGGACACGGACAGGAGCGGGGCTGGGAGCAACGGGACCGGGGAGACCAGGACGGACGGAGACGAGACCGGAGGGACCAGGACGAGCAGCACAGGAACAGGGCACCTCACTCGGAACACAATCAGAATAACGTTGAGCGATCACTTTATTCTGATCATCTTCGCGAGTACAAACGGTGCGAGGCGAAGAAGCGAGCACCACAGTGGTGTCGGTAGAGGCACGAGGGAAAACATTGGGTGTGTCGCCAACAAGAGGAAGGGGAGAAGGAGAAACGGAAGAAACGGAAGGGAGGGAAGAGGCATCCACAACCTTGAGGATGTGGTTTGCAGGACGGGGAAGGCAAAGGAGTCCACGAGCCCAGTGGAACCTGGGTTCGATGGACTGCAGCCAGGGATAGCCAAGGATAACAGGTTGGTGGGGAGACTTAATGACATCAAAGGAAAGGTGTTGAGTGTAGTCCCCAAGAACAATCTTGAGGGGTTCCGTCTCAAAAGTGATGGGGCCGGAAGAAAGTGGCTGGCCATCGACACCTTGGACAGGGAGGGGAGTGGATTTGGAAACGAGGGGGACCGAGAAGCGGTCAACAAAGCTCTCGTCGATGAAGTTGCCGGAGGCACCAGAATCGACGAGAAGTTGGCAAGAGAGGGAGCGACCAGAAGGGAGAACAAGAGAAGCGGAAAAAACGGGAGAAGAAGAAGAAATCGAAGAAACGCACGAAGAAGGCTCGGAGCAGAGATCAGTGTCGGCAGCATGGTTCGAGCAGATGACCAAGTTCGCAGGTGGTGTGGAGATCGGGAGCTCTGTCAAAGACATCTGGGAGCCAGATGTGCCCTTAGAAGAGGCGGGTTTGACAGAGTGCGATCCACCACCGACTACATTGATCATTCCACACATAGCCATGCGTTCGACACTTACCTCATGCTCCTTACCATCGACGCTTGCTTCTGGAGGAAGGGGAGACGGCTCCAGATCTAAACCTCCACTTAGATCTGGGCCTGGTCGTTTCCCGAATCGAAGTGTTCCTCCTCACCATCATCGTAGACGATGGTTCGGACAACCTTCGAACGGGGACGGGAGCCGGGAGCCTGAGGACGGGAGCCGGGGAAGCGGGAACCAGAGGCGGGAGCACGGGAGCCGGACTTGAGGGGGCAGGACTTGGCGACGTGGCCGGGCTTGCCACAACGGAAGCAGAGGCGCTCCTGGAAGCGGCGATTCTTCTCCTCGGGGGTCAGGCGGCTGACGACGGCGGCGTCGATCTGCATCGGCTCGGAGTAGAGGACCGGAGGCTCCTGGGCGGGCGGCTGGAAGGACGGGGTGCGGGAGTGGAAGGCCTGGGTGCCGAAGGAAACAGGGCCGGTGTTTCGGAGCTCGTTGTTGAGCTCGATGATGCGTGCGTCGATCTTGAGGCAACGCTCGACGAACGGGACCAAGCGGAGAGGGAGAGGGTCGATGAAGGAGAGACGCTGCTTGATCTCCCTCGACAGGCCACGGCGGAAGGCGGATATCTTGGCTTCGTCGTTCCAGGGAAGGTCGGCGGCAACGCGGAGGAACTCTGAGGCATAATCCATGCACGAGCGGTTGCCCTGTGCCATGGAGGAAAGGAGCAGCTCGGCAGTATGGGTGCGGTCGGGATCGTCAAACGCTTGGCGAAAGCGTTCCATGAACGAGTCGAACGAGTGCAGGATTTGATCGTTCGACTCGATCAAGGGAGTCGCCCACTGGAGGGCCGGACCAGTGAGCAAACTCAAGACGTAACCCACCTTGACTTGCTCGGACGGGAACCTGGATGCCTGAAGCATCATGAGCAGGCGGCACTGGTTGACGAAGGGGCGGAACTTTGACCTGGTGCCGTCGAACTTGTCCGGGGTCGGCATGTGGGGGAGCTGCGGGGCGGCGGAAGAGTGTGTGGTCCGGAGGAGGACCAGTTCCTCCTGGAGGGCAACAATTTGGGCCTGGAGTTGGTCCATGTGGGATATGGGGGCGGGGGGGAGAGTGCAGAGAAGACAACAGAGAATAGAAGGATGAGGGCAGCAACGAAGCCTCAGCCAAGCAGGTGGTCAGACAGAGAGAGGGAGTTCGAACAATATGTGAGGACCACGACAAGCAACGACACTGGACGACCAGGTGCTTGGCGAACAACGATAAGCTATATTACGACTTATCAGATAACAACAAGTGTTGTTCGAACTGCAGATACAAAATGGGTGCAAGAAAGGAGGGGCTTTATAGCCAAGAGGGAAACCGAAGGGCGAAAGTGGGCGAGAAGGGTGGAGCGACAAACGATGGACGAGAAGGGGGTGCGAGGGAGGCGGAGCATCCAGCGAGAGGGGCGAAGCACAGCGCAGTCGGAGGCGAAGTCAGAGTCATCGGCGCCAGTCAATCAGGGAATACACGCCAAGACAAACAAACATGACTCACGGTGCATCACGCGCAGCAGTCCACACGTGTTCCCAACGTGCATGATCATCACAAACAGCGAGCCATCGACACGATGCTGGACTTTGACCTCGAGATCCAGTGGATCCCCGGCTCGTGGAACAAGGTCGCCGACGTGCTCTCGCGCACACCGACAGCCATCTCCAAGGCCGTCCAAGTCTCGATCATCAACGCCATTGTCAACCTCGGACCCTCGCCCGACGATCTCCTTGACACCATCCGCACTCAGTACAGCTCCGACCCGATCCTGTCAGCACTGATCTCGGCCCTCCGCGACAACTCGACCGACGGACTCAAGCCGTGGATGAAGGCACAGCTACACCGCTTCTCACTTCGACACGGGATTCTCTACTTCGACTCGACCCGCATCTGCATCCCCGGCAA
The DNA here is from genome assembly GCF_025602895.1 of Polychytrium aggregatum. NCBI lineage: Eukaryota > Fungi > Chytridiomycota > Chytridiomycetes > Polychytriales > Polychytrium > Polychytrium aggregatum. Next base: position 416,136 of record NW_026516240.1, read on the forward strand.
GGACCTCCGCATCTCGATCATCAAGGACCACCACGACTCTGTCTGTGCAGCTCACCCCGGCACCAACACGCTCTACAAGGCCATCTCGACACACTACTACTGGCCCGCCATGTCCAAGGACATTGCCGAGTGGGTCTCGCACTGCGACATCTGCCAGCGAGCCAAGATCCGACGACAACAAGCATACGGCCACTTCTCCCGGATCCCTGTGGCCACCCGCAAGATGGACACTGTCGCCCTCGACTTCATCCTCGGACTCCCGCCTGTCACGGACTCACTCTCGGGCCGCACCTTCAACTCGATCACGATCTTTGTCGACTCCCTCACCAAGTACGTCGTCCTGGTTCCTGGCAACAAGACCGACTCGGCCGAAGACGTCGCCCGCCAGTACTTCCGCGATGTCTTTGTGCACTTTGGACTCGCCGGCACTTTCATCTCCGATCACGACACACGCTTCCGGTCGGCCTTCTGGACAGGACTTAACGCTCTGCTCAAGACCAAACTCCGGATCGCCTTTGCCCACCACCACGAGGCCGCCGGACAAGTCGAACGCTTTGTGGCAACCGTCGCCGAGGCCATCCGCTGTTCGACTCTGGCCCTCGGCTCCCGCTGGATCGATCAAGTGCCATACATCCAGTTCGCGCTCAACTCACACAACTCAGCATCGACTGGACATTCGCCCTTCTTCCTGATGCACGGTCAGCATCCTCGCACTCCTGCCAACACCGACATCATCGCCGAGTCCAACCCTGCAGCACAGTCGATCGAGGAGATGCAAGCGACTCTGGACTTGGTCTCGGACAACATCGGCAAGGCCCAGGACCGGGCCCTGTACTACGCCAACCGACATCGACGCGATATCAGCTACGACATTGGCGACCAAGTCCTGATCGACACGACCGCGTATCACTTCAGCACGGACGACGTCACACCCTCCAAGATGCGGATGCCGTACTTGGGACCCTTCAAGATCATCGAGAAGATCGGAACGACTGGATATCGACTTCGACTCCCGAGGACCCTCCGATTTACAACCGAACTCCCAGCTTCCGCCCTCGTCCCGTACAACACACCATCGACCGACCAACTTGTGTTTGATGAACCCGGACCCAACCACAACGACGAATCAGTGTTCGAAGCGATCATTGGACACAGGATCAACCGACGACGTCGACTTCCTGGATATCGACACGAGTTCCTGCTCCGCTGGCAGGGATACGACCCATCTTACGACTCGTGGGCACCACTGGCCGAACTCTTGGATGGAGGACTCGCAGACATCCACGACTTCCTCAGCCGCAACCGCAACCTTCCGGAAATGGACACACTGATCGACCTTTGCCAAGCACAAGTGCAACGCAACTCGGGATCGAAAAATTGATGGTTTGACTTGAGCACAATTTTTCTGGGGGGGATGTCACAGATCTCTCTGCCCGTCAGGCTGCACCGTCGCACTTGTGTCACTGTTTGCGTCGCACACTTTCTATTTCCTTTGTCCTGTGACGCCTTTCCTTTTTCCTTGCTCTCATGTTGCACACGCCGCTCTGTGTTCCCTGCATTTGTCATCGACCATGCATTAGTCAGACGCCGTGTCACCCGCATTTGTCAGCCACCGAGCATTTGTCAGACTTTCACATGTTTCTCCGGTTAGCCGTTGCTGCCTGGCTGCTGTCCCGCCGCCTCCGCTGCTTCGCCCCCGCTGCGGCAGGCTTCGCCTCCGGGACCGCCAGACAGATAAATAGCCCGCCTTCGCCCGCTCATGTTTCTGGTCATCACCTTCGACCCCAGACACACTTGACTCTAGATCATAGCCTCGCTAAGATCAATAAAACCCTTCTCTATCTTCTTCTTTTGACTTCCTCTTGATCCTGTGATCTGACACCCACAGTACAGGCAGAGGCCCTCTGTGAGGCGGCGGTCCTTCTCCTCGCGGCTGAGGGGCGCCTTGGGGAACATGTGGATGGCGTCCACTTGCATAGCCTCGTGGCTAGAGGAGTCTGGGATCGGGGTACTGCTGGGTGGTCTGGAACTGCCGAAAGCGTGGGAACCTTGTTCCCTCTCCATCCTGCGGGAGTACTGGCGCTTGTCGAGGCCAATACAGAGCCGTGACAAGTCCTCCAAGTTCTCCGGAATGGTCAAGGTTTGAGCTAGGGCGTCCTTGATGGCATCATTGAGGCCGTCGTGGTAGTGTTGAAGAAGGGCCACGTCGTTGTACCCAGACTCGAGCGCGAGTTGCTTGAACTGGGTGGTGTAGTTGACGCACGACGTTCTGCCTTGCTTGAGGGTCTTGAGACGCGCTCTGGAGGTCCACACCGCGTGGGGGTCTCCGAACGTGGCCGAGAGGGACTCCCAGAGTACTTCGAGGGTCGCGGGAGGATGGGGGAGCGTGCGAAACCACGCGAGAGCCTGGCCTGTGAGCAGCGTGCTCACGTAGAGGACCTTGACGGCTTCGTCTTGGAAACGCGAAGGTTGCAAGGCGATGACATTTTTGACACCGGCGATGAAATTCTCGAGCTCTCGGGCGACACCGGAGAATTTCTCAGGGCAAGGTACCTTGGGTTCCTTGGGCTGGGGCAGGATAGGTTGTACGATGGGCTGAACGACAGGCAAATTGTTCTGGAACTGTTGCTGTTGCAAGTGGATTTGCTCCTGTTGTTGGAGCTGTTGCTGGAGTTGCTGTTGAAGCAAGGTGATTGCTTCCTGCTGCTGTTGGCATTGGGTTGTGAGCAGGGCAAGGTGCTCAAGGAGAGCCTGGTTGGGGTCGGCCATGGCAGGGTTTGAGAGAGTGAATTATTATGTCAGGAACTGGGCAGGGGCAGGACTGAGGAACCGAGGGCAAGAACAAGGAAGCAGGGGCAGGGCTGAACAGGGGCTGGCAAGGAGAGTGATGATCGTTTATTGAGGTGATAATTCACTAGCGTTCATCCAGGAGGGGACGGGGTGTTCTATTTAAGTCTATGCCTCACCCTCCCCTGCTCGCCCTGCGGAGAATATATTCGAGCTCCGACCTATGTTTCCCACGGTCATGAATCACGCCCGAGTGGCCATGCAGCGCGGGTCATGAATGACGCGTCGTATGATCGGCGACCGCGTTCATAACACATCCTGTCCTGTTGTTCCAAGTGATCGACACCAAGTTCGATGCCATCCTCGGCATGAGCTGGCTTGCTCGTGCCGAGCCGACTCCAGTCGTCGACTGGAAAGGCCGCACTGTCCGTGTTGGCCCTGACATTGTCCTGCAGGGCATGGCCTCACCCAACATGCCACCTCTCCTCTCAGCCATGCAATTCAAGAGGCTGATCAAGAAGGACACGTCGTTCCTCTGTGTCGTGCGTGAGGTCGACGACACCGACCAAGCCGGTCCCGGTCCCCCGCCTGTGGTGACCAAGCTGCTCGACGAGTACAAGGACGTATTCCCCGACCAGTTGCCACAATGCCTGCCACCCCAACGCACCGTCGATCATCGCATCGACATCGAACCAGGCTCGTCGCCTCCGTCAAGACCGACGTACCAACTGTCGCTGACGGAGATGGACGAACTCAAGCGCCAGTTGGATGACCTCCTCGCCCATGGATTCATCCGCCCGAGCCAGTCACCGTATGGTGCACCAGTGCTCTTTGTCAAGAAGAAAGAAGGTGATCTCAGGATGTGCGTCGACTATCGCGCACTAAACAAACAGACCATCAAGAACACCTACCCGTTGCCAAGGATCGACGATTTGATGGATTGTCAGATCACGGGATCAAGAGGAAGTCAAAAGAAGAAGATAGAGAAGGTGCTTTTATTGATCTTAGCGAGGCTATGATCTAGAGTCAAGTGTGTCTGGGGTCGAAGGTGATGACCAGAAACATGAGCGGGCGAAGGCGGGCTATTTATCTGTCTGGCGGTCCCGGAGGCGAAGCCTGCCGCAGCGGGGGCGAAGCAGCGGAGGCGGCGGGACAGCAGCCAGGCAGCAGCGGCTAACCGGAGAAACATGTGAAAGTCTGACAAATGCTCGGTGGCTGACAAATGCGGGTGACACAGCGTCTGACTAATGCATGGTCGATGACAAATGCAGGGAACACAGAGCGGCATGTGCAACATGAGAGCAAGGAAAAAGGAAAGGCGTCACAGGACAAAGGAAATAGAAAGTGTGCGACGCAAACAGTGACACAAGTGCGACGGTGCAGCTAGGCGGGCAGAGGGATCTGTGACATCCCCCCCAGAAAAATTGTGCTCAAGTCAAACCATCAATTTTTCGATCCCGAGTTGCGTTGCACTTGTGCTTGGCAAAGGTCGATCAGTGTGTCCATTTCCGGAAGGTTGCGGTTGCGGCTGAGGAAGTCGTGGATGTCTGCGAGTCCTCCATCCAAGAGTTCGGCCAGTGGTGCCCACGAGTCGTACGATGGGTCGTATCCCTGCCAGCGGAGCAGGAACTCGTGTCGATATCCTGGCAGTCGACGTCGTCTGTTGATCCTGTGTCCAATGATCGCTTCGAACACTGATTCGTCGTTGTGGTTGGGTCCGGGTTCGTCAAACACAAGTTGGTCGGTCGATGGTGTGTTGTACGGGACGAGGGCGGAAGCTGGGAGTTCGGTGTGAATCGGAGGGTCCTCGGGAGTCGAAGTCGATATCCAGTCGTCCCGATCTTCTCGATGATCTTGAAGGGTCCCAAGTACGGCATCCGCATCTTGGAGGGTGTGACGTCGTCCGTGCTGAAGTGGTACGCGGTCGTGTCGATCAGGACTTGGTCGCCAATGTCGTAGCTGATATCGCGTCGATGTCGGTTGGCGTAGTACAGGGCCCGGTCCTGGGCCTTGCCGATGTTGTCCGAGACCAAGTCCAGAGTCGCTTGCATCTCCTCGATCGACTGTGCTGCGGGGTTGGACTCGGCGATGATGTCGGTGTTGGCAGGAGTGCGAGGATGCTGACCATGCATCAGGAAGAAGGGCGAATGTCCAGTCGATGCTGAGTTGTGTGAGTTGAGCGCGAACTGGATGTATGGCACTTGATCGATCCAGCGGGAGCCGAGGGCCAGAGTCGAACAGCGGATGGCCTCGGCGACGGTTGCCACAAAGCGTTCGACTTGTCCGGCGGCCTCGTGGTGGTGGGCAAAGGCGATCCGGAGTTTGGTCTTGAGCAGAGCGTTAAGTCCTGTCCAGAAGGCCGACCGGAAGCGTGTGTCGTGATCGGAGATGAAAGTGCCGGCGAGTCCAAAGTGCACAAAGACATCGCGGAAGTACTGGCGGGCGACGTCTTCGGCCGAGTCGGTCTTGTTGCCAGGAACCAGGACGACGTACTTGGTGAGGGAGTCGACAAAGATCGTGATCGAGTTGAAGGTGCGGCCCGAGAGTGAGTCCGTGACAGGCGGGAGTCCGAGGATGAAGTCGAGGGCGACAGTGTCCATCTTGCGGGTGGCCACAGGGATCCGGGAGAAGTGGCCGTATGCTTGTTGTCGTCGGATCTTGGCTCGCTGGCAGATGTCGCAGTGCGAGACCCACTCGGCAATGTCCTTGGACATGGCGGGCCAGTAGTAGTGGGTTGAGATGGCCTTGTAGAGCGTGTTGGTGCCGGGGTGAGCTGCACAGACAGAGTCGTGGTGGTCCTTGATGATCGAGATGCGGAGGTCCTTGCCGGGGATGCAGATGCGGGTCGAGTCGAAGTAGAGAATCCCGTGTCGAAGTGAGAAGCGGTGCAGCTGTGCCTTCATCCACGGCTTGAGTCCGTCGGTCGAGTTGTCGCGGAGGGCCGAGATCAGTGCTGACAGGATCGGGTCGGAGCTGTACTGAGTGCGGATGGTGTCCAAGAGATCGTCGGGCGAGGGTCCGAGGTTGACAATCGCGTTAATGATCGAGACTTGGACGGCCTTGGAGATGGCTGTCGGTGTGCGCGAGAGCACGTCGGCGACCTTGTTCCACGAGCCGGGGATCCACTGGATCTCGAGGTCAAAGTCCAGCATCGTGTCGATGGCTCGCTGTTGGCGCTTGTTGAGGGTCTTGGAGTCGAGGATGTGCTTGAGCGCCTTCTGGTCGGTGTGGAGGAAGACTTTGCGGCCGACGAGGTAGTTCTTGAACTTGTCGAGGTGGCGGGTGATCGACAGCAGCTCGCCGTTGTAGGGCGAGTAGTTGAGCTCGGATCCGTGCAGTTTCTGCGAGTTGAAGGCGATGGGGCGCACTGTGCCGGATCCGTCCATGTCCTGCCCGATCCATCCACCAATCGATGCGCTTGACTCGGACCAGTCGGTGAAGAGGTGGATGTCCTTGTCCGGGTTGACCATGTGCAGCGACTGAGGCGAGAGCAACTTGAGCTGCTCGAAGGCGGCGATGGCGTTGTCGTCCCAGACGACGGACTTGGTCGAGTTGGCAGAGCGGGTGGTGATCAGTGTCGAGAGTGGACCGGCGAGGGCAGCGTAGCCAGGGACAAAGCTCATGATGGTGTTGGTCAAGCCGAGGAAGCTGCGGAGTTCGTGTTCGGTTGTTGGTCGCGGGTAGTTCTTGATGGCATCGATGCGCGAGGGATGCACTTGGATGCGTCCTTCGCCGATGATGAAGCCGAGATAGGTGACGGTCGAGTTGAAGAACGAACACTTCTCGGGTCGGATCTTGAAGCCGTGTCGGTGGATCTTGTCGAGGACCAGTTCGATGTGGCGGATGTGCTGGTCCTCGTCCTCGGATGCGATCAGGATGTCGTCGATGTAGACGAACACAAAGTCGTCGATGAACTCGCGGAAGATGTCGTTCATCGCGGCCTGGAACACGGAGGGACTGTTGGCGAGGCCGAAGGGCATCACAAGCCACTCAAAGTGGCCGTACTTGGTCCTGAAGGCCGTCTTGGGGGTGTCGGCGTCGGCGATGCGGATCTGGTGGAATCCGCGTTGCAAGTCGAGCTTGGAGAAGACACGGCACTTGGACAGGCGGTCGATGATCTCGCGCATGTTGGGCAGCGCGGTGCGGTCCTTGACGGTGATCTTGTTGAGGGCGCGGAAGTCAAAGACGAGTCGGAACTTGTCGCCCTGCTTGACCCAGAAGATCGGTGCGCCGAAGGGCGAGACGGACTTGCGGATGTGGCCGATTCGGAGCAGTCGGTCGAGTTCGTCTTTGAGTCGAGCGAGTTCTTCGGCCGACATCTGGTAGAGCGACGACCAAGTTGGCTTGGCAGAGTCGTCGAGTCGGATGTTCATGTCGATGCCGGGTCGGTGAGGCGGGAGTTCCTTGAGTTCGTTGAAGGCATCGCGGTACTTTGCGATGATGGATCGGTGTTCGGGGGTCAGTGGTTCGAGGACACGGGCGAGTTGGGCAACAGGGTCGTAGGGTTCAACAGCAACTGTATTCAAGTCACTGCTCAGAGTACAAACATACACGGCGCCGGGAGTCGAGGCGAGTGCGTTGATCTGCTGGGTCGACATGTGGTACTGGGATCGGAGTTCGAGGGTCGTGAGTGGCATTCCGGAGTCGGGTCGCGATGCCGTCCAAGTGTGGTGCTTCCCGTCGATCGAGAACTTGATTCGGTTGGAGGGCCAGTCGATCTCGGGGTTGGTCTGGTCGAGCCAGTTCTTGCCGAGGATGACGTCCCAGGTGAGTGGCGCGGTGAAGAGGTTGATGCGGGCGTGGTAGTCGTGGATGGTGAGGTCGACGGGATCGGTGACGGAGGACGGGAAGGACTTGCCGTTGGGCATCGTGACGGCGTTGGCGGTGGTCTTGGTTCGAAGGTCGAGGGTCGAGGCGAGGGTCTCGGAGATGTGCGAGTTGGTCGCACCAGGGTCGATGAGGACGGTGATCGGGGAGCCGTTGAGGGTGGCGTCGATCACAAGCAGTCCCTTGCCGTGGTTGGCGGCAATGCGGTGGGGTTCGTCGATGAGAGAGTTGATCAGGTGAGGTCCGGTGGCGAGAGTCAATAGTTCAGCGTCGGGGGTCGGAGTCGGATGGCGGCAACTCACCGGGTCCTTCAGAGGTCGTAGGATCCAGGGGTTGCCGCCTCGTCGTTTCCCTGATCTTCGTAGAAGGTGGCCTGGTCGGCGGTCTCGACGATGGCGTTGATGCGGGGCTGGTTCAAGGGACACTGCGAGGCGATGTGGCCGAACTTGCGGCAGCGGAAGCAGCCTCCGTTGCGGCGAAGATACTCCTTCTCGCGGTCGGTGAGCTTCTTGATCGGGCGCATGTCGACGTTGTCGAGGTCCATGGCGTTGGGGTCACGTGCGGGAGGCTGGGTTGGCTGGAAGGCGGGACGAGGAGGACGGACCATCGGGCGGAACTGCGGCTGGCCAGGTGGAGCGCGGAATAGCGGAGGACGCTGGAACGGGAGCTCACGGAAGGGTTGATCGCCGAACTGAGTGCGAGCGGGCTGCTGCATAAGGGGTTGCGATTGACCCATAATGGACTCGTATCGCTCGGCGAGGGCCATGGCATCTTCGAGGGTGGCTGTGTTGGAGTCAAGCTTCCATTCGACTTCGATGCGCACCCTGTGCTTGAGCTTGGTGAGGTAGCGCTGCAGGTTCTGGCGGTTGTTGCTGAAGTGGGGCAGCTCGAGGAGGAGATCGCGGAAGCGAGAGTTGAACTGCTCGACGGAGCCGGTGTGGCGCAGTGCTTCGAACTCATCCTCGGTGGTGCGCAGCGAGGTGGACGGAAGGAAGGTGTCGCGGACGAGGGACAGGACGGCGGCCGGGGTCAGGTTGTCGAGTTGCTTGCCCTGGGACCAGAGGCGCCACCAGGTCTTGGCCTTGCCCTTGAGGTTCATGGCGACGGTGGCGACAGCGGTGGCGTCATCGAGACTGTGGAAGGCAATGTACTCGGTCATTGAGAAGACAAACTCGTCAACGACAGCAGCCTTACGCTCGCCAGTGAAGGCGTCGGGGAGCGGGATCTTGGGACGCTTGAAACCGGGAGGGACGGTGGGGAGATTCGGCTGGGCGGTCAGGGCGGAGAGGACCAGGGCGCGGTCCTCGAGCGAGAGTTGTTCAAGGGCCTGGAGACAGGCATTGACGGCGGGATCGTCCGATGCTACCATGTCAGATCACGGGATCAAGAGGAAGTCAAAAGAAGAAGATAGAGAAGGTGCTTTTATTGATCTTAGCGAGGCTATGATCTAGAGTCAAGTGTGTCTGGGGTCGAAGGTGATGACCAGAAACATGAGCGGGCGAAGGCGGGCTATTTATCTGTCTGGCGGTCCCGGAGGCGAAGCCTGCCGCAGCGGGGGCGAAGCAGCGGAGGCGGCGGGACAGCAGCCAGGCAGCAGCGGCTAACCGGAGAAACATGTGAAAGTCTGACAAATGCTCGGTGGCTGACAAATGCGGGTGACACAGCGTCTGACTAATGCATGGTCGATGACAAATGCAGGGAACACAGAGCGGCATGTGCAACATGAGAGCAAGGAAAAAGGAAAGGCGTCACAGGACAAAGGAAATAGAAAGTGTGCGACGCAAACAGTGACACAAGTGCGACGGTGCAGCTAGGCGGGCAGAGGGATCTGTGACATGGATCGTCTGAGTGGAGCAAAGGTCTTTAGCAAGATAGACCTCCGCTCAGGCTACCATCAGATCCGCATCCACGAGGATGATGTCCACAAGACCGCCTTCAGGACTCGCTACGGACTGTACGAGTTCCTAGTGCTGCCGTTCGGATTGACGAACGCACCTGCCACGTTCATGCAGCTGATGAACGATGTGTTCCGCCAAGAGCTCGACAACTCTGTCATCGTGTACCTGGATGATATCCTTGTGTACAGCAAGGATGAAGCGACCCATGAAGGTCATGTCGCCCGCGTGCTGGCCAAGCTACGCGAGTACAAGTTGTATGCCAAACTGTCCAAGTGCGAGTTCTTCAAGAATCAAGTCCCGTTCCTGGGACACGTTGTCTCAGGAAGAGGAATCGAAGTCGACCCCGCCAAGGTCAAGTCTGTGGTCGAGTGGCCGCCGCTCGCATGCGTCTCTGACGTGCAGTCGTTTCTCGGTCTCGTCAACTACTACCGCCGATTCATCCCCGATCTGGCGCGCACTGCCGGTCCACTCACGGACCTACTCCGCAAAGAGTGCCCCTGTAACGTCCACTACTGGGACGTTGGGGCAAGACGGGGAGGGAGGGGGTACAAGACAAGACAGGACGGGGCAGAACAGGGCGGTGCTAGGCTACTCTAGCGGACGGGTGAGCTCGGGGAGCACTTACGTTTATTCACGATAAAACCGAACTCCAGACAAACGGGGGGAACGGGGGCAACCCGCAGGTATACCCTGCGGTGGCCTGCCTGCGGTGCGTGAAAACGCAAAGCGCAGCACAGGTCACGACCCACTGCGCCGCGCAGTACGCGCAGTACGCGCAGCACAGCGTCGGAGATACCATCTCCTACACTCCCACACTTAAGAAGGCTTCCTGCGAGGAGCCCTGCGTGTGCTCTTTATTTGGGGCTCCTCGAGGTGTTTACCGTATTTACTCAGCTCCTCGGGTGCATGGGACAAGTCCTCCAGTGTTTGCCATGTGTTGCCCGAGTGTGGGTAACCAACCCACTTGACATAAAACCGAAGTGACCCATCAGCCACTTTCTTGTGCCTCACGATCCTTTCGACTTCATATTCTTGAGTATAGTATTGTCCGAGGTCGTCTTCCAGTGGTGCGTCGTCCGGGACACCTTCGTCGGCGTCGGGGAACTGTGCTGGACTGCGGGTCGTGTGGCGACGCAGCTTGGACACATGGAAGACAGGATGGAGCTTGCTTCCAGGTGGCAAGTCCAACAGGTAGTTGAGGGGACTGGGTCGGGCCGCTATCTTGAACGGTCCTCGGTACTTGGGCAACAACTTCTTTGACTGGGCTTCGGGGACCTTGATGTTGTCGGCGTCCAGGTAGACAAGGTCTCCAACTTCAAAGGAGACATCCTGGTGTCGGCGGTCGTAGTACTTCGCCATCACTTGTTGCGCATCCGTGAGCGCGTCGGCGATCATCTTGTGTCGGACTTGATGATCTTTGACAAAGGCACTTGGTTTGGGAGGCAATCCAGCCGTGGACTCGGTCAGTGTCAAGGAGGTGGGAACATCAGGCTGGAATCCGTAGAGCGCCTCAAAGGGGCTCAAGCCAGTTGTGCTCGACTTGGCGGTGTTGTATGCAAACTCTGCATGACTCAGCTGTATGTCCCAGTCGTCTTGGCTGGTCGAGGCGTATGTCCTCAGGTATTGCTCGAGGGTGCGGATCGTCCGCTCGGACTGTCCATCCGTTTGTTGGTGGTGCGAGGTTGACATGTTCAGCTTGGTGCCGAGATGGTCGAACAGACTTGTCCAAAACAAGGAGGTGAATCGGGGGTCTCGATCACTGACGATGGACTTTGGGAGGCCGTGGTGCTTGAACACATGCTTGAAGAACAGCAGTGCAAGGTCAGGCGCGGAGCATGTCGTCTGGCACGGCACAAAGTGTGCCATCTTGCTGAACCTGTCGACAAAGACAGCGATTGCATCGTGGTCCAACTTGGTCGTCGGTAGATGCGTGATGAGATCCATGGACATGCTGGTCCAGGGGCGGTCGGGAACAGGCAGGGGTTGCAGCAATCCTTGCTCTCGGGTCGTGCGTGACTTGACCATCTTGCAGGTATGGCAGGACTCGATGTACTTCTCGACGGTGCGCTTCATTCCAGGCCAGTATGCGACTTTGGCCAGTCGGTCGTATGTCTTCTCGACTCCAAAGTGTCCAGCGAGGGGCGAGTCGTGGACCTCTTGGAGCAACTTGGTCTTCAACGACGGAATGTCCGGCACACAGACACGGCTGTCCTTCTTCAGGAGGAGCAGGCCATCACGCACTGTGTACTCGGATGATTCGTCGTCCTTGGGGAGCTTAGACACCTTTCGGAACAGTTCTCCGAACTGTTTGTCGTTGGCGATGTTGTCTCGGACAACATCCAGCATCGTGTTGTCGACACTGACAGTCGACTCGTACAGTGACGCCAATTGGTAGTCGGGGCGTCGGGACAGTGCGTCAGGTACCACATTGAGTTTGCCTTTCTGGTATACAACCTCGTAGTTGTACTCGGCGAGGAACTCCATCCATCGCGCTTGGCGTCGGCTCAGGTTCTTCTTGGTGTCGAGGTAACGCAGTGACTGGTGGTCCGTCACAATCTTGAAGGGCTTGGCGGTACCGTGGAGGTACACTCGGAACTTCTGCAGCGCGTAGATGATCGCAAGCTGCTCCTTCTCGTGCACGGGATAGTTGATCTCGTGTTGGGACAGTTTGCGCGACTCGAAGGCAACGGGCCTTCCCTCCTGCATCAAAACAGCTCCCACCGCAAAGTCGGAGGCGTCGGTGTGCACGGAGACATCCGTGTTCGGGTCGAACACAGCGAGGACAGGAGCGTTCGTCAAGGCGTGCTTGAGGGTCTCGAACGCTTGGCGTTGTGGGTGGTCCCACACGAAGGGGCACTCTTTGCGGAGTAGGTCTGTGAGTGGACCGGCAGTGCGCGCCAGATCGGGGATGAATCGGCGGTAGTAGTTGACGAGACCGAGAAACGACTGCACGTCAGAGACGCATGCGAGCGGCGGCCACTCGACCACAGACTTGACCTTGGCGGGGTCGACTTCGATTCCTCTTCCTGAGACAACGTGTCCCAGGAACGGGACTTGATTCTTGAAGAACTCACACTTGGACAGTTTGGCATACAACTTGTGCTCGCGTAGCTTGGCCAGCACGCGGGCGACATGACCTTCATGGGTCGCTTCATCCTTGCTGTACACAAGGATATCATCCAGGTACACGATGACAGAGTTGTCGAGCTCTTGGCGGAACACATCGTTCATCAGCTGCATGAACGTGGCAGGTGCGTTCGTCAATCCGAACGGCAGCACTAGGAACTCGTACAGTCCGTAGCGAGTCCTGAAGGCGGTCTTGTGGACATCATCCTCGTGGATGCGGATCTGATGGTAGCCTGAGCGGAGGTCTATCTTGCTAAAGACCTTTGCTCCACTCAGACGATCCATCAACTCGTCGATCCTGGGCAACGGGTAGGTGTTCTTGATGGTCTGTTTGTTTAGTGCGCGATAGTCGACGCACATCCTGAGATCACCTTCTTTCTTCTTGACAAAGAGCACTGGTGCACCATACGGTGACTGGCTCGGGCGGATGAACCCATGGGCGAGGAGGTCATCCAACTGGCGCTTGAGTTCGTCCATCTCCGTCAGCGACAGTTGGTACGTCGGTCTTGACGGAGGCGACGAGCCTGGTTCGATGTCGATGCGATGATCGACGGTGCGTTGGGGTGGCAGGCATTGTGGCAACTGGTCGGGGAATACGTCCTTGTACTCGTCGAGCAGCTTGGTCACCACAGGCGGGGGACCGGGACCGGCTTGGTCGGTGTCGTCGACCTCACGCACGACACAGAGGAACGACGTGTCCTTCTTGATCAGCCTCTTGAATTGCATGGCTGAGAGGAGAGGTGGCATGTTGGGTGAGGCCATGCCCTGCAGGACAATGTCAGGGCCAACACGGACAGTGCGGCCTTTCCAGTCGACGACTGGAGTCGGCTCGGCACGAGCAAGCCAGCTCATGCCGAGGATGGCATCGAACTTGGTGTCGATCACTTGGAACAACAGGACAGGATGGTACTTGGGATGGAGGGCCACTCGCAGGACCACTTGGTGTGTGCACTGCTGCACACGATCGTCTGCAAGCGCCACACTCATCGGCGACTTCTTCTTGGTTGCATGTATGTTGAGCTCCTGGAGCAAGCGTCTGCTGACAAAGTTGCAGCTTGCTCCAGAGTCCACCATCATTCGGACGGTGTGACCTTGGACGGTGGCAGGGAGGTACAGCAGGGACTCTTCATGGTCCTCCTGCACAGCCTCCTGCACCATGACTTGACTTGGGGGAACGGGCGACACTTGGTCTTGGTTGGCTTCATCACGGCCACTCGGACATTTTGGATAGGGTTCGGCCATTGCGGGGGCCTGCGGCGTCAGCACGCCATTGCACACGACGTCCACGGCTTGCGGACACATGTCGGAAGCATCCGACACACACGACTTGACAGGGGTGAGGGCACAGGCGGTCCTGTCCCTCAAGGGTTCTTGATTTTCTTTTTTGTTTTGGTTTTCAATTTTGGTTTTCTCTTCACGTTCGTGGAGAGGCAGGCGGCTTGCGCCACCATGCACCTCTCGCACGACGCACAACACTTGGTTTGTTTCTCCTTCGGGGGAGGGGGCGAGGTGAACTTCCTCTGGAGACGCGTGGACTGCATTGAGCAATCCACGGCGTTGGTCTCCTACTAGGGCTCCAGAGCCACCTAGTAGGGTCGGCCGTTTCCCGACTTCATGGGGCACTCCTTGGCCTGGTGTCCCGGTCGGTGACAGAAGAAGCAGGAACCATGGCGGAGGTCCTCCTGCTTCTGTCTGTCCTTGGGGGAGACAGTGGCAGCTTGCTGGAACCGGGAGCGGGGAGGGCCACGAGCCTCCATGGCGTTGACGTCAACGTCCATGGGCTCAGGCATGGGTCTTGCGGGCGGGGCCGGGCGAGGCGGACGGGCTGGGACGTGATGAGACCGATGGCCGCCTGCCAGCTGCGGGTAGAACTGGCGGCCATGGTACTGGACGTTGTCGAGGTTCTCGGCAACGTCCATCATCACGTCCAGGGACTTGCGGGCATCAGGGTTGCTGGCGATGTACTCTCTGATCTTGGGCTTGAGGCCCTTCTGGAAGAGGTACATCGCATCAGCAGAGCCCAGCTCCTCAATCTGGGAGGAGAGGTCTTCAAACTCCTCGATGTAGCGGGTCACAGAACCACGCTGCACGAGAGAGTATAGCTTGTCACGGGCAATGAGTTCAGCATTGGGGCTGCCGAAGCGGCGACGGAGGCGGTCCTTGAAGTCGTCAAACACACCTTCGCTCTGCTCGTCGAACCCTTGGCGGCGGTACCAACGGTACGCCTGGTCCTTTAAGCAGAGCTTGGCGGCGACGATGTGGTGGGTGGGGGCGACTTGGGCAGCATCGAGGTAGTCCTCGAGTTGCTGCAGCCAGTCCTCCACCGAGGAGGAGCGGCTCTTCCCAGTAAACACTGGGGCACGGAAGGTCTTGAGGAAGGCTTCCGGAAGTGGGCGGGGGTTGCTCATGGCAGGGGCAGGCTCCAGGGACAGAGAGGAGAGTCGGTCGGCAAGAGAGGCGGGATCCAGCTTGAGGATCTAGAAAGAGGACAAACAGGACGAAAACAAGACGAGGATTTCCGATGCTACCATGTAACGTCCACTACTGGGACGTTGGGGCAAGACGGGGAGGGAGGGGGTACAAGACAAGACAGGACGGGGCAGAACAGGGCGGTGCTAGGCTACTCTAGCGGACGGGTGAGCTCGGGGAGCACTTACGTTTATTCACGATAAAACCGAACTCCAGACAAACGGGGGGAACGGGGGCAACCCGCAGGTATACCCTGCGGTGGCCTGCCTGCGGTGCGTGAAAACGCAAAGCGCAGCACAGGTCACGACCCACTGCGCCGCGCAGTACGCGCAGTACGCGCAGCACAGCGTCGGAGATACCATCTCCTACAGCCCCTTCGTGTGGGACCACCCACAACGTCAAGCGTTCGAGACCCTCAAGCACGCCTTGACGAACGCTCCTGTCCTCGCTGTGTTCGACCCGAACACGGATGTCTCCGTGCACACCGACGCCTCCGACTTTGCGGTGGGAGCTGTTTTGATGCAGGAGGGAAGGCCCGTTGCCTTCGAGTCGCGCAAACTGTCCCAACACGAGATCAACTATCCCGTGCACGAGAAGGAGCAGCTTGCGATCATCTACGCGCTGCAGAAGTTCCGAGTGTACCTCCACGGTACCGCCAAGCCCTTCAAGATTGTGACGGACCACCAGTCACTGCGTTACCTCGACACCAAGAAGAACCTGAGCCGACGCCAAGCGCGATGGATGGAGTTCCTCGCCGAGTACAACTACGAGGTTGTATACCAGAAAGGCAAACTCAATGTGGTGCCTGACGCACTGTCCCGACGCCCCGACTACCAATTGGCGTCACTGTACGAGTCGACTGTCAGTGTCGACAACACGATGCTGGATGTTGTCCGAGACAACATCGCCAACGACAAACAGTTCGGAGAACTGTTCCGAAAGGTGTCTAAGCTCCCCAAGGACGACGAATCGTCCGAGTACACAGTGCGTGATGGCCTGCTCCTCCTGAAGAAGGACAGCCGTGTCTGTGTGCCGGACATTCCGTCGTTGAAGACCAAGTTGCTCCAAGAGGTCCACGACTCGCCCCTCGCTGGACACTTTGGAGTCGAGAAGACATACGACCGACTGGCCAAAGTCGCATACTGGCCTGGAATGAAGCGCACCGTCGAGAAGTACATCGAGTCCTGCCATACCTGCAAGATGGTCAAGTGTTAGGGATAGCTCCTGCTTGTTCTCCACTTTGACTGCACACTTGGCTATTCTTTTGCCTTTCTGTTTGTTTGTGTGTAGCCTTGCAGTTCCCCTCCGATTTTCCGCCTTTTGCCTGTCTTTTCCGCTCCTTCCGCACTTCCGTTTTCCCGCGCTGCTCCGCTTCCTTTGTCTTCTTCGCACGCGCCGGTTTGTTTGTGCACGCGCCTTGCTGCGATTGGTTGCAATTCGGCTGCCGGTCATGTGTCCCCCCACCGGTGACTCATGACCTGCCTGACCGCCCCGATCTCTTGTTCATCTCGCATGCATTTGCCCCAACCTTATACTTGACCAATCCGCTTCTTGGACGTTGAGTCACATTGCTTCGCCTTTGCACGTTCCTCCTGCCAGGTGCTTCGCTTTTGCTTGCGCCTCTCTCGCTTTGGTTCTCTGCCTGTCTCGGTGGTCCTTCTCGGCCCTCGTTCGTGCATCGCCCCCTTCGCCCTGCTCGATCGCCCACTTTTCCCTCCCTTGGCCGCCCTTCGCTGCCAAGTCCGGACTTGTCTATAAATAGCCTGACCCCCGCGATGTGTAGTCGAACCTTAGCGTTCAAAATAGGACTAAATAAAGTGCCTTCTACTTTATTCTCTGAGTGTTCCTCACGTCTCATTTCGAGACAAGTCTTATCTTGAACGGATCTTTGCTTCCCTCGCTCCCTCTCCGAGTCCACTTCGGACTCTACCCTTGCTTTCCCTGAGCTCACTTCGAGCTCACTTCTTCTTTTGCCGTTGAGTCCCCTTTGGACTCTAACATCATTTTGAACGCTCCCTCTTGGCTTCCCGGCCTTTCTTCTTCTTTCGCCTCTCTTTCCCTCGTCGATCCGATGGCTGAGCCTGCTGCACCCCCGGCAGATCTCAATGCGTACCTGGCGCGCATGGAGGAGCGTATGAACGCCCTCATGACCCAGAACGCTGCTCTCCATCGTCAGATCCAAGATCTGCAAGCTCCCGCCGCCGCTCCCCGCCAGGTCTACCAGGTGAACAAGCCCAAGGAGTTCCTAGGTTCCCGCGACGAGACGACGGCCTTCCTCGCCCAGTGCCACCTCGTCTTCCTCGCCGATCCTGCCTTCTTTGCGCCCGAGCGCCAGAAGGTCCTTTATGCCACCTCCTTCCTCCGCGGCGAAGCTTTCAAATGGTACGAGGCCGCCTTTTATATGGCCAACCGCTTCCCGGCTTCCTTCGCGGATTTTGAAGTTGCCCTCAAGTCGACCTTCGGTGAGGACACGGCCTCCTCGCAAGATAAGGCCTTGAACGACCTCAAACGCTTGGTCCAGCTCAAGTCCTGCCAAGCCTTCGCCACCCGCTTCGTCCAGCTCGCCGCCCGCGTCCAGACTGACGAACCCACCAAGATGCACTTCTTCAAGGAGGGTTTGAAGTCTGAGGTCAAGTTCCACCTCATCGGTCTCCGCCCCGCTCCCGCTTCCTTGCCCGAGTTGATCAAGGCAGCGGTCGAGTACGACGATGCCCTCCATCGTCTCAAGGTCTCCTCCCGTTCCCAACCTCCTCCTCCTTCTTCTCGCTCTGCTCCCCATCACCACCATTCTCCCGCGCATGTTTCTTCTTCCTCCTCTTCTGCACCCACTCCCATGGACCTTGACTCTGTCTCGGTCCGCCCTGCTAAGCTCTCCGACGTCGAGAAAAAGCGACGTCGTGAGCAGGGTCTCTGCTTGTACTGCGGGGAAAAGTCTTGTCCCGGCAGTCGCGATGTTCAGCAGTGCCCGGTTCTGGTCAAACGGAACTCGGGAAATGCTCACAGCCGAGCAGCACCTCGCAAGTAAGCGAGGTGGTCTGTTCGGCGATACGAACATCTTCCCCCTCTGACTCGTCACTATCGGACGATAAGCTTCTTCTTCCGGCCACTCTTATCGTCATGAGTCTTTCTGGCCCGGTCTCCATCTCCCTTTCTGTTTTTATTGATGATGGATGTTCCGCTCTTGCCCTCATTGATCCTGCCTTTGCCGATCTCCATAAACTCTCTCTTATCCCTCTTTCTACTCCTTACTCCGTTTCCCTTGCTGATGGTTCTTCGGCCGGTTTCATTCGTTTCCAAACCGCGCCTTTGACTCTGACCATTGGTTCCCACACCGAGTCGATTTCTTTTCTTGTGACTCGACTCTCCACCACTCCCATCACTCTTGGTCTTCCCTGGATGCGCTTGCATAATCCAGTTGTTAATTGGAAGTCCCTCTCCCTTTCATTCTCCGATCCCTCTTGCCTTGCTGATGGACACATCCTCGCGGATGTCTCTGCTTCTTCCTTGGACACTCCGTCCGCTTCCGGCTCCTCGCCTCCCCCTTCGGGCACTTCGCCTTTGACTCCTCCTCCCTCCGGTCCTTCCCTTACACCGGTTCCCTCCTTTGGCACTTCGCCTTCCCTTTCTTCCCGCCTTGACTCTGCTTCGCTTTCTGAAGAGCCAACGGCTTTATCTTCACCCGACATTGAGCTCGTTAATGCGGCGAGTCTTCTCCGTCTTGCACGGGAAGACAAGCTCGACATTTTCGCTGCCCAAATGGATATCCGTCCTCCTTCGCCGGAGACGTATCCTACGGTGTCGATAAGGTCCGTGCTCACGACGAAGGTGTATGCCGAGTCTGGCACCCCTGTTGACTCTCGAGGCGTCCCACTCAAATACAATGAGTTTGGCGACGTTTTCAGCCTCAAGTCTGACCCTCCTTCTTCCTTGCCTCCTCATCGTCCGTATGACTTGTCCATTGAGTTTGTACGGACCGAGGATGGAAAGGAACCTCGTTTGCCAAAGCCGGGGAAAGTCTATCCTTTGTCCCCGGCCGAGGAATCTGCTCTTTCGGAGTATCTGACCAACGCCCTCGCACGTGGTTGGATCTCCAAATCCTCTTCTCCCGTTGGTGCTCCCTGCTTCTTCGTGAAGAAGCCCAATGGTGGTCTTCGCCTTTGCGTCGACTACCGAGGCCTCAATGCCATCACGAAGAAGAACCGTTACCCACTTCCCCTCTTCCAGGATCTTCTGGATAAACTTTCTTCTGCCCGCGTCTTCTCACACCTCGACCTTCCTGATGCTTACCACTTGGTTCGTGTCAAGAAGGGCGATGAGTGGAAGACTGCTTTTGTTTGCAAATCTGGCTCATTTGAGTACAATGTTATCCCCTTTGGTCTTTCGAATGCCCCCGCTGCTTTTCAGTTTTTTATGAACGACATCTTCTCGGACCTCCTTGGTGTCTGTGTTGTCATTTATCTTGACGACATCCTGATCTTCTCAAAAGATCCCCAGGAGCATGAGGAGCATGTTAAGCTTGTTCTCTCTCGCCTTCGTGAACACTCCCTTAAGGTCAATCCGGCCAAGTGTTCTTTTGACCTTTCTGAAGTTGACTTTCTCGGCATGATCATTTCTGCCGATGGCATCAAAATGGACCCTGCCAAGGTCGAGGCCGTTTCCCTTTGGCCTGTTCCCTCTTCTGCTCGCGATATCCAAGTCTTTATTGGTTTCGCAAACTTTTACCGCCGCTTCGTCAAGGACTTTTCCGCACTTGCTCGTCCTTTGACTTCCCTCACTACCAAATCCTCCACCTTCTCTTGGTCTCCCGAGGCCCAAGAGGCTTTTGATTCTCTTAAACTTTCCTTCACTTCCGCACCTATTCTTCGATACTTTGATTTCTCTAAACCCGCTGTCATCGAGCCCGATGCTTCTGACTTTGCTTTGGGTGCCGTCCTTTCTCAGTTTGACCCTGACGGCGCTCTTCACCCCGTTGCTTTTCACTCTCGGCAATTCCGTCCCGCCGAGGTGAATTATGACACTCACGACAAAGAGCTCCTCGCCATTGTCGATTCCTTTACCGCCTGGCGTCATTACTTGATGGCTGCCGACCCTGATATTCCCACTCTTGTTTTCTCTGATCATCAGAACCTTACCCGGTTCACTGCCGCTTCTCAACTTTCTCGCCGCCAGTTCCGGTGGGCCCAATTCCTTTCTGACTTTGCTTTTCGCATTTACCACCGCCCTGGTCGTCTCAACACCAAAGCCGATGCTCTCAGTCGCCGTTCTGACTTTGAGATAAAGCCTGGTGACTCCCTCCACTCCACCAACTTCCTTCAGCTGTTCGAGTCTATTTCTCTCGACAGCATCACTGTTATCGGCTCGAATCCCGACTTTCTTTCCGAGATTCGAGCTGCCACCCTTTCTTGTTCCCTCCTTTCTGACTTTAACGCCAAACGTCTTGATGGCGATTACTCCTTCCGTGACGGTCTCCTTTACTTTAAAGACCTGATCGTTGTCCCTTCCCCCGAGCTCCAGCTCAAAGTGTTTGAGCAACGTCACTGCTCCGCTGCCGCTGGTCACTTTGGTCTTGCCAAGACCGTTGAGCTCGTCTCCCGGGACTTTCACTGGCCCCGGCTTCGTAAGTCTGTGCGTCGCTTCATTGCTAATTGTGAAGCGTGCCAGCGAGCCAAGCCGTCCCGTCACTCCCCTTATGGTTTACTTCATCCTCTCCCCGTTCCTTCCGAACGTTGGTGGGACCTGTCGATGGACTTCATCACGGATCTCCCACCTTCGAACGGTTTTGACTCGATCTTCGTGGTTAAGGACCGCCTGTCCAAACAAGCACACTTTGTGCCCACCACGAAGACGGTTACAGGCGAGCAAACCGCCGAACTCTTCCTCTCCCACATCTTCCGCTTGCATGGTTGTCCCCGGTCTATTGTTTCGGACCGAGGAACTCAGTTTACTTCGGCCTTCTGGAGGCGCTTCAATGAGCTTCTGAAGACGAAGATTTCCCTTTCTTCTGCCTTCCACCCCGAGACCGACGGTTCGACCGAGGTTCTCAACCAGGTCATCGAGCAGTATTTGCGTATCCATTGCAATTACCTGCAAGACGACTGGACCCTTCACCTTCCCCTTGCCGAGTTCACTTACAACAACTCGGAAAACACCTCCACTGGCATGACTCCCTTCTTTGCAGTCCATGGCCATCACCCCATTTTCGATCCCTCTATCATTCGTGATCCCTCTGTTGTGCCCTCTGCCGAAGAACGTGTCGACCGACTTCAGACCGTTCTCGAGGATCTCAAGGCCAACCTCCGGGTTGCCCAAGAGTCCTACACTGTGCAGGCCAACAAATCCCGTCTCCCCACTCCCGACATCTCCGTTGGCGACCTCGTTTTTCTTGATCGTCGCCACATCCGCACCCTTCGTCCCTCCAACAAGCTTGATCAGAAAAAGCTTGGCCCCTTTAAAGTTCTTCGCCGCATCAACCCCGTTGCCTTTGAACTTAAACTCCCTTCCACACTCAAAGTCCACCCCGTCTTTCATGTATCCCTCCTTGAACCCCGAACGAAGGACATTGTTCCCGAGTTCACCCAACCCGAACCTCACCCATTCTTGTTGACTCCCAGGAAGAGTTTGAGGTCGAGACTGTTCTCGATTCTCGGCTCTTCCGTGGTCGCTTACAGTACTTGGTTCAGTGGAAGGGCTATTCCGAGACTGACCGGTCTTGGGAGCCCGCTGCCAATGTTTCCCACGCCACTGATCTTGTTGCTGACTTCCACCTTCGCTATCCCTCAAAGCCGAAGGCGACGTCCCGGAGTTCGTCGCTAAGGAAGGGGATGATGTTAGGGATAGCTTCCTGCTTGTTCTCCACTTTGACTGCACACTTGGCTATTCTTTTGCCTTTCTGTTTGTTTGTGTGTAGCCTTGCAGTTCCCCTCCGATTTTCCGCCTTTTGCCTGCCATTTTCCGCTCCTTCCGCACTTCCGTTTTCCCCGCGCTGCTCCGCTTCCTTTGTCTTCTTCGCACGCGCCGGTTTGTTTGTGCACGCGCCTTGCTGCGATTGGTTGCAATTCGGCTGCCGGTCATGTGTCCCACCACCGGTGACTCATGACCTGCCTGACCGCCCCGATCTCTTGTTCATCTCGCATGCATTTGCCCCAACCTTATACTTGACCAATCCGCTTCTTGGACGTTGAGTCACATTGCTTCGCCTTTGCACGTTTCTCCTGCCAGGTGCTTCGCTTTTGCTTGCGCCTCTCTCGCTTTGGTTCTCTGCCTGTCTCGGTGGTCCTTCTCGGCCCTCGTTCGTGCATCGCCCCCTTCGCCCTGCTCGATCGCCCACTTTTCCCTCCCTTGGCCGCCCTTCGCTGCCAAGTCCGGACTTGTCTATAAATAGCCTGACCCCCGCGATGTGTAGTCGAACCTTAGCGTTCAAAATAGGACTAAATAAAGTGCCTTCTACTTTATTCTCTGAGTGTTCCTCACGTCTCATTTCGAGACAAGTCTTATCTTGAACGGATCTTTGCTTCCCTCGCTCCCTCTCCGAGTCCACTTCGGACTCTACCCTTGCTTTCCCTGAGCTCACTTCGAGCTCACTTCTTCTTTTGCCGTTGAGTCCCCTTTGGACTCTAACAG